>NC_062550.1:95475321-95782502 GCF_016906955.1 Phacochoerus africanus
CAGCGGTTCCTCAGCATTGTGTTAACAGGCTGGAGTCTTGAAGTTCAGATGCCATAAAGATAATAACTATCATTTACTGAATACCATGTCCCCTTCGCTGTATATGCAGTATCTCATCTAATACGTACAATAAACCTGTGGGCTATGCTTGGTTATTTAATATCCCTTTTACAGATGAGCAAATAGAGTCCCACGGAAGTCAAGTGATTTTCCCCGGGATGCACAGAAGTAAATAAGAAAGGCAAACGTTTTCTCACTTCAGTGTGTTGCCTTCTGCTGCCTTAGAAAAGAATTTTTGCCCAACAATGAGGAACCACTGAACATCCGTAGCATCTTCCATCTTCTCTGCAGTATTTTGCAAGGCTCTAAAATAGTGGGCATCACCACCAGTCCAGAATGAGTGTTTTCACATTTCAAAAAGGATAAATTTGTTCCTAAAAACTGAAAATATTCTACAATAACACTGTTCAATTTTGAAAATATTCTATGTCAGGATGGTTCAGTATTGGATACACTAGTTACCTATGGCTATGGAACGCTAGAAATGTGATAGAATCAAAGGACTTAATTTTAAATTGTATTTAAATTTTAAATAATTTAAAGTTATATCCATATGTACCTAGTTGATATCTGTATTGGATATCCTATTCTAAATATTCCTAATGACGTTAAATATGATTTTCATGATACAGAGTGGGCTTCTATTCATGGAAAATTGTTTTACTTGGTCTGTGCCAGACACTAAGGACAGAGGAATGAATAAGATGCCATCCTTGACTTTAAGGTAATCATAGTTTAACAAAGGAAACAGTCATTTAACCAAACAACAGAAATAGAGAAGGATAATTTTTTTCATAGGCATATATGCACGTTACAGCAGTAGCTCAGAAGAGGGGTGATAAGATCCTCTAAGGATAGTAAAGTAAGCACAGAGGGACATGGGAGATTTCACTGAGGAGGCTGAAGAGGGTTTGGTGGGTGTGTGAGAATTCAACAGGGAGATTTGGGGAAATCAGAGATCAAGCTCAACCACTCAAAAGCTGGCCAAAAAAAGTGGGTCTGCGCTCCTTCTTTACCTTCTTCTGAAGCAGAGGCAGTGGTTTATGTTTACATTTGATTATCCGCAGAGCTGAGGATAACCTTAGGGGAAGCCACCCTTCTTTTCTCTTTCCACAGTCTTGCTGGCCCACGAAACAGCAATGTCCCAGAATGTTCAATAGGCGGGAAGAAATGTCTTTCCTCTTCTCTCTTATACCTCCCAAGAGATCCCACTCTCATGATAGCAGTGAAAAGGTACTTTCTGTTAGAAGGCATTTGGTGCTCAAGGCCTAAGTCATTTCTAGACACTTTCTTTTTTTTTTTTTTCAAAACCAGACTTTGAATGCTTCACTCTCCTGTTCAGGCCCACCTCCTTCATGCTGCAGCCTTCCTCTTGGGGAGCGTTCCTCTTGCCGTTACCCTGCTGCTTTACCTACAATAGAGTGAGCGGTGGATAGAGGCATGAGGATGGGGAGACTTTTTTGGACTTTGCTCTGCAAGGCAGATCCTCCACCACACTTTTCCAAGTAGTAAGCTATTCCTAATTTTGTTCCAGATCTAGATGAGAGAGAGGCCTGATCCTTCAGCATCCTACTCTTTAAGTGTCAGTACAACTTCTTTCTTATGCATCTTCCCTCTGAAATAAAGATAAATGAAACCCACTTCCTGGACTTCAGCATGTCTATGGACATGACTTAGGAGAGTTACAGAACCTTTCTGTGACTCATTTCTCTGTCTGTGAAACGGGAATAATAATAATTCATACCTTATAGGTTAGCATGGAAATTAAGCAGGTTAACACAGAACATAGCTTTTAGCTCAGAAAAAGGGCTAGCACGTGAAAAGGGCTTACATATGTTGGTGGCTCTTTCTGTTATTCCCCAGGTTGCATAGTTTGGGCTGCCATCACCTCAAGGGAATTAGGTCTCAGGTTGAGGGTGGGGCCTGAGATTGTGCATTTCAAACACACTTTCAGGAATGCTGCTGTTCCTTGGTCTGTATTTTGAGGGGAAAAAAAGCAAGAGAATCCCCTCAGTTCCCACTGGACCATGTCTATTTCTTCTCTCCCACTACTTGACCCTGTGAGAACCCCCTCCCCCCACCGTATTAGTGTCCTGGGGCCACTGTGGAAAAAGTACCACAAGCTGGGTGGTTTAAGATAACAGAAATCTATTCTCCCACAGATCTAGAGGTTAGAAGTTCAAAATCAAGGTGTGGGCAGGGCCATGCTTCCTCCAAAGGCTCTAAGGAAGACCCCTCTATGTTTCTTCTAGCTTCCAGGTACCTCCAGGTGTTCTTGGTTTGGGGCAGCATAACTCTAATTTCTGCCTTTGTCTCCACATGGCCACTTTCACTTGTGTGTCTGTTTCTTTTCTCTTCTTCTTTAAAGGACAGCATTTATATCAGATTAAGTGCCACCCAATTCAGTATGATCTCATCATTATATCTTCAAAGACTCTGTTTCCAAAAAGGTCACACTCATAGGTACTAGGGATTAGATCTTGAATTTTTCCTTCTTTCTTTCTTTCTTCCTTCCTTCCTTCCTTCCTTCCTTCCTTCCTTCCTTCCTTCCTTCCTTCCTTCCTCTCTCTTTGGCCACCTTGTGGCATATGGAGTTCCCAGGCCAGCGATCAGATTCAAGCCACAGTTCTGACCTAAGATGTAGCTGCAGCAATGCAGGAACCTTAACCCACATTGTCAGGCTGGGGATCGAACCTGCATCCCAAGGCTCCCAAGACACCACCAATCCTGTTGTACCACAGTGGGAACCCCTTGAATTTATCTTTTGAGAAGAGGTGGTTCAACCATTAACACTTTTTTTTTTTATCTTTCTAAAAATGCGTACTTATTTTTTTGTCTTTCTTTTTACTAACACTTTTATTTGTGTGGTTTAGATAAGAAGTTAAAAAGTGTGAATTTGCCTCTGGTCCTTCGTGGTTGGTTCAGTGCCCTTCATACATTTATGCTGGCCCAGGTTGTATACCTTTTTGTCTTCAGGGCTGTCCTCTTACCATATCCAAGTGACCCCAAATTTCCAGAACACAGTATTTATGTTCTTTTAACGCATTCCTCTTGCATGACCTTGATCTGGCAATGAAAGTTACTATGTCATTCTCGTCGTATAAATCAGGCATGACCTGGGTGTCTGCTTTTTTCCTGGTTCATTCATTTTACTGAGTCATCCTCAATCCTTTTCTTTTCTTTTTTCTTTTTTCTCCATAATACAATTCTAAGGAACTCCTCATTCCACAGTTTATTGCAAATCCAGGATCTCATTGCCTTAACTTCCAGGCAAACAAAGAGATGTCTGATCCCTTATGTAAACCCCAAATGTATATACAACAGTTTCTCATTCATCCAAAGTTCTAGCAAAGCCTGTTCCAGGACTGCTCCAAAATCCACACTGTTAACTCTTTCCAAGACTTCACTGCCCTTCAGATTCTGATACTGCTCGCACAGGTGTTACATAGGTTGCTGAGCTGATATTTCATTTCTGACTTTGCTGCTCATTTTTTAATTCTCACATTTATTGCTAAAGAGTTTCTTTCAGGGGTTTTGTTTATGTATCCTTAGTGCACCATCTGTCACAGTTATTTCAAGTCACAGGTCCACGACAGACTGTCAGTTTCACACTACAAAGTATAACAGTGGAAAACACAGAAAAACCAAGACAGGGAAAACACCAAACTTATAAAAATCCAGGGATGTAAAACAACCTTCAAGTGGAATTAAATAATTCTGAGTAAGACAAAGTCCTTGTGTCCCCACCCAGTGCAAGACAACCAGAGAAAGCCTGGATGAGACACCCCCTGAGAACATGATTCCCAGCCACTAGTTGGCCACTGATAGTCAGAATACCAAGCTCCTTATTCCAACAGGGACAATCAATGAGGGCTAAGTTAATGCTTCCAGGCCCTCACAGACAAGCACAGAAATACCAATCGATTTTAAAATATACGTGAATACCAAAATAATCAGCCCTTCTATCCAGGCCCGACATTTGTGTTAGGAAGCGCATATCACTTCATTCATTCAACACATATTTATTAAAGACCTCCTGTGGGTCTGACAGTGTCCTCGTGGCTGAGATAGAGCAATGAACAATATCTTACCCTCATGTAGCAGACATCGCTGTGGGAAGAGGCCTTTGAGGGATGACAGATGAAAGGGAGGAAAGAAAAGAAGGCTCACGGAATCGGAACATGAGACAATGGGACTCGTCATTTTATAAGGGATGGTCTGAAAAAAGACCTTCTGATAAAGTAACATTTGAGCAGAGATAGAAAGGACAGAAGGAAGAAAGCCCCCAAAGGGAGCCCAAGGTTAGGAAGATGCACGGGAGGCTCCAGGAACAGCAGAGAGGTCAAACGTGCAGAGGTAAAATGAATGAGGAGAGGCAAGATGTGGCTTGAGGTCAGAGAAGTAATGGGAACCTAAATTCTGTCGGACTTTTAAGGCAATTTTAAAGACCATTTCCACCCCTTCCCTCCCCAGCAGGACTGGACACTATTTAAGTGTTTTCGGCAAGAGAATGACTTGATTGCACTGCCTGTGAAAGGCAACCTCAGGTTGCACAGACTCCCGAGGGACAGGGAGGGACCCAGGGTGGGATATTTAGGACACGACTGCAATAAGCAAGGGATGAGGATGACGGTTTTGACCCAGATAGCAGCAGAGACGGTGGTGAGACGGGGTTACAATATGGAAGTGTTCTGAAGATACAGAGGACCAGGAAGCTCAAATGGGTTGTGAGAGAGAAAGAATAGAGACAGAGACGGCTCCAAGAATTTTGGCCTGAACTGCTGGGAGGATGAAGTCACCATTGACTGAGATGGGAAACACTGAGAGGCTGGGGTGGAGGGAGGCTGAAATCCAAATCTGGTTTTGGATGTGTTCATTCTTTCAAGATGCCTATTCCCATGTGGAGGTATAAAAGAGGCTTTGGATCTAGGAGTCTGAACTTCAGGGGAGAGGGGTGGGCTACAGGCATAAATTTGGGAGATGCCAGAATATCGATTGCTCTTCTTTATCAGGGCCGAAATGCCTTAACTTTATCCAGACTGAGCAGGCATACTGTACATGTTAGTAACACATTTTACAGGGCCAATTCTGGCCTTTTGCAATGTTCTTGTGGTTTCTAAGATAAATAAACATATTATATGTTTCCCGCTGGATGCCTTTGCTAAGATCCTGTCAGTATTTCCAAAACAGTCCTTGCTTAAACAACACCACAAAAAAAAAAAAAGAAAGAAAGAAAGAAAGAAAAGAAAGAAAAAAAAGAAAAACTCTTAAGGAGAAAGAATTTTATTGTTTTGAAAACATCCTTGTGTTTTCTCTCATGAGCTTAAAATTGTATAAAAACACAGTCTAGTTTCTGTTTCCCTTAAGAGCTCACATTAACAAAAATATAGCTTGGTGCCTGCTTGAATGTGGGTTGATAACTTGCTGGTGGTTTGACAGTTATGAATAAACAGTCCTGTGCCATAAAGAAAGCATATTCCTGAAATTGCAGGAGTCTCAGGGGGCCTCAGGCACTGTACCAGCATATTTAACTAGAAAACCATGGAAACACATATAAATTTCACAGCTGAGATCACTATTTCATGGAATCCTAGCATAGACAATGCTGCTATTGCTTATATTGATCACTAGTTGATGAAGAATCCATGAGGTCACTTGACCTGGCACTGGAATGTGACAATATGAAACATTTCTCTTGGAATAATTTACTTTTTCCCATCTTTTCACAAAACCAGTTACATGTTCGTATGCATTTGGGGGTATCTTATTGTAATCTTACTATGCTCACATAAGAGAGAAATGTAAAATTTTAATTAATTTGATCATTCATCCCTATATTTATTTAATTCACATATTTATGGAGGACTCAGAAAGTGAGAGAAATCATGCCAGGTTTGGAGAAAATAAAAACAAAAAAAAATATGTATTTTATTTCCTGCAGTCAGTAACAGTGGGATGTGAAGGTGAGATATTATTTTAATAACCTTTAAAAATGAATAAAAATATAACATCTGAGAAGGTGCTGAGAGGAAATGAAAGTCAAAAGTATCACGTCCTGTTCATGATTAAAAATTATAATGTTAAACAAATTTCCTGTGTCTGTCCTTGACTTCAGGAGAAACATCTGGAACACTGTGAGAAATACCAGGCCACCTACAACTCACAAAGCTTTTTCTGAGGCCTAGGAAATGATAAACAAAGCTTATGAGACCAGATGTTCCTGAATGCTATTTTGATTAACATCCTTTTCATACCATCTGGACTGATAGATGGATTTTTTTTTCCCTTGGTTATTTCTTCCTAGCTTTAGCAACTCTCATTGACAAATATACTAGATATCTATTTACCTAAGATGAGTGATGATAGAGTTCATAGATTCTGAAAGGGAAGGTTAGTGCAGAAACTCAACTACTCATCAGTGGGCCCTACATTTTAGCCTGGGTGCAAATGTGGCTGTCACATCCACAAAGCCTACATTTTCTCAGATATGTAGGGTCCTCTTTAAACTCCTTTCTGAGAGAGGATGCCTCAGGTTCTAGTGGGCAAAAGTTGGAAATCAGGTAATAATGTAAACAGTCATCTCACAGGTTGCTACAACTCCTTGACCTTGGTCCTTTTTGATTCTACAAATAGCAAACTGACTTGAAGTTGCATTGGCTTATTTTTTCACATGGGCAAACATGAATTTTTTCCAGAGTTTCTTTGAGATGTAATTTGACATATAACATTATATAAACTTAAGGCATACAGTTGACCCTTGAACAATACTAGTCTGAACTGTGCAGGTCGTGGGTTTTTTTCAATAAACACATATGGTACTACATGACTGCAGTTGATTGAGTCCAGGGGTGCAGCACCACAGTTTCAGAGGACTAACTAGGACTTGAGCACCCATGGATTTTGGTATCTGTAGGTCCTAGAACTAGTGCTTTGCAGATACCAAGGGACAACATAATGCTGTAAACAACACAATGATTTGATGTTTAGAAAAGGTATATATTTGTGAAATGATTACCACAATAATGTTTGTTTGTTTGTATTTGCTTTTTTAGGGCTGCACTCACAGCATATGGAGGTTCCCAGGCTAGGGGTCTCATCAGAGCTGTAGCTGCCAGCCTACGCCAGAGCCACAGCGACGCCAGATCCAAGCCACCTCTGTGAGCTACACCACAGCTCATGGCAACACCGGATCCTTAACACACTGAGCAAGGCCAGGGATCAAACTCACGACCTTATGGTTCCTAGTCAGATTTGTTTCCACTGCACCATGACGGGAACTCCGCCATAATAAGTTTAGTTAATATCCATCAGTTTATAGCCACTCTCTGGGGTTTTGTTCAGTAGCATTAATAACAATAACAACAATGCTTCTTTGCATGACTATGACAGCTTTTGGTTGACAAAAATATTCACTGATACAACTGCATCGTTGTTTTACAACAAATAATGGAACTGGTGTATATTCTAATAAGAAAAAGAGACAAGGAATAAGTAATTTAAAAGGCTTTGATAGACAAATGAAAAAAAAACATAGACCTACACTGTTGGTGGGAATGTAAATTGGTATAACCACTATGGAAAACAGTAGGCAGGTTCTTCAGAAAACTACATATGAAACTACCATATGATCCAGCAATCCCACTCCTGGGAATATATCCAGACAAAACTATAATTCAAAAAGATACCTTCATCCCCATATTCATAACAGCACTATTCACAAGAGCCAAGACATGGACATAACCTAAACATTCATCAACAGAGGAAGGGATTAAGAAGATGTGGTACATATATACAATGGAATACTACTCAGTCATAAAAATGGATGGATAAAACTAGAGAGTCTCATGCTAAGTGAAATGAGTCAGAAAGAGAAGGCCAAATACCATATGATATCACTTAGATGTGGAATCTAAAATATGGCACAAATGAACCTATTTACAAAACAGAAGCAGACTCACAGACATGGAGAACAGACCTGCAGTTGCCAAGGGGGAGGGAGAAGGGAGGGGGATGGACTGGAAGTTTGCGGAGAGTAGATGTAAACTATTAGATTTCAAATGGATAAGCAATGAGGTCTTGTACCACAGGGAACTACATCCAGTCTCTTGAGATATAACAAGACACACACACACACACACACACACACACACACACACACACACACATATGACTGAGTCACTCTGCTGTACAGCAGAAATTGGTCCATCATTATAAATCAACTACGTTTCAATACAAAAAAAATTAAAAATTAAAAAAAAATAAACATAGGCTTAATTCTTAGCTCGGGGACAAGGAGTTTTAATGCTAACAGAATTGGAGGAGAACAAGATCTCTTTTCCTGCTTCATATTCTTACCGGTATCTCCTCTACCCCTTCACTGGCTTACTCCCTCAATCTCCTTCCCTGTTATGGACTGAATGTTGGTGACATTTCAAAATTATGTTGAAACCCTATCCTCCAAGTATGATATTAGGAGGTGGGCCTTTTCCCCTAAGATTATCAAAAAGTAAGAATGACTCATCTTACCATTTCTAGTAACCATTGTATGGAAGGTACTAGATAATGCAACAGACAAGAAAAATAAATGACATGCATGAAGATTAGAAGGAAGATGTAAAACTATCTTAATTTGAAGATGATGTGGCCATGTCCATAGAAAATACTAGGATAACAATAAAAGATACCTACTAAAATTAATAAGTGAATTTAGGAAGATCACAGAATGGAAGGTTAAAATATAGGAATCAGGTTTGTTCACTAGCATCAAAAACCTAGATTTTTTAAAATTCTGTTTACTTTAAAAGAACAAAATACATGTTTGAAAACATATGAATAGATTTAACAGGAGAGATGTAAGACATACATATAAAAACAATTAAAATAGAAATTGAAGAAGCCTTTGGCAATGGAGACATACAATATACATCATTTGAAGATGTGATATTGTAATATAATTGACCTATAGATTCATCACAATTTCATTCATTATTCTAATAAAACTTTATATAGAAATTGACAAAGTTTACATGAAAATGCAAACAGCTAAGCAGACACAAGCTTTTTTTCCAAGAAAAAAAATTGAGGATTTACACTTTTACAAAGTTTTGTGAAGCTACAGTGTGGCATTAACAAAGGGATGAATATAAAGACCAACTGAGCAAAAGATAGAGGAGCCCAGAAAGGAGCCCCAACATATACAAATGATTTTCAACAACAGTGACAAGGCAATTCGAATTGCAATAACTGGGTATTGGTATGAAAAATACTGCATATTGACCATTACCTTATACTCTATGTGAAAATTAACTCAAAAGGGCTCATAAATATAATGTACAACTAATACTATAAAATTTCGAGAAGAAAGCATAGGAGGAAGACTGTGTGAACCTGAGGTAAGCAAAAATTTCCTAGATAAGCTACAAAAACACTAAACAACAGAAAAAGCTGAAGAGTTTGATTTTATCCAATTAAACACTCTAACTCTAAAAGAAGCTATAGACTGAGAGAAAACATTTACAGTACACATATTTAAAGTCAAATACAAAACTGGATAAAAATGATACATCGTATGTAACAATGTTAGTTTGCAAATAGACAGGCAATCCATCATTATAACGTCTTATAAAGGCTTTTGTTTTGTGTATCTTGGTAGAGCCACAGAAATGATGCACTTTTTTTTCCCTTTTTTTTTTTTTGCTTTTTAGGGCCACACCCACAGCATATGGAAGTTCCCAGGCTAGGGGTCAAATTGGAGCTATAGCTACTGGCCTATGCCACAGCCACAGCAATGCCAGATCAGAGCTGCATCTGTGACCTATGCCACAACTCACGGCAACACAGATCCTTAACCCACGGAGCAAGGCCAGAGATGGAATCTGCATCCTCATGGATACTAGCCGTTAACCACAGAAGCATGATGGGAACTTCATGATGCACATTTGAATCTCTAAGTTATTTTTGAAACTTTCCCCTTTTCATTGTATCTGGAAAGATAAGATGACCAGGAGACAGAACCTGTAATTTCCTCCTTAGCTTAGCAAATTCTCATACTAAAAGTCACTGTGAAAGACCAGAAGGCTGCACAGCACCTAGTATCTCTGTTTAATATATAAAGGGATTGTGTTTTTTTAAGCCCAAAGAAAGAAAAAGACGATAAGAAGAATGTGAAGGTTTTGTTGATGGGCAAAATGCCCGTCTAAATAGAAATCACTCAAGGATAAGAAAACATTTTTAAAATAGGTACAACTTTAGGAAAAAGTCCTATAACATGCAATAAAAAGGAGAACTGGAGTTGGGCGGGGTAATCCCTGCTTTTGAAAGCTGGAACACACTCTTACACCATGTACAAAAATAAACTCAAAATGGCTTAAAGGCTTAAACGTAAGACAAGACACCATCAAACTTCTGGAAGAGAACACAGGCAAAACATTCTCTGACATCAACCTTACAAATGTTTTCTCAGGCCAGTCTCCCAAGGCAACAGAAATAAAAGCAAAAATAAGCCAATGGGACCTAATCAAACTGACAAGCTTTTGCACAGCAACGGAAACCACCAAAAAAAAAAAAAAATTACAAAATGGGAGAAAATTGTTTCAAATGATGCAATTGACAAGGGCTTAATTTCTAAAATATACAAAGAACTTCTACAACTCAACAGCAAAAAAGCCAACAACCCAATGGAAAAATGGGCAAAAGACCCGAATAGACATTTCACCAAAGAAGATAAATAGATGGCGAACAAGCACATAAAAAAATGCTCGACATCACTGGTTATTGATCAAAACTACCATGAGATACCACCTCACACCAGTCTGAAAGGCCATCATTAATAAGTCCAAAAATAACAAGTTCTGGAGGGAGTGTGGATAAAAGGGAATTCTCCTGCACTGTTGGTGGGAATGTAAACTGGTACAGCCACCATGGAGAACAGTATGGAGATACCTTCGAAAACTATACATAGAACTACCATAGGACCCAGCAATCCCACTCTTGGGCAGATATCAGGACAAAACTTTCCTTGAAAAAGAAGCATAGATCTGTATGTTCACTGTAGCAATACTCACAACAACCATGACATGGAAACAACCTAAATGTCCATCAACAGATGAATGGACTAAGAAGATGTGGTATAGATACACAATGGAATACTACTCAGCCATAAAAGGGACAAAATAATGCATTTGCAGCAACATGGATGGAACCAGAGACTCTCATATTGAGTGAAGTAAGTCAGAAAGACAAAGGTAAATATCATATGATATCACTTATATCTGGAATCTAATATATGGTACAAATGAACGTCCCCACAGAAAAGAAAATCATGGACTTGGAGAACAGACTTGTGGTTGCTAAGGGGGAGGGGAAAGGAGTGGATGGACTGGGGACTTGGGGTTAATAGCTGTGGACTATTGCCTTTGGAATGGATAAGCAATAAGATCCTGCTGTTTAGCACTGGCAGCTATGTCTGATCACTTATGATGGAGCATGATCATGTGAGAAAAAAGAGTGTATACATGTATGTGTGACTGGTTCCCTTTGCTGTACAGGAGAAACTGACAGAACTCTGTAAACCAGATATAATGGAAAAAAATAAAAATCATTAAAAAGAAAACTATCCAGAAAACAGAAATTTTGAAAAATTCTAAATAAATATTGAAAAAGTAGCATGTATGAAAACAGAGACACTGAAATAGAGGGAAAGAGAGAACTGGATGACAGGCAGAGTGTAAATAAATGAAGATACATTAAGAGAAAAATAAAGTTTCAGAAAGATTAAAGTGGTAAATCAATGCTGCAGAAAGAAGGCAAAACAAAAAGACAAAGGTATGAATAAATCAATAGGCTGACAAAAACAGAAAGAGGAAACCATCCCATGGGTAAACGCTGTTCTTTAAAATGACACTAAATCAAATAGTACAAAACAAAATAATCAAAGGCTGAATGGGAGAGACATTATAGTTGAAGACAAAGGGAGCCATGAAATATTAATGAAAAGAAAATAAATCTTAGTAAAACTTGGTAAAGTACTTGGATATCAAAAATGAACACAGTACTAAACCACCAAAAAAAAAAAAAATCACACAAGTATAATGTGGGTCAAACAACAACAAATAAAAGTCTATCCACAGAAGAAAAACTATCATACCTGCCTTGAATTTCTTATAGCATTAAACTTCAGAAGAACGAGGTCAACTTTTCAATATTTTGACAGAAAAATTTGTGACTATGTCTATGTTCTTTTTACGTTATTTCCCTGAAATATGGGTTATATTAGGCAATTGATAAATATTTGTTATTTGAATTAAGAAGGGAGAGCTATGAATGTGAGTAGAGCAAGCCTTTTAAAATCACTAGGGGAGTTCCCTTGATGGTGCAGCAGAAATGAATCCAACTAGGAACCATGAGGTTGCAGGTTTTATCCCTAGCCTTGCTCAGTGGGTTAAGGATCTGGCATTGCTGTGGTTGTGGCGTAAGCTGGGGGCTACAGCTCTGGTTCGATCCCGAGCCTGGGAACCTCCATATGCCATGGGTGCGGCCCTCAAAAGACCAAAAAAAAAAAAAAATCACTAGGGAACAGAATAGTGTACTGTAATAAACCAACTGAATTTTAAACAAGGAGTATGTGTTGTATTTATTAAGTAGTAATTAGTGTACTTGTTTTTCAGCTAATCACAATTAACATTCTTAGCTTTTTTTGTCCAAGAGAATGTAATACCACTTTCACTCTCTTCATGTTATCGAAATGAACAGAGGCTGTTTCTTGTCAATATGCCACAAAGCCATTGATTAGTTCACTCCAAATTTGGGGAGCTTTTCTGGCAATCCATCAGTAAGTACCTCCAGCATAACACCCAAAGTATACCCTCCATCAGTTCTCTCTTCATCGACTATGCTATCAACCGACTCAATACCATATGTCAGAATACATCACCATTGGATATAAAACATTCTGAATGATTTTCCTGCAACCACACTCCCCCTTCCTTCTACACAACACAATCTATGAGGCTTTACACGAATACGTCCTTGTCCAAATCTCTGCACTTAACTCTCACCACTAACATGCCAACCTGGTCCTACTTCAGGACATTTATACTTGCTCTTTTCTCTGTCTGGGATACTTTGATCTATGCTGAAATGCCATTTCCATGACTGCCATTTATAAGCCACCATATAGTCTTGTAACTTTCCATTTTTTAACTTTATTTTTTATAGTACTTAAATTATTTTCTGGGATTGTCTTGTTTACTTATTTATTACCTTTTCCCTCCAAATAGATAAACTCCTCAAGAGCAGAGACCTTGTATATATTTTCCATTGCTATACACCAAGAACCTAGGTTAATTCTTAACATGTAGTTGGACATTCCATTTATCTTGAGTGAATGAATGAAATTAGATAAATGAATGAATGGCAGAGCAAAGGAGATCATTTGGTTAGTCACACAACTAATTATTTAGAAGGTTTGAAATTATCAAAACTGTGCAAACCAGCTGCTTTTATTTACCTTCTTTTCCCTTAATTTAGAGTGTTCAGGGTAAAAATCTAATGGAAATATTTTATAACATGGATTCTCAGAAGATTCTGAGGGGGTAGCTTGGATTCTAGAAGGTGGGGGCAGGAACTAAGTTCAAGGTGACAAAATAATAGCACATTTAATAAAGTCTTCATCACTCCTTGTAAATACCCACAGATAGTGGTGTTGTGAAACAGGTATATGCCAACAGTATTTGTGATCCTGAGAATTTACTTGTTTCAATAAGACAGGTTTCTACAGAACAAGTGACAGGAGAAATGTGAGAGAAGGAGAAGGAGGAGGAGAGGAGAAGGAAGAAAAAGAAGGGGAAGAAGAGGAGAAGGAGGAAGAAGATGGAGGAGGAGATGGAGGATGAGGAGGAGGAGAAGAATTAGTGGTAGTAGAAGGACAAGGAAGAGGAAGGGGATGAGAAAAGGGAGAAGAAACACTGGAGAAAGGAAGGAAGGAAAAGAGAGAAAGCAAGGAAGAAGACAAGAGGGAAGGCAGAAAGAAAGAGAGAAAGAAAGAAACATGAAAGAAAGAGGAAGGAAAGATTCCATGTCAACAGCTGGACCAAATTAGAAAACCAAATGAAATCTCAGGGTTGGGTTCTGAAACCCGAAAACTGCAGTTGTGGTAAAACATCTCATTATTTTCAGCAAGCAAAATGAGGGAAAATAACATCTGTAGTACTGGGTTCTGTAAATGTTGGGGAGTTAGACAGATACCTAGGGGAACAGTCCTCAAGAATTCTAATGTATCCTTCCTGATGAAATGGAAAACTAGAGTTAATGAAGGTTAAACGCAGTCACCTCAAAGATTCCTTTTTGCAAGCTGAGCTGAGATTGTTTGAGGCTGGCCTGTGTTTACATGAGGCATAATGTCTGAAAAGCCTTCGTCAGACTGTGCATTTATTTAAAAGTTTTTTTTTTTTTTTTTTTTGAGGTGAGGCAATGTTTTCTGAGTACCTGGAGTACTTTCTTCAAAATAAATATGGGCATAAAATAACAAGGGAAGATGTTCTTGACATAATATATCATAATATCCATCACATTACTTGAAAATGTGAAAGAAATTTGCAGCATGTATAATTTAAATTTTTGATTTTATCTTTTCTCAAATTTGAAATAGAAAGTATAATTTCATTTCAAAACACTTGTATAATTGTCAAAGCATAAAAATTCAAATGAAAACGTTTCAAGGTTTTATCCAAAATGCCCACATAAGCTTAATAAGCAAACTCTTCACATTATTTCTGGTTGGGATAAGAATACATAAATAAGATAGAGAATTAGATCATAAAATACTAACGAACCCACAAATTCATGAATTCTGTATCTACGCTTAGGAATTATTCATTATGAGGAATAGCTTCATAGTAAAATGATTATTTTGATATTAAGTTGTGAAAAATTATGAGACTAGAGATTAAAGGAATCTTTGGTTCAAGGAAATAATAGTGTCAATGACTTGACTTTGAATTAATGCTTCATTGGCAGGTACATATGCCGATGCTAGAGGATACAGTTATATCACTGCAAATAGAGATTATGCCTTCATATTCCACTTTACTGATTTATTTGAATAAAAATGTCTCCTCTTATTATGTAATATGGGCATAATTTTAATAAAGTATTTCATTTCATTATGTGATTTTACAATAGACTCATTTATACATGCTTTTTCTCTTCTAATTCAGAATTTCTAACTTTCTATTACTATATAATAGTATATTACATAATGTTGAAAAATTACATAGTGTTGAAAAACGTATTGTCCTGATTACAATTCAATTAATAATTTTGATATCTAGATATGGGGATTACTGGATCAAGGGCTTTGAATGAACATTTCATTACATTTTGTCAATGAAGAATTCCTTCTTAAATTCCTGTTCGTTCTTAGGTCTAAAATGGTAACTTATTTTATCTGCTTACTATGTTTTTTTTTTTTTAACCTAGTTATACTTTACTAACTTCACTATAATAATAAATATTGTAAAATCCAAAGAAGTCAAAAAGCTGTCTGGGGGGAAAAAACAGGACATTAGTGCAAGAACCAATCCTACCACCTGTTCTCAAGTCCTGTATTTGTTACTACTTACATGCAACGCTAGTGTTAATAGCATGTTTTAAAATGGCGATGAGACACTGTCAGATCTTTGAGATTCATAGCATGAATTTTTTGAAACGCAAATTCATTGAGAAGCAGAAGTCTAGAGACCACTGCTGATGTAAAAGGACCTGGTTTAAACGCTTTCTTGACACAAAGACGTGTGGGAAAATTCAGCTTTTTCCAACCTTTTGGAAGACTTCACACAGTCCCAAGACAACCTCCATGATGGTTTAATTTTTAAAAGATATTCATCAGACGCCTAGTTAAATTCAGAACCCTTTAGCATATATAATATTTTAGCTATGAGTGGATTAAACCATAAATTGAAAGTATTTGTTTATTCGTTCAACAAATATTTAAGCTCCTACTCTGTGCAGAACATAGTGATAGATGCTGGGGGTATTAGAGTGAAAACAACATGAAAAGCAAGTATGATCTTATTCTGTTGAGGAACACACACACACACACACACACAGAGTAAGCCAAAAAATAAATAAAAGGCAAATTGTAATAGGTGCTATGACGGAAACAAGAGACAAAGAGACGGACACTCAACTGAGAGCAAAGCCCCAGGGCAAGGCTTACTTATACCATGTGCAGTGAAAAAATCTGAGTTGAGTTGGAGGTGGGGGCAACTGCTGGTGAGAGAAAGAGTAGCCAAAGGAAAATGGAAAACGTGAGACAGTATCTCCTCTTTCAGGGACGGTGGGCCTGAGAAGTCATGAAATGTGGAGGCAGATGTTCTGTTTCTGAGGCCTGATTTTCCGCATCTTAACATAGACCTAATAATTTGTATTTCACTGGGTTTTAATAATGATCAGTTCAAATAATATACATGAAAGGGCTCTCTATGTTGCAAATCACTGAGACATTAGTGATCTTATTACCTTTGTCAAGAATGGTAAACCGGTGAATTTCTCTAGATATCAGATATGAAGACATCCAGCATTAAAATAAACTGCTTAGGGAGCTCTGCATCTATAGTGAGATATGTTTAGAGAGATCTGATTAGACCTGGTACTTTAGAGTGACCATCTTCAAACACATAATAACGCCTTGGACATACTTCACCACTTCAAATGGAGCAACTGAACAATCCCTCTGTGGTGGAAGAGGGGAGACCTTGGAATTTCATTTAGGAAGCAAGTGACATCTGAAGTCGAGGAGGGAGGCACAGAGCTCCAGTTCAACCACATAATAGCTATATTGCAGAAATACTTACTTTGCCTCTTTTTTCCTAAGGAAGGCCCCCCCCCCACTATATACTATAACTGTATTCTTTAAGCAATACTCATACAGAAAAGCTAATAAAATTGAAGTACTGAATTTAAAAGTGGGGATATACCCTCTCCCATGGTTCACTTTCTTGTTCTATTTACTATTCATCTGTGTGGAAAGCATAGGTGCTACATGTATATGTATGTTTTCTAGGTGTCATTACATTTATATATGTAAAAATTACATAATTATAAAATACTTAAGTCTGCATTATATATAATTACATTATATGTATGTATTTACACTATACATAAAGCAACAGCAGGTACTGCCTTTATCACAGCGTGATGAGAGGAGGAGTGAAGGGAAATATGAGTGGGAAGCAGGCAGACGACGGGGAAGGAGGGTGTCAGCGTTAAGAAGGATCCTCGTAATGTTCATGGACACACTGATGTTAGAAAATTGAGGAAGTGTTTTCAATGGTTGTGGCCCAGGATCCAACACAACCACTCTTTTTCTCTTTAGATACTCATCTCTTTTTTCTGTTTTCTTTCCCTCCCCCCCAAGTGACAAAATGAGATCTGAGTCACTCAGGGATGCCCCTCTGAGTCATGACCCTGGAGGTCATGGAAATACATGTAGACGTGAGAGCACACCCCCACCTCCCTCTTCTGGTACCCAGTCTAGAGCACATCACTTCTGGGAAAAACAACCCACATGCCCACAAGCAAATGTCTCAGCGTATTTTTTAAGTTACTCCCAAGTCTTTTCCCAGAAAGGACATTAACCAGACCCAGAATAATTTCATTATAATTTTGTTTCCCCTGGCTTCTGAGAGAATATTCAACACATAATTGGGCGATGTATAACAGCCTAATCACACTAATAAAGGGCATATCTCAATTCAGCTTCCTAGCTGGATAATAAAAGCTAAAAAATGTAAAATCTAATTCTCTAATGTTAGAGCATAAATTAGGAGATACTATGGGATGTGGCTATAACTGATTTTTGAAAAATCATTTCAAACATATCGAAGGTCATAGATCCAAAGAGCAGAGTTTCTTCTAATCGGACACTTTTGGAGAGTGTTTAAATCAAACTACAGTACCATTAAAGGTTTTAGAAACTGCTGTAGGCAAAATAGTGGCTTCTCATACTCATTCCCGGAAGTTGTGAATATGTAAGTTACATGGCAGTGAGGCGTTAAGGGAGCTGACAAAATTAAGGATGTTACTCAATTGACTTTAAGACAGATGATTACCCAGGATTATCTGGGTGGGTCTCCTGGAATCACGGTATCCTTAAAAGTGGAAGAAGGAGTCAGGAAAGTTCATGTCAGAGGGGCATGATGTGAGAAAGACCCAGCTGACCATTGCTAGCTTTGGAGATGGTGGGCTGAAGAGACAAAAAATGTGAATGTCTCCAGAAGCTGCAAAAGCCAAGGAAATGATTTATCTCTTAGAGCTTTCAAAGGAACGCAGTCCTGCTGGCACCTTGATCTTAACCTAGGGAAACTCGTTTTGGATTGCTGAGCTTCAGAATTGAAAGATAATAAATCTGTGCTGTTTTAAGCCACTGAATGCATGGTCACTGCTTATAGCGCCAAAGGGAAAGTAATCCTGGACCTCATCTGGGTCCCTTCTTCCCTCCCTCACTCTACTCCAGGCCCTCTGGCCTTGTTCTGTTACTGCAATAACTGCAGAGTCAACTACCCAAGGCAGGATTTGTTTGGCAGTCAGAGCCAGACATCAGGAAGCTACTCAAAGCCAGCCAGACATGGTGAGATATGAGTCATCACGGAGGACTGAAGGGAACAGGATCCACCCCAGAGAGAAGAGGCCACAACCTCCGGAGCCACAATCCCCAGTTAATGGAGTTAAATAATGACAACACGAGAGGAACCAAACCATCACGGTACAGATCCTAGTAGCTGCTCCTTCCCTGCCTCAGCCCCAGACACCAGGCAGATTCCACCCCTTGGAATATTACACTGAGGGAGTTCAAGTCTGGAAGTCTAAAAGGAGAACCTAAATTGACTGGGACGTTTTAAATAGATGGAGACTAACAGAATGCCAGTGACTAAATTCAGATTTCCTACCATCCAACGTTGGTGGAAAGGAGATATACAAAGAGTTAAAAAAAAAATTCCAATTTTCTTTGTCCGTCTGAATACAGTGTATTCGTTTGTCATAAAATGAGTAAATATTCTGTGACTGATTAGCTTTTAGACTTAGATTTAGCTTTTAAATCAAACTACAGTACCATTAAAGGTTTTAGAAACTGCTGTAGGCAAAATAGTGGCTTCTCATACTCATTCCCGGAAGTTGTGAATATGTAAGTTACATGGCAGTGAGGCGTTAAGGGAGCTGACAAAATTAAGGATGTTACTCAATTGACTTTAAGACAGATGATTACCCAGGATTACCCATGGGTATGATTACCCAGATACCCATGTCTGGACCAATAGAAATACTCCTGAAGACCCTGAGCCCTTAGCATCTTCTTTCCTCAAATTTGCATTGTTTATGGATGGAACAGATAGTCATCAGGAGAGCTATGATGAAATCTTGACTTCCCCCATGGGGTCTTTCTGATTAACTCACCCTGAATTGCCTCCATTGGAGACACAAATGTTTCACTAAAAACAAACAAAAAATAAGCAGAGACACTCCCTCCATAAGATAACAGAAAAAGCACAAGGATTATGAAGGGGTGAGAGAGAAGCAAAAACAAAGGAATGAAGAGAACATAACTTAGGCTCATGTGATTATCACAATCACCTTCGGTACCATTTAAAAATGCAAATTTCTTAATCACACATATATTGTCAGGATCTCCAAGGGAAATATCTTGGGAATCTGCATTTTTTTTAAAGTTCCTTGCATGGTTTCAATCAACAACCAACTTTGGAAATCATTACCTTATTTTAAAATCTGATTTATGGCCAATTCTAACTAGAGAAACCAAAGAATATGGCTTTAAAAAAATACAGAAACATTTAAATCAACAAATCATTGCCAAGATTCCTAAAATGGATCTGCCCCATTTTTGTCTTGGAAAATTTAGAAGGCCTTTTATTGACATGGTAATTCCACTGTTGTGCAAAGGAGGAAACTGGGTGTGGGTTGGAATATAATAGTTTTGGGTGATTATCCAAAAATATATGTTCTGCAGAAGGGAAGCATAGAAGGACATTAGAGTTTTCAATATTGAAAAAATTATCAAAAAAACTTTGTGGCTTATGAATAAGTCAACTACAACTTGTATTTTAAAACCTCAGGGCTATTTTCTACAAATTCTCTTCTGAAACCTAGGGGAAACCATATAGCCCTGGAAAATGCGTATCATCTGAAAATGTATTAAGTGCTTAATCCTACAGGTCAAACATTTTCTTGCACATGTAATAGAGAAAGGATATGGGGAATGAAGGATAGATATTAAATTTCAGGACTGAAGTTTTCAACACTAAAATAATGAGTACTTAGGCCATTTGCTGTTAGAAGTTAATTTGTTTTTAGTGGAACCTGTTTCATAATGAGTCAATATTATGTCATTTTAAAAATATGCCACATGACTTTGGTGCTAAAATACACTTTTGGATTAAGTTTTCAAAAATGTTATAGTTTTATGATATGCTTACTGGACTCTGAAGAAAATGTTCATTTATAAGCAGGTTAAGACCAAAATATTTTTAAGCTTTTATGCTATTTGTGCATAGTTAAACCCATGGTTAATTTAGCTCCTTGGAAAACACTATGTTCTGAACCATCATAGAGGTAATCAGAAGAAAAATAAACTTATTTTTAACTTTTAGTGTATATAAAGACCTCCTATTCATGAATTCATTTATGGGAAAGCTGTTGATTCCCAAAAGTGTATGCTCCTTTATCTTTTTTTTTTTTTTTTTTTTTTTTGCTATTTCTTTGGGCCGCTCCCTCGGCATATGGAGATTCCCAGGCTAGGGGTCTAATCGGAGCTGTAGCCGCCGGCCTACGGCAGAGCCACAGCAACGCGGGATCGGAGCCGCGTCTGCAACCTACACCACAGCTCACGGCAACGCCGGATAGTTAACCCACCGAGCAAGGGCAGGGACCGAACCCGCAACCTCATGGTTCCTAGTCGGATTCGTTAACCACTGCGCCACGACGGGAACTCCCTCCTTTATCTTTTGTACCTTTTCAAAACTTTCCCAGAGTTCCCTGGTGGCTAAGCAGGTTAAGGATCTGGTATTGCTATTGCTGTGGCTCAGGTTCAATCTCTGACCAAAGTTTGCATGCCACAGGTGCAGCCAAAAATGAAATGAAATGAAATGAAATGAAATGAAATAAGCTTTTCCTCTGCCTGCAATTGTGTGAACTATTCTCCCCTTGGCTAACCTCAGCTCACCCTTCACTGTAAAGCTTCATCTTGATTTTCACGTCCTAATGTGAAATCTTCTTCAATCATTCAGGCCTGATTCGGGTGCCGCTGCTCTATCCTGTTCACTACTCTGTAGGAGACTTGGCCACACAGCATCATAACTGCATGTTTACTGGCATCACTTCCACCTCAACTCCGTGCTTCTTGAGGAGGAGGTCTCCAGACTTAGGACTGGTGCCTAAGTCTTTATAGGAATTTATATGTGGACTGATACATGAATAATTTGGTTTTCCTTCAAGGGGCAAATCCAAATTTTTATAACCATCTTACGGTTATCTGATAGATTTCAATTGATTTTTAATTTGAATTGCATGTTGGGGAGTAGCTCCATAAAACTTTTTTTCAGTGCTTACAATCTCTGAAGTCATTCAACTACCTGCAATCACCAGTGTCCCAAACGAATGACGAGAGGAAGGAGAAAGGCCCAATGGGTCACAACTGCATTAGTCCAGACAAGAATTGAAGATGGTGACTGGAACTAGAGATGACATGGATAAAGAAGATATGGTACATTACACCCAATGGAATATTACTCAGCCATAAAAAGAATGAAATAATGCCATTTACAGAAACATGGATGCACCTAGAGCTTATCATACTAAGTGAGGTTCGACAGTGAAAGACAAACATCATATGATACCACTTATATGCGAAGTCAAAAAAAAAAAAAGATGTAAATGAACTTATCTGCAGAACAAAAGCAGGCTCATAGACTTTGAAAATAAACACAGTTACTGAAGGGGACAGACGTTGTGGGGAGGGATGGACTGAGGGTTTGGGATTGACAGATGCACATTGTGATATACGGAATCACTGGCCACTGGGGACTTGCTGTATAGTACAGGGAAATTCACCCAGTGTCTTGTGATGGTCTATGTGGGAAAAGGATCTGAAAAAGAATTGATGTGTGTCCATGTGTAAGTGAATCATTTTGTTGTACAGCAGCAATGATGACAATGTTGTAAATCAACTATAGTTCAATAAAACTTTAAAAAATTAAAAACAAAAGAAAGTCCAAAATGTATAGTATGGACTGTGACGACCAGTGTGACCTGGTCATCATTACAGGCCCAATCGCAACTTCTGTGTCGCATAACCACCCAGCTTTTACCATCTGCCCCTCACTCAAAAATTCTGAAACCTCTGCACTCGTCTTCATTTTTTCCTCCTAGTTTAAATATTTATTTATCCAGCAGAGAGGTTTTCTCTGCTTTCCAGTGCTTGTATTCTCTTTCACTGCATCTTATTAGTTTATCTTATAATACCTAAGATAATTTGTATTTTAATTTGCTTTTTCATGTTGTTTAATGTAAATATTAATGTAAATACTAATCAGTTATGGATATTAAACTTAGTCTGGTATGTTTTAGCTTACAAAAATAAATCACTGTATGCTTACAATGTTCTAAGTAATAAATTAACTATCTGATCATCTTACCGTGCCCCATGATGGAAGTAATTAATTCTGTTCTACAAAAGTGGAAAATGAAGCTTAGTGTTTATGTACATAGAGTTAGTTGCAGAGCAGACAACAGAAAAGACAGAAGCAAAGATTCCATCTCAGGAAACTTGCTGCTCCTACATAATGTGCTTACCTTCCATGTCACTCCCTTTCACACATGATGAAAGTGGTGGACCTTGAAAACAGTCGTGATAACTAACATTTAAGATCACGAGCAAAGCTTTGTAAGCTAGGTGCCATGACCTTTCCCATTTTAAAGATAAGCAAAGTAAGGCAAAGTGAATTGCTCAAAATCAAACAGCAGATATGTTTTAGAACACAGCTGCCAGAATGTATTGGGTAAATATACACACACACACACACACATACACAGGTTACTGAGGAGAAGAAGAAGGCAGGATTTCTGATGTCTTCACTTTTCTAGGTTTAGTTGTTATAATCTTGATGCACTTTTTAAATTTTTGTATTTAAATTATTATTACACTTCCTATTTCACTCTACTTACATCCCTTAATATGCATAATCATGAGATACATGATATTAGACATACAGACCATAATATCTGGCAGATGTGCTTCATATTGCAGTGGCCTGAATCTGCCTTGTGAGCTTTGGAGGACCCGTCAGATTAACTTGTGGAGGGGTGGGAGGGATGGACTAGGAGTTTGGGACTGGCATATGCACGCTGAGGTGTATGAACGACTGGCCACTGGGGACCTGCTGTAGAGCACAGAGAACACTACCCAGTATATTGTGATAATCTATGTGGGAAAAGCATCTGAGAGAGAACGGATACATGTATATGTATGATTGGGTCACTTTGTTGTACAGCAGAAATTATCACAACCTTGTAAATTAACTATACTGCAATAAAACTTCTTTTAAAAAAGGAGAAATGTACCAAATTGACCCTAACTGATGGCCTCTAGATCAAATTTAACTGGCTGAACCAATAACATGCAGTGATCAAGAGAGTTATGTGCAAAGTTCCAGTAAGACAAGGAGAAGGAGAAAACAGAGAATTAATGTTCATTAAATGTTTACTTTCGTCTAAAACAAAACAAAACAAAACAAAACAAAAAACATACTATAATGCCATGAGCACATTTCTTGTGCTTTGGCAACTGTCATGAAAAATAAAAGGAAGTTATTGTTGCTTATCCTGTACAACAAAATTGAAATCCATTCAGCATTGTAAAGTATAGAACTGTATCCTCTAGGTTTGGTTGGTTCAGTAATAGAAACAAGATAATCTGGAGAAAACTAAATCTGAAAAAAAAAAGATTAAAAATACACGATTTTAGAGTCTCCAATGGTTAAACTAGGATCATATTCCATCATAATTCTGTCAACAGCATGGAGTTTTCAAAAGTTAATTAATTTCCTATACAGATTCAGTTAAAAGCTAGGTATTCACACTCACAAAAAACCCACTTAGATAAACGCTAAAACAATTTATACTTGGATATACAAACATAATATTTTAAAGATGTCAACTTCTCCTCAACTGAGTCATAAAATTGATGTGATTTCATTCAAATCCAACAGTATTGTTTTTGCTATAAACATGTAAATGAAAATTCATCTTAAAAATGGACAAGTTCAGCACAACGTGGAATATTCCTGAAAAGTATTTTGTTCATTCAACAAATATACATGGAGGACCTGTGCCAAATCTAAGGGACCAATAAAGTCCTTATTTTTGTGGAAATGATAAAGTTATAAAAGACACTAATAAAAAATAAACAACCTAAAAATAATTTCAGAGAGTGGTAAATGGCAAGAAATGATGATATATTAAAACAATAGAGATTAAGTCAAGGAAAGTCAATGACTCCTCAGTTTGGGTGCCAGAGGCAGCCAGACCTAAGTGACAAGTAGCCCACAAGAAAAGGCCTTGGGCAGCAGTTCTCAAAGCTGGATCATGAACCTCAAGACTGTCAGGGAGTTCATAGGGCAAAAATTACTTTCATGACAACATTAACATGTTATTTGCATGTTTCATAGTAATTATCTCAGAAGTGAAAAGTACTTTTCCAGAGACTACATGACAGGTGGTGGTGGTGTGCTGATGACTAATAATCTACTTGCCTGTGTGTACTTATGTTTTCTGGAATTTGCTCTAGTCATAGGTGTGGGGTATGAATGTATTTTTAGAGATTTTTTCTTTCTTTCTTTTTTTTTGTCTTTTTGCCTTTTCTAGGGCCACTCCCGTGGCATATGGAGGTTCCCAGGCTAGGGGTCTAATCAGAGCTGTAGCCGCCGGGCAAGGCCAGGGATTGAACCAGCAACCTCATGGTTCCTAGTCAGATTCATTAACCACTGAGCCACGAAAGGAACACCTGTATTTTTAGAGATTACTTTAGGTTGTTCTCACTAAGAATACTGAGCTCTTGCTATCCATCTTTCTTTACATCTGCTAACAATCTCTTCTTAGCTATTATTCAATAAATCATTGTTTTGAAATCCTCAAATTGTCTGTGTGTCTATAAAAGTGAACAAAAAGAAGTAAGTATACTTTGTGGTCTTGTTTTGCACTAGTATTTGGAAACTTTTTTTTGTTAATGCTTCTAAATTTTTAAATTTCGACTAAAGTTATTAGTTTTTTGTTAGTTTGTTCATTTTTTTCTCACCAGGGCCAAAACAGAGAAACTTAGACCTAGGCCTTAGACCTTAGACCTAAGCCTTCAGCCTTAATTTCTTATTCTTTTTTTTTAATAATTGTAATCAATTATTTCCCTAATACACTTTTTTTCTACTGTACAGCATGGTGACTCTGTTACACATACATGTACACATTCTATTTTCACACATGATCATGCTCCATCATAAGTGACCAGACATAGTTCCCAGTGCTACACAGCAGGAACTCATTGCTAATCCATTCCAAAGGAAATAGTCTGCATCTAATAACCCCAAGCTCCCAATCCATCCCACTTTTCAGTGTTTCAAATTTAATGTTTTATTTTACAATGAAATAAAATCAATATATTCTTGTATTTCAAGATGGATCATTGTAATTAGCAAAGAAGATTAAGACTTTCTTTCTCAAACAACAGCTGCACTGCACAAAACTGGCGTATCAGAGAATTCTCTAAGTCAAGAGAAGGAGGAATCCACTCTAACAATAGTGAATGAAAACGGAAATAAGCAAAAGAAATATGATGAAAGTCACATTATTTCTCGTATTTATAGATATCAATAACTTATTTTGTCTTATGCAACAGAAAATATTATTTTATTTGTTTTCTAGGGCCATGCCCATGACATATGGAGGTTCCCAGGCCAAACTGGAGCTGTAGCCAAATGGGAGCTATAGCTGCCAGCCTACACCACAGCCAGATCTGAGCCTTGTCTGTGACCTACACCACAGCTCAGAGCAACGCCAGATCCTTAACCCACTGAGTGAGGCCAGGGATTGAACCCGCATCCTCATGGATGCTAGTCGGGTTTGTTAACCACTGAGCCACAATGGGAACTCTGCAACAGAAAATTTTAGGTGGTTTTATAGTATCAGTTGAGTTACGGCATCATCTCGAGAACCATCATTCAAAGTTTAAAGAAAAAATGAACTTTTAAATATTTAACTGCAAATGTAAGAGACTCTAAATGTCAAAAATTGTTTGTCATATCTTTTTTTTTGTCTTTTTGTCTTTTCTAGGGCCACTACCGTGGCATGTGGAGGTTCCCAGGCTAGGGGTCTAATGGGAGCTGTAGCTGCTGGCCTACACCACAGCCACAGCAACGCGGGATCCGAGCCACGTCTGCAACCTACACCACAGCTCACAGCAATGCCGGATCCTTAACCCACTGAGCAGGCCAGGGATCAAACCCCCAAACTCATGGTTCCTAGTTGGATTCATTAACCACTGAGCCACGACGGGAACTCCGTTTGTCATATCTTTTCAACTTAGAAATGAAAAGTCATTGAGCATTTTACTGGGAAAACTATACTGCATGGGCTGAAAAGTGTAGACAAATGCTGAGAGACTAAGCTGACATTGATGAATGCCCACTGGATGACAAGTCAGTGAAAGAAATCATAGTAAATCATCCAGATAAAGATTTATCCAAAACATTAAGACTGAGTTAATATCATATCTGAATAATTGTACTTTTGTCTTAAAAATGAACAAATCTAGATGACTCTAGCTGAATCTACTTTTTTATGGAGTACTATTTTTAATTGAAAGTGTGATAGAATTCCCTTGTTGCAGAGTGACTTAAGTATCTGGCATTGTCACTGCAGTGGCTCAGGTCATTGCTGTGGTGTGGGTTCAACCCTGGCCTAGGAATTTCCACATGCCGTGGGCATGACCAAAAAAATTAAACAAAAAAAAAAAGAAAAAAATATTGATTGACTAAAAACTACGATTTGTTAGATTAGGCTATTTCACAAATATATTCTCCAAAACCAAAATGTATCTTTAAGTTTGGGAAAAAACATACAATATTTGATAAAGTTGAGACTTTCAAGCAAAAAATATGAATTTTAGAAAAAACAGTGTAAAAATGTTCTTTGACATGACGGCAGTTTTCACGTTACAGCCACCATTTTTACAGGTTTGATGTTTTATTAAAGAAGAGCATTTGAAACTATCTTTAAGAAGCTATAAATACACTCATTTTCCCAAGTAAATATTAGAACAAAATTTTCTTCATATGTTCTTAGACACAGCAACATAAAGCAACAGATTGAAGAAGCAGCTATAAGAATATAGTTCTTGCCTATTAAGCCCTTTATTAAATAGATTTGCAAAAATATAATTTCTCTCCTTTAACTATGTGTATTTTGGAAAATGTAGGGTGTTTTTTAATAAAAACATTATTTATGTTAATACGTAATGAATTCATTATTGTTATCTTAAGAAATAAAGATGGGAGACTACAATGACCAAATATTATTTAGTAAATAAAGCTCGAACAAGATCACAGAAACGCTAAATTTGAACATATCCAAATTTCATAAATGAGTGGTGAAAATATATCCTCATATACCATCGATGGAAGTGATAATCGGAACAACAATTAGACAACAACCGCAAAGTCTTAAAATGTACGTGCATTTTTCTCCAGAAATTTCACTTGCAGAATTTTCCTAAAGCTGTGTTGCACTAGTGCACAAAGTTTGCTCCACACAACATTGTGCGTCATAACAAGTAAATACCAAAAACAACAAAGAGAAGACATTGAAACCACTGAAACACTCAGCATTGAGCAAAAACATAAGTAATTTTTGTTATACCCATGCAATAGTGTTTCATATAAAACATGATGCAGAGATATATGTACTAATAAGATAAAATAAGATAAATATTCTAGGTGAAAATACAAGACATGTAGGAAAAAAGGGAGTAAGAAATGGAATTCTGTTGAGTATATGGAACATGTCTGAAATATCTGAAATAATAAAATCTAAAACAGCAATTATTTTGGGGGAGTTAAATTGGAAAGTCAGTTGGGTGAGAGTTATTTTACATTTAACTTTAAATCCTGGTATGCTGTTAAATGTTTTAGCATGTTATACCATACAAGTATATTACAACGCAAAAAATTAACGCAAAATATAATTGATATTATAATATCATTGATAATTCTAAAAATATTTTTTCAAGCAAGTTGCCAAGAGAAAGGGAAGCAATTGTAGAGTTGGTTTAAAAATATACATCCATATAAGCATAAGGACTCTGAAGATGAAAGGAAGTTCCGTGGTTCATAAGAAATGCTAAAATTAAGAATAAGTAATAAAATAAGGTTACTTATAATAAGATTTATGTGAAGAGAGAAAAGAATTCAAATCTACTCCTTTATTGCCTGATTTGATAAAAAAAATATAAAGTACCTACTAAAATGGTGTTTTCATTTAAAATGTGTCTATTGAGATAAGCAGAACAGACAAATTAGGAACTACCAATTTGAAGAAAAAATTCCATTATATGTGACAGTGAGTTACATATTACAAGAGAAAGCAAGCATTCATTGTAATATTAAAAAATAAGAACTATATTATGGCATATTTATATAACAAAATTTAAAACAATTAATTAAAATTACATCAGAGAATAATATTTAATGTTAAGAAAATTATCCACAACTTACTGTTATGTGAAAAAGATTACAAATCTTTAACCTTACTGTTGTAATATTTTTGTGAAAACCAACATGTCTGTTGGTTTGTGTGTGTACATACTGACACTCTAAGAAAAAAACACCAAAAGATGGTTATCTCTAGGGTAGAATATTCACTTTCATTTCTTCCCCTCTAAGTATTTTCCAAATGTTCTAAAATTCTTATTTTCTTATTTTTCCCTTGCATTTTCTAAATGTGCTAAAACAAACAACTTTTATATTTATAATTAAAAGATACCCCAATGTACAAAATGATAAGAATAGAACATTCTTCTGGATTAGCAGGGAATTGTCATTATATTTCATTCTATTCTGGGCTCTCAGATGACTTCACTTATGTAGATGCATAGTCATGAATCAGTATGTGGAGAAACAGGGAATGCCATCCATCCACCACAAAGGGAAAACAATGTTGTAGCTTGTTTGGATGCTGTACTGGATAACTTTTCACATGAGAAAAGAAAAAGACCAGCAGCAGAACATGGGGAATTGGTTTTACAGAACCCATTGATTAGATGATCTCTGAGATTCATTCCATTATCTGTGGTTCTATGACTCTATGAATAACAACTAATAATATCTATAAAATACTAACCATTTAAATGTATTACACACTTACATTACCAAGCCCTACACCACGGACTTTATACTTATGACTCTGATGCTCAAAATTCTTCCTAAGGAAATCATTCCACCCATTTTGTTTGCTTGTTTTTGTCTCTTTCGGGCCTCACCCACAGCATGTGGAGGTTCCTCGGCTAGGGCTTGAGGTGGAGTTGTAGCTGCTAGCCTACACCACAGCCACAGCAATGCTGGATCCAAGCCTCTCTGTGACCTACACCACAGCTCATGGCAACACCGGGTCCTTAACCCACTGAGTGAGGCCAGGGATTGAACCCGTGTCCTCATGGATACTACTTGGCCTCATGGATACTACTTGGGTTTGTTAACCACTGAACCACAATGGGACCTCCCATCACACCCATTTCATAGAAGAAGACACTAAAGCAATCAGATCACATACTTTCTTCATTTTCACTCCTTGTAGGTCGCCTGAGAAAGTTTCTAATCTTTACCTTTCTTTGCACAAAATGTGGACTGTTTACTACATTCCGACTACTACTTTTCGGTCATACTTCTCAGAATGGTTATGACAGGAAACAGTCAAGTGAGCCTGAGGGCTTCGAGGTTGGATTTAGAACCAGGTTGGTGAAACAGTCACATTTCTCATCATCCTCGCTGGTCACCTGAGGCCAATGGAAAGGAATCCAATTGGTGGACTGAGGGGGCCACTTAATCATTTTAACATAGATTCTCATGAAATCTCCACATCCATCACTCCAAAGGACCTGATCTTCATCTGAGACAGCCTGGGACCTGGGGCTTGGGATATTTTGCTGCAGCAGCTGCAGTGCTTGCACCTGGACAAACATCTACTCTAGCAAGAAAATACAAAGAAACTATAAAGTTCTAAAAATAACTGAGCGCATGCATAAATTATAAACAAGAGTATACAAAAAACCTAAAAAAACCAACTGCCACTTCTGAAGATCAAAGAGCAAAAGCAGGATGTGCTACATATGGCCCACATCCTCCAAAAGGGTGGGCAAGCCGCCTAAGCCACTCCTCTGGACCAATCCCTGGACCGTATAAGGAACCAGGTCATTCTCCCTCAGAGAGTGAGTGAGCAAGAGGGCATATTGCTTGTTTTCAATCCTTCCAGCTACAGCAGGGGCCCCAATAAAGCCTTGCCTGAGTTTCTTGCCTTGCCTCTTATCAATTTCTATTGATTAAGGAGGATAAGAACCCTGAACAGTAACACATTCACCAGGATAGAAAGCTCAGACATCACCCAGAAGGTCTAAAGTGTGCACTTGGGAGTGTGGGTGAATGTGAGTGTGTGATGTACAAAGAAAGAAACAATTGCTTAATTTTTTACCTTTTCAAAACTACTACTTAGTTAATATTTCAATCTTTTCTCAACTGATAGTAATAGTGCCTATAAAAGATTTCAAACTGATCAACTATCTTGTCTCAGCTCCATCCTGTCCACCCTCTTTCCAGTGGGTGAAGGTGTGCAGGATTTGTTCTTCCATTTGTTAGGTGACTTTTAGTGAATCATTTAGACTTTGTGAGTTTCTATTTTTACGTCTTTGAAAATGTGATAATAACTCTTATATGGGTTTTAAAGCATGAAATTTAAACTTAGAAATATGTGAAAATTCTGAAAATAAAGCATGGAATAACGTAGATACATTGTAAATATTAATTTAAACTATTTCTAATAGACCCAAGAAATATGCCTTAAAATGTGCAACATTATCCAATGATTGGTCTCACAGAACTAACTTTATAGAAAAAAGTATATATGGACAATATTAGGTTCACAATGAGCTAATCCATTTAATGCATTTAAAACTTTATTATAGACACCACAATACATTGATTGCTTCATAAAGAAAAATCTTTGGAGTAGATAGCTGGAATTTTTCAAACAAAATCTCAGATTATAGTTTCTGACATACTTAAAACTTGATGCTTAGCATTGTTTTTGCTATCTTTTTTTACAATGAGATACTGAATTATGTGTGATGAGCCTATTTGACTTTTTTCCTTGATTTCTTCTAAGGTTTTTTAATGTCCTCTATTATAAAACTGAGGCCTTTATAAAATTTTCTTAAAACACTTATTATGAATCACCTTATAATTCTATGAGTTACTTTCAGGATTATCTTTTGTTTTTTAACATTTCTCTTACAAAAACGAAGCATTTATTCTAACATTAATTTTTCAGGCAAATACATTAGTGATCATGAAGATTAAATAACTTTCAACAGGTCTGAGTGCTAAAAAAAGGGACATATTTAAGTTCTTTTAAATGGGAAAAACTTATAATGGGACAACTGAAAGTATCTGATTCTAAGATTTCTTACTTATAAACATGAGGAAATGAAAGTTTGGAGGGAAAAATTCCTATAAATAAAGCTGATACAATTGCAAAATGAAATAGACAAGGAACTGAGTAGATCTCATTTTCTAGAAGTATGCATCAGGAAATGATAAGGAAAGATACATCAAGCCAGGCCTTTGGGAGATTACAACTTTATATAACTTTTAGTTTTGAAAAAAAAAATGTTGCTAGCATGCAATGACAGAGTACTGTGTGAAAAATGATTATTTTGTGATATTTTTACTATACTTTTTTTATGTTCTTTTATGTTTTTTGGCAGCAAGCTATAGAATTCTATCCCCAAGTAAGGGTTTTGGATGAATTCCTAAATTAAATCCACAAAATAAGAAACAGGCAGAATATTACTGATTGGTTCCAGATCTGATCAGCATAAAATGAGCTTGCTTTAACATAAGTAAACTGGAAATGTTGCTATTTAGTCCTTTGTATCAGAATATATATAAATGAAGCATTTCAATATTTTAGAAATCAATGTAAGTTTCCCTCTTGGTCAAAAATTAAGCTAGTCCAAATACATCAACATAGATTTCAAGAGTAATGAGAAAAAGGATTCAAATCCTCTGGGCCTGCTCATTTGCATTTTCCTGAAATTGTTTATTCTGTTGATTTTAGATGAACAGGCTAGTTGGCTGAGAGAATTTCACTGAATTGTTGCCACAGCTAGAGAGGGAAAGGGCTTTGTAAGAGAAATGTTCTCACTGTAGATGCCTCATTTGCAGCAGGACTCAATTTGGGGTTAAAAGCTATGGTATTTGGGCTAGTTCCAGACACATGTATCTCTCCCTTATTCCATAGGGAGGGAGCTGGGCTGTCCTTGCTCACCAAGTCCACCTGCACTTCGTTAGAGAGCAGTGTTGGCATGCCACACCGCAAGATCCCCACAATGACATAACTCCATTCAGAGACTGGCGTGACTGGGCTGGGTTTCCCCCCCCCCCCTCAGCTCTTGTATCACTGAAGAATCTGGCAGCCAGTTCCGTCCTGACAGAGTTTACAGCATATATTGGTGGATTCTTGTCCATAGTGCATCTGCTTTAAGAATTAACGGAAGCAGTGTCAAGACAGTAAGGTAAGTGCTGTTTTAACTATAGCACTGGGGATGCTGACTGTTTGGGACAGTGTTATTGTAACAGGAACAGAAAAAAAATTCCAGAGCAACTTTGCCAATTTCTATTCCACAGCAAATCCACAGTTTTGAACATTTACTTCCACGTTGTGCTTAATAGACTTTCCATGATTTATGGATTTGAGATACATTTCATACAGTTATATACTGGGTTGCTTAGCAAAGGAAGTTATAAAAGTTTCAAGGTTGGAATGAGAAAAGTAGACATAATGAAAAAGTATGGCATTTAAGATGTTTGCTATTTTATGCTAATTAGTTATATATGTGACTATTGTTAGTACCTAACTTTGGAGCAGAGAAAGGCCATTTCAATCAGTAATGAAAATATTTTGCAACAAGTATGTTGTTATAATTTGTTACAGTTTGCCATAAACATTTGATGCTGTTATAAAATGTGAGCCAAAGGATTTAGACATTTATGGGTTACTTATTTCCTTTTTGTTAATTGTAAAGATTTGGGTTTTGGATGTGTGTGGAGAAACAGAAATATGTTTTAAAGAAATTCTGGGAACCATGCTTTACTTTTTGGGAAAAAAAATATTTCCTTCATAGCCAGAGGTTATTTGAAAAAAACTAGGGGAAAGTAAAGTATGTTTTTGCTTCATAGTGGAGTCATTATATGGGTACAAACTCTCTTTGAATTCAGAGCCCTTGTTTTGACTCCACCAAAAAATATGGAAGCATTTTTTCATTACAGTTCAATACACATTACAGTTACCATGTCTGTTTTAGTGTATACTTAATTAAAATAAGGAGGAAACATTAATGAAGTAAGACAAATCTTTACAACATTAACGTACTATGACTTACAAAGAATACTTACATTAGCCTGATATAATTGTTCTCATGGCCAAGTCCTGTCAGCTAAGTTAAATGGCTCCATCATAATCTTAGGGAATAATTTACTAAGCATCTGGCTACAGGCTACATCGTGTCAGTTATCAGAGTGATTCTCACAACCTTTTTGAGGGTTTGATCTGCTAAAATAAAGGGCTTTATGATTCTAAGTTAAAGCAAAGATGTTTAAAATGCCTGATAGTAGACAGTTCTGCTTCTCCCAAACTATCCAGACACAAAACCTTCTACCATGTTTCTCACAGGAAGAGATTTTATTTTATCTATTGGAATGTGAATCCTGCTCTACATGAACAGTTTCTCTCCCAGAATTACCAACTTCTCAGCTATGACATTCTACGAATGTCTAACTCCTACATCCTATTTCCCTTGACATAAATTGCTGACCCTGTACTTCCCTAAGCAAGGGAAATGCACTGCATTGAACCTCACCTTAGAAACAGGTTCGTATGAGAACAGTTACAAACTGTTTTCAATTTACATTCTTCATTTTATCCTTTTGTGCAGGGCTCTTCACTTCACTATTTAAAACAGATTTCCCTCAGTTCCCACACCGCTCCCACTTCCGCTCTGTGACAGCACTGAAATCCAGATAAGCGAACCCTGCATTCTTAAATTCTGAACAAGGTAGACAGTGTGGGAGTTATTGAGGGAAAGGAAAACTTTCATTCAAAACTTTGAAAAGAATGTTGTTCTCTACCACTTGGAGCTCTTTCTAGGTTCAAAAATGTGACATTTCCTTGATTAATAAACATTAGCTTTACTAAAAGTCATATACTAAATATTAACTTTGGAACACCATTTTGTAATGTGCCTAGAAGTACAGAACGTTTAACAAAAGTTGAAATAAAAAGCCCCCCCCCCCCCGCCCCGCCAAGAATTCTGTTCCCCTTCCTCAGAACCAGCAACAATAAAGACATTTGTAAAGGACTCTGCCAGTCCCCCCAACCCCCTCACCAGCAGGCACAAAAGAACAGCTTTTCCCCCAGAGGAAATCACTGATTGCCCATGTTCCCAGGAAGGGTTTGCTGCATGAGACATTTTAATGATGTTGAATAGCAGGGTAGACGATACGGTTTACAATTGTTTTCTCGTTTTTGTTTCTTATGGTTTGGAAGAGTGTCCTGAAGCAGGGTTCTAATGTGGTAGGTAACAGGCATCTCCCAGAGACCTCTCCCAGAAGTCCTGTAAATAAGCAAGGACCTAGAGAGGTGGCCTGGAACAGTTAGACCCGGCTCGCCCAGAAGGGGGCGCGTGTGTATGCAATCTGCCTTGGAACCCGGTCATCTCTCCACACGTTGTGATTGTGCATCCTAATCCTCATACTTAGAAGCGAATTAAGAACATATCATTGGTGCAGTCGAAGAGCACTATAAAACAGTAAAATTCACGTTTGCTAAGGCATTTCTTTCCTCTTAGTATACTTTTCCTGAAAGTATACCATTATAACAATTCGTGTTTCCACTTTATGTAGGATTCAAAGCATTTACCAAAAATGCATCTAGGCGTGTTTACTCTCCTCTTGGTGACAATCGGCAGCGCCAGTGGCCACTACTATGATGATGACGATTATTATTTCCCCCTCTCGATTTATGGGCGATCATCGCCCAACTGTGCCCCGGAATGCAATTGCCCTGAAAGCTACCCAACGGCCATGTACTGCGATGAGCTGAAATTGAAAAGTGTGCCAATGGTGCCTCCTGGAATCAAGTACCTTTACCTTAGAAACAACCAGATCGACCATATCGACGACAAGGCCTTTGAAAATGTGACTGATCTAGAGTGGCTCATTCTAGATCATAACCTTCTAGAGAATTCCAAAATAAAAGGAAGAGTTTTCTCTAAACTGAAGCAACTGAAGAAGCTGCATATAAATTACAACAATCTGACCGAGTCTGTAGGCCCACTCCCCAAATCCCTGGTGGACCTGCAGCTCACTAACAACAAAATCTCGAAGCTCGGCTCCTTTGATGGACTGGTCAACCTGACTTTCATCCACCTGCAACACAATCAGCTGAAAGAGGATGCCGTTTCAGCGGCTTTTAGAGGTCTTAAGGGGCTCGAATACCTTGACTTGAGCTTCAATCAGATGACCAAACTGCCTTCTGGCCTCCCAGTATCTCTTCTAACTCTCTACTTAGACAACAATAAGATCAGCAACATCCCAGATGAGTATTTCAAGCATTTCAGTGGCCTGCAGTACCTGCGTTTGTCTCATAATGAACTGGCTGATAGTGGAATACCTGGAAATTCTTTTAATTTATCATCTCTGCTGGAGCTGGATCTCTCCTACAATAAGCTTAAAAACATACCGACTGTCAATGAAAACCTTGAAAACTATTACCTGGAGGTCAATGAACTTGAAAGTAAGTACAGAGCTGTGCCTATGTTTGATTGATGTTTCCTCAAGGCTTTAAATATCTGAGTGGTGCAACGCAAATATTGCAATTTGGCTCCATTTAAAGAAATGAAAATGCCAACAATAAGATTTCTCTAGCTCTGTTATCCATCCAATGTCTGGCTTTTCTTTGGAGTGTCCAGATAAGAAACCATTAAGGTCACAGAATGTAAACACTCATTTCTTCAATTTAATATTCTGGGCTAATTAATCCTACTGTGTTATCTCTTGATGTTTGTTTTCGTTTGTCTCCTCCATGACTTCGATGTGTGTCTACATTTATTTCTCAGAAGCAAGGTGTAGCTGAGGGAGAAACCAGCAAGCCCAGAAGAGGCAGAGCCAGCAGAGGCTTTTACATCTATCCCCTCCCAGGCAGCCTGTGTACACTCATGGTCTCCTCTGACCTCTTTATTTAGGGCTCAACATATTACTCAGCTACCAGGAGCATCATCTATCCCTGTTGCTCTATCACAGTGTGTGTGGCCCTCACGTTGCTCTTACGAGGACCAGGGGGAGCATGAAGGAGAAATATGATAAGGGCTTAGAATATTTTTAATCGCGTTACAGAGTCTCTTTGCTTACACATAACACTTCGCCTCATTTGATTTTCCCACAAATGTTCTCCTTCCTTTCTGTTACTGCTGTAGCTTATCTTTCATTTGTCTGCTGGAGTTTGACCTGATCCACCTGGGGTGTTTATGCACTCTCCTGGTCTTCCAGGACGTTTTTCCAGATGGGACAATAACATTCCCCATTCTCGACCTTACTCTTTAAGTGATGTTGGCAGAAGAAAAAAAAAACAAAACTATAATTCACAGACAAAGTTGTTTAAATGAAAACTCAGGTGGGAAGCATTGATTCACATAGTAAATAGTTCTGTCTGCCAAATAGTCTATTTAAATTGAACATCTTTCCGTTTAAAGTTGGTTCTCTTGTCATAGTGGATAAGGATATTGACACTCCTATTGGGAAAAGGAAAAAACCCCTGCAATGTGCCTTATTAATATGATATTCTATAATTCTGCCAGAGTTTCATATAACTCCTAATAGGGTTGGGGTGTTCTCTTGGAGACCATGCTTGCCGACTCTGCAATGCCACATGTTCTTTCTTGTATCTGGAAAGCTTGCTTGTCATACAATACACAGTTAGGCTAGGGAACATTCACTATGTGGCAATATACAGTCCCACATCACAAACATCTGTGGTTAGGAAGAAGGATGCTCAGACAAGCCAGAATGCTAATGGGATTTAAGATGTTGGAGAGCTGAAGAAATCCATTAGATTTGGTGGGTGGAGGTTAGCTCCAAAGGAAAGACTCTTTTCTACTCTGAGACGAGAAAGGGGAGAAATACAGATGGAGGGGTATTTGGAGGTCAAAGGACCAGTTTTCATTGTATGATTTAAAAAGGAAGAGCCAAGGTAGCAGCGAGGACAGTTGGTCTATGGGAGAAATGCCAACAGCCACTCACAGCCAAGATGAGACCGAAACCCCGGTGCCTAGCACCTACAGCCATTTGGAAATGTGTTGTTACCTTTCTCCCATTCTTATCCTTGATATTTCGGTATCCACATTTCAGGGAGTCTTGCTATTTGACTTTGCCTGTGCATCTTCAAGTGAGTTGATTCTGCCACATAATAATCATGTATACCAATTGCCCACATTCTCTTAGAACAAGCCCCTTAATGGTTTTCTGATGAAAGGAAATATAGTGCCAAAAACTATTTCTCATATTTCAACCTTGCAACTTGAAACCTTAGCTTAGTTACAGGTCTATGTAGGGTAAAGCAATTTAGAAGAGAGAAAAATATTAAAAGGATACCAATACTTATTTAGTAGGTAGTATGTGCTAGCACTGTGTGAAGTGCTTTATGGACCTCAATTAGTGTAATCTTCAAGCGACACAGTGTGACGGGTATGTTATATCTGACAAAAGGATCAGATACATGTTCCAGATGGTAAATGGCAGGGATAGAAAACTCTTATAGACCTAAGTCCTTGTTTTTTTCCCATTGTTCCATACTCTCTCAGAAGTGGGTACCATAAGCAAGATCCCTGGAGTTTGACTGATGAGTTACTAAAGACAGCATCTTAGGGGAAAGGACTGCAGTGTGTCTGTGCTTCCACTGAAGTCACTGTTAGCTAGAGCTGGAGAATGAAAAAAAAAAAAAAAAAAACAAAAAGTTCTGCTGTGGTGCAGCAGGTTAAGGATCTGGCACTGTGACTGCTATGCTGAAAGGTTTGATCCCTAACCCTAGAACTTCCACATGCTCACATGCTGAGGTCATGGCCAAAATAAGAAAAAACAAACAAACACGATAAAGGACCAAGTGAAGTTAATATGAAATAGCCTTGGCCAACCACAGAGACTTCTATGTACATTCATAGACCACGTAATCTAGTAAGAGTCTTAGTGCCCATTAAAAACTAAATCGTTTGTGGCAGCTTTTTGATCACAGAAGGGAAGGATGCAGGCTGAGACTGTGCATGTTCCATGATTTTGTTTCTGCTTTGGACTTTTCAATCTTTGTCATGGTTGTTGGAAAAATTTGTAGAAGTCGTCTATTTAACCCCTCTTAATTTTAAGCTACAAAACCCAGGATGCTTCCACTGGTAAGATTGTTCCTATAGTAGCACCAATCTTAGATTTCTTTAGTCTAGACTAAATATTTCAAAATAATACTTAGATAATAGGACACACTGACTGTCTTTCTTTCATCGAGTATCTATCAATTAAAAACTTAAATTCTACAGACCATGATGAAAAGTAATATAAGAAAGGGAATATATATATGTGTGTGTGTGTGTGTGTGTGTGTGTGTGCATGATAGGGTCACTTTGCTCACTTTGCTGTACAGCAGAAATTGGCACAACATTGTAAATCAACTATACTTTAATATAAATAAATAAATAAACAAATATTATTTGCTGAAAAAAAAAGTTCTTTTCCTTGAAAATTTCCGTTGAATTTCCTGACCTACCATAGGTATTCTTTACTAAATATTTCCCAGCTGTTTGGTAGTCTGAAATATCCCATCCGTATATGTTCAAAGATACGCCCGATAAGGAGGAAGAAGTCCTAATAGATATTATTATAGATAAAATGATTGTTTCAAGTGCATGTATTAAAAAAATGATGTGTTTCATTCTTTAATTTTCCAGAGTTTGAAGTAAAGAGCTTCTGTAAGATCCTGGGACCATTATCCTACTCCAAGATCAAACATTTGCGTTTGGATGGCAATCGCATCACCCAAACTAGTCTACCACCTGACATGTATGAGTGTCTACGTGTAGCAAATGAAATCACCGTTAATTAATATCTACTAATTCCAACTATACTGAGGTATATCCTAGAACAGCATTTTATGGTTATGGTTATTTGTGAGTCCGTTTTTATAGTATTCATTTTTGTCGTTGATTATTACTTCCAGGAATTTTGAATTCTGAGGGAAAAATGTTTTGTAAACATTTTACTACATGTTTAAAAGAAAAGATGAAAGGCAGGCCTATTTCATCACAAGCACAAATACACAGACACACACACACACACACACACACACACACAACAAACAATGCTTTATTTGTAAATTTATTGCTTTCTACATCTCTACTATCAAATGATGTACAATTTGTACTGGTTTCATGGAAGTCAGTCGAGGTTTATTAATCCTAAACCTTAACTTAATGTGCCAAAAAGCATGGATTACATCATCTGGATGTTTACAGTTTCAAGGCAAATTATCTCAACTGTTCCAATTGCAATGTTCAAATTTGTTTAGCTGAAAAATAGATGGTAAATTTTGAGACCAATCACTTTACAAAATACTAGACCAAATTCATGAAATCACATACACTTAAAGTAGTATTTTTAGTGTTAGGAATTCTATACTTACCTAGAAAACTTTTCTACAGGTATTTTTCACTCTAAGTCATATGTATGTTTCTTTTTGATTATTTGCATGTTATGTTTAACAAGCTAATAGCAAAATAAAACATAGCAAATGGCATCACCGTGTTTGACTTGTTTTGAAATTCATCTCTCAAATGAAAATAGAGAATAGATTTGAATTCAAAAAATATCCCTAGCCTGTAATATTTTACTTATGTTAAATAGAATTTTTCACTAAACAAAGTGTCTGCTTCTAGCATCCACTTGTAAAGAGTTTTAAACACCTTACAATATGTACTTAATAGTATGCAGATCCCAACTGTGTCCTACAATTCAAATCAGTTCCGACACTATGTGCCTGAAGACGGTCAGATTGCACAGGTTAAGTGTTCAGTCCCACAGGACTGCCCTCCCTCCCACTTCAGATGCCAGTTAGAAGCCCAGGTTGTTACCTCCACTTTTGATCAACTGGCCATAAATCAGAAGTTCCCAAGACCCTCTTCCTGGACTTGATGAATTTGCTAGAGAGGCTCAAAGAACAGAAAAATTCTTTGCTCACTAGATTATTTCTTTCAAACCAATATCACTCAGGAAAAACCAGATGGAAGAGATGCATAACACAAGGTGTGTGGAAAGGGTGCTAAGCTTCTAGCCTCGCTCCAAGCATGTATTGCTCTCTCCAAATCTCCACAGATTCACCAATCCAAAAGCTCTCTGAATCTTATCCTTTTGGGTCTTTATGGAGGCTTCATTCACCATCATGACTGATTAATGGTTGGTTGCTGGCAATTAATTAAACTCAATCTTCAGCCCCTCTCCCCTCAGGAAGGCCAGAACACTTGTAGTGAACGCTATCTTCTGGTAAAATGCCATATCATCAAAGGACTATTATCAATTAAGACTGGCTCAACTGGCTGATGTGTGACAGGTATAGTATATTAGGTATAGTGTGTATTTTTGACTGTCATGTCTTTTCTCCATAAGGATAAGTTCCTTGAGCTGTGACATTCCTTTCAAGTCATTTCTTGGTATAAATTTAAAATCTATTTCCTCTCAATAAAACTGTAACATAGAAGAGATAAAAATAAATTTTTCTTGTGCTCTTTATGAAAATTCACCATCAATCATTTGAAACCTACTGTCAAGAAGCAGTAGAGAATGTGCCGTAAATTCTCTTTTAGAGAGAATGTTATAGACTTAAGCAAGCTCTGTCTCTATACCACTTAGGGAAAATGTCAGCTGACAATCCACATCTTAAAAAAAAAAAATAAAAAACTTTGATTTATCTCTCTCCAAAGTCCTATGGTATTCTTAAGCCTAAAAAAGAAAAACTGTAACTCCAAAAAAAAAAAAAAAAAATCCCTTCTATTAATGTAGGTTGGCAAGGACCAAGTAAAGCACAGAGTAGTATTTCTTGTAGAAGCTTCTGAGGGAGACACTCTTTAGATCCTATTTGGGGACAGCTCCTCTTTCTAGAGACCAGACCCCATTTCTCACTGTGACAGCCCTAGGGAGGAAAAGATACTGGAAACTCTTTACCTGCGCTTCTTTCATCCCCCTACTCCCACCCCAGTTACGGTAATGTTTTCTGACATCTCAAGTGTATAATCAGCATGCTGAAATGCTCTTGTTTTGTTTTTTTTTTATCTTTTTGCCTTTTCTAGGGCTGCACCCATGGCACGTGGAGGTTCCCAGGCTTAGGGGTCGAATCGGAGCTCTAGCCGCTGGCCTACACCAGAGTCACAGCAACACAGGATCTGAGCCGTGTGTGCGACCTACACCACAGCTCACGGCAACACCAGATCCTTAACCCACTGAGCAAAGCCAGGGATCGAACCCGCAACCTCATGGTCCCAGTCGGATTCGTTAACCACTGAGCCACGACGGGAACTCCTGAAATGCTTTTCTAAATGCAGATTACCAGACACAATGCCACAGGTTTATAGACCCAGTAAATTATGCAACATAGGATTCCAATTTTTAAGGGACATCGTGATTCCTATACTTGCACTCAGAGACACACATCGTTAAAAACACTGACTTAGGAGTTCCCATCGTGGCTCAGCGGTTAACAGCCCAACTAGCATTCATGAGGATGTGGGTTCAATCCCTGGCCTTGTTCAGTGGGTTAAGGATCCAGCGTGGCTGTGGTGTAGGCCGGCAATTACAGCTCTGATTGGACCCCCTAGCCTGGGAACTTCCATATGTCGGGGGTGAGGCCCTAAAAAGACAAAAAATAAATAAAAATTAAAACATTGACTTAGTGTGATCCCGCCATTGGAATCCCAAAGAGTTGAAAAGCAGGAACATCCTTTTTCCTAGGGAATCAAAATAGAAAGCATGGTGTTTGTAATATACATCCATGACAATAAACATTTTTCCTGTATTCTAATTTACTTAAACTCTCTAATCCTCAGTTTCTTCATCTATAAGCAAGAAATAAAAATGTTGACTTCACAAAAATATCATGTACCACTTCTGTCACCAAACTAACTCAAGAGTTGCTTGATAGGTATTTCTTGCCCACCTGTACTCCTTTACCTCTCTCAAAAAAAGCACTCTATCAAGAGAGATGGTTTTGAATTTACTTTTTTTTTTTGGGGGGGGGTTGTCTTTTTTGCTATTTCTTGGGCTGCTCCCGCGGCATATGGAGGTTCCCAGGCTAGGGGTCGAATCGGAGCTGTAGCCATCAGCCTACGCCAGAGCCACAGCAACATGGGATCCGAGCCGCGTCTGCAACCTACACCACAGCTCACGGCAACGCCGGATCGTTAACCCACTGAGAAAGGGCAGGGACCGAACCCGCAACCTCATGGTTTCTAGTTGGATTCGTTAACCACTGTGCCATGACGGGAACTCCTGAATTTACTTTGATTAATTTTCTAAGAGAGTACCTAGGGAAAATGGTCAAAAACAGGGTGAATTTAAAACAAGAACTTCTCTTGACTATCTTGCTAACAATTCTGATTTTGTCTCCTACTGGATAAACGACCCGGTGATGGATTAAAGCAATGATGCATATGGATTTTTTTTTTTTTTTCCTAAGATTGATTCATAGGAGACTCAACTATAGACCCTGATCTGGGGAAGGGAGCGGGGATGGAAATAAGACAAGTCCTTCGACATCTCCATTCGAAAATCAAGGCGAAGTCATGTCTTTATGGTGAAGGAGAATTATGATATACTTGGGCTTTGAGGTTTGTGAGGAATTATCATGCCCTAATAAGGACAGAAAATACCCATGGAAAATAGACCACCAACTGAACCAGAGGAATGTTGATTTCTTAGTTAAAAGTTCTCCAACTGGTAATAACTGTTTTCAGCAATACTGGAGATTTTAAAACGTTGCTTTTACAAAGGACTATGAATTTTGTTTTCCTTGTGATCTTTTAAGTTTTGGGTTCTGGATTTTTCTATAGCTGTAATTTTATCATAATGATGGCCTTAGATATTTCTTTGGTTGGATTTTGCAACCATCATAAATACTTGTTTAACATTTTACCCGCAAGTTAAAAAAAAAAAAAAAAAGGTTCATTGGAGTTAAAAGTGAACACTAAAGCAACTTTACTACCAGGAACTAAAAATGTGTATAAAATAACAATGTTATAAAATTTAGACATGTCTTAAGTATATGAAATAAAGTCTATGAAATAAACAGAAGTTAATTTTTTAAATATCTAGCTGGGTATATTTTCTTACTCACTCATGCATTCAGTAGATTTTGTTTCCTGATAAGTTATGAGAAGTTGAACCACAACATATGTAGGAAAAAGTAGAAATTTGGGCAACATAAAATTAATAGAGTCCCAGGCGTCTTATGTTACTTTGATACCCCCCCCTTTCCACTTCTACTGTGCAGGAGCTCCTCTTTCACATTTCGATTGACCTAAAGGGTGTCACCTCTATGTGTTTCTGGTCCGCCTTAAAATGTAACTGCTGTTCTATAATAGAATACATTCTATGTATTCAGAACCTTAGCTAATGTATCTTTAAATTATGTCTCAAGTAAATCCCTTTCTATTTCTACCACCATTTATTTCATTTTTATGGTTTGCTCAGTTATCACTTAGATTTCTAAAGAGTCTCATGCTTTGCTAACTTCATCATCCACAATGTTACCAGAGTGAGTTTTCTAACATATAAACCTGGTCCTTTCTTATTTACTTGCTTAAGACTATTCAGTTTTTGTACCATCATTTTCAGGATTAGCTCCAGGCTCCACGAGCTGCATACTAGTAACTCAGAATGTCGCATGTCCTGTGTGAGCTGGTCCTTGGTTACCTCTAGAGCCGCGTCCCTTACCAGGCTTGCCAGGTCCCACTGGCATTGTACTAAGTCACATGATACTGCAACCATAGTTACCATTTGGCAGCTGATTTCATAGACACTCCGGTGTCTATGAAAACTCTGTCTCTTCTTCCTGGGATCCCTTTATGCCCTTTCTGTTTGGAAACACTGACACATCTTTCAGATTCACCTTAAGCTACTCGGTCCGTTTGCCATAAATTCTTCTGAACCTCCTCAGAATTAATACACTTTATCACAAAAGGACAATCTTATATCATAAAAATAAAAATTCTTTATCAAAATTCTGAGCTAGAATCGACAGCTCCCTCTGTTGTGCCTCCATCTGTAACTTTTCTATTAATTCATTCAGCAAATATTTATGGAGCTTCTACTATGCTCCAGGAACAGCGTAGGTATTAGGAATTTAGTGAATGAGGTCAACAAATTACTCCCCTAATAAAGTTGACCTTCATAAGGAATTCAAACCATAAACAAATGAATTCATTCTTCGCGACATGATGTTAGATAATGATAATGCTATAAAGAAAAATAAGCTACTTGAAGGCATGGCGGGGAGGAAATGGAGATTTTTGATTGGGTGATAAGGAAAGTCTTTCTGAGGAATAGACTTAATTGTAATAATACTACTTATTTAAATTTTATTACATATTAGATACTTTAGGGAATGCTTTTTATATATTACTTTAGCTCAAATAATACCTATATGGTCCATTCCTACTTAAAAGGAGAGAAAAATAAGGATGCAAGATCAGACATATTGTAAGTGTTGTAACAGTCAGAGTTTATTTTTCAGAATATATGTTCTAACTTGCTAAGCTTAGATGTGTCTATCTGCGTATCTCTAAATTCCCTCTTCCTACCCTGACAAAACACAGTGCCTGGGGGTATTCTGAAGATATGATTGTGCTTTTCTGTTTTGTTTTGTTGTTTTTGTTTGAGAATAAGCTTATGCTCTTATTTTTTAATTTTTTCTATTTTATGACTTTTATTTCTTCCATTATAGTTGATTTGCAGTGTTCTGTCAATCTCTACTGTAAAGCAAAGTGACCCAGTGATACACACACACACGTGTGTGTGTGTGTGTGTATATATATATATGTACACACACATTCTTTTTCTTACATTATCCTCCAACATGTTCCATCACAAGTGACTGAATATAGTTCCCTGTGCTATATGGCAGGATCTCATTGCTTATTCACTTCAAATGCAATAGTTTGCATCTATTAAACCAAGACTCCCAGTCCCTCTCACTCCTCCACCCCTCTTGGCAACCATAAGTCTATTCTCCAAGTCCATGAGTTTCTTTTCATTTATGCTGTATATCTTTCCAGATATAAATGATATCATATGTATTTGTCTTTCTCTTTTTGACTACTTCACTTAGTATGAGAGTCTCTAGTTCCATCCATGTTGCTACAAATGGCATTCTTTTGTTCTTTTATGGCTGAGTAGTATTCCATTGTGTATATATACATCTTCTTAATCCATTCATCTGTCGATGGACATTTAGGTTGCTTCCAAGTCTTGGCTATCGTGAATAGTGCTGCAATGAAGATGTATTTTTTCAATGAAAGTTTTGTCTGGATATATGCCCAAGAGTGGGATTGCTGAGTCATATGGTAGTTCTATATTTAGTTTTCTGAGGTATCTCCATACTGTTTTCCATTGTGGGTGTACCAATTTATATTCCCACCAAGAGTGTAGAAGGGTTCCCTTTTCTCCACACCCTTTCCAGCATTTGTTATTTGTTGATTAGTTAATGATGGCCATTCTTTTATTCTTTTATTTTTATTTTTTTAGGGCCACACCCACAGCATATGGAGGTTCCCAGGCTAGGGATTGAATCAGAGCTGTAGCCTGTGGCCTATGCTGCAGCCACAGCAGTGCCAGATCCTAGCTGTGTCTGTGACCTACACCACAGCTCACAGCAAGGTCAGATCCTTAACCCACTGAGTGAGGCCAGGGATCAAACCTGTGTCCTCATGGATACTAGCCAGATTCATTTCCACTGAGCCACGACGGGAATTCCAATCATGGCCATTCTGACAGGTGTGAGGTGGCACCTCATAGTGGTTTTGATTTGCATTTCTCTAATAATCAGTGATGTTGAGCAATTTTTCCTGTGCTTGTTGCCCATCTGTATAGCTTCTTTAGAGAAATGTCTTCAGGTCTTTTGCCCATTTTTCAATTGGGTTGTTGGCTTTTTGCTGTTGCACTGTATAAATTGTATATTTTAGATATTAAGCCCTTGTCAATTGCATTGTTTGAAACTAGTTTCTCCCATTCTGTAGGCTGTCTTTTCATTTTTTTATGGTTTCCTTTGCTGTGCAAAAGCCTGTCAGTTTGACTAGGTCCCACTAATTTATTTTTGTTTTTATTTCTGTTGCCTTGGGAGACTGACATGAGAAAACATTTGTACGGTTGATGTCAGACAATATTTTACCTATGTTCTCTTCTAGGAGTTTGATGATGTCTATCTTAGGTTTAAGTCTTTAAGACATTTTGCATTTAGTTTTGTGCATGGTGTGAGGGTATGATTCAGTTTCACTGATTTACATATGGCTTTCCAGTTTTCCCAGCACCACTTGCTTTTTTCCATTTTATATTCTTGCCTCCTTTGTCAAAGATTAATTGATCATAGGTGTCTGGGTTTATTTCTGGGTTCTCTATTCTGTTCCATTGGTCTGTATGTCTGTTTTGGTACCAGTACCGTGCTATCTTAATTACCATAGCTTTGTAATAGCGCCTGAAGTCTGGGAGAGTTCTGCCTCCTGCTTGGTTTTTGTTCTTCAGGATTGCTTTGGCAGTTCTGGGTCTTTTGTGGTTCCACATAAATTTTTGGATTGTTTGTTGTAGTTCTGTGAAAAATGTTATGGGTAATTTGATAGGGATTGCATTGACTCTGTAGATTGCTTTGGGTAGTATGGCCATTTTTACGATATTAATTCTTCCAACCCAGAGGCATGGACTATCTTTCCATTTCTTTGAATCCTCTTTAATTTCCTTGATTAATGTTTTATAGTTCTCAGCATATAAGTCTTTTACCTCCTTAGTCAGGTTTATTTCTAGGTATTTAACTTTTTGGGGTGCAATTTTAAAAGGCATTGTATTTTTATAGTCTTTTTTTTTTTTGCTTTTTAGGGCTGCACCCATGACATATGGAGTTTCCCAGGCTAGGGGTAGAATCAGAACCACAGCTGCCAGCCTACACCACAGCCGTATTGATTCAGGATCCGAGCCATAGCCATATCGATTTAGCTCACATCAACACCGGACCCTTAACCCACTGAGGCCAGGGATCCATCCCGCAACCTCGTGGTTCCCAGTTGGATTCATTTCCACTGTGCATGATGGGAATACCTCTGTTCTTTTTCGAATATTTCACTGTTAGTATACAGAAATGCAACTGATTTCTGAATATTAATCTTGTATCCTGCTACTCTGCTGAATTCATTGAGCAGTTCGAGTAGTTTTTGTGCAGAGTCCTTAGGGTTTTCTCTATATAGTGTCATGTCATCCACATACAGTGACAATTTTACCTCTTCTCTTTCAATTTGGATACTTTTTTTTTCTCGCAGAAAATATTGACTAAATTACCAGTTGAGTTTACTCCTTGTTTTTGGATTGTTTGTTGAAAGCAACACTTCAAGATGAAGGACTTTCAGGAATCAAGATCTTGGATTTCCTTGAATCTGAAAATCTGGCAAAAACTTGAAAACAAAAGATTCTGTCAACAATCCTGTAAAAACAAGGCTGATTCCTATAGATTCTGCGTCCTCCAAGGAGCATAGCAGAGATGAGAGAATCTCAGTAAGAACACTCTAAAGTTTATTGATTTCTATCTCCTTAGGACATCGCTTGGCAATTTGGATACCTTTTATTTCTTTTGTTTGTCTGATTGCTGTGGCTAGGGCTCCCAGTACTATGCTGAATAGAAGTGGTGAGAGTGGGCATCCTTGTATTGTTCCAGATTTCAGTGGGAAGGCTTTCAGCTTTTCTCCATTGAGTATTATATTTGCTAGTAGTTATACTGCAAGCCACATGGGAAGTCCAGCAGATATGACTGTTGAATAGTTACTGGAATCAAACTGTGGTGAGAAGGAGCAAGCCATGAAGGTCAATCTAGACCCAGCCCTTTTCTGGTAAGCTCCAGTACAATTGCTTCTGTTTTGGTCTCTTTGATTTTATGAAAAATTATTTAAGTTTATTTTAATTCATGGGGCTTATCCACCTCTCTCTATTAAGTCTATTTTTAACAGACTACTCTCTACCTAAAAACTTGGGATAATGGATATGGGAAAATCAATCTATTTCCTCATATTTAATCTGTTAACATAATTTATGGCTAGATCTTCAAAATATATCACGAATCTGACCTTTTGCAGCCAGAGTCCACTGGCATCTCTCTTTTGAACAAATGAGATAGACTCCTAATGCATTTCAAAGTGTATTCAAGAGTGGAATCTTACAGTTTATTTGCAAGCAACCATCAGGATGTGTCTTGAAATATGTAAATCAGTTTATGCCCTACCCTAACTTAAATCCATGAAGTACCTTCTCATTACACTTAAAATCTGAAGCCCTATCACAACCTTCAAGGTCCCATTCCCTTATCACTCTTCTGGCCCACTGTTCTCCCACTGGTTTCCCTGTTCATTGAACATGCTGACTATATTCTCAGTCCAGGGTTTCTGCAGTTGTCTTTACCTGTGATTTGGCTACAGACACAATTGATTTATTACTTAACTCTGGTTTCTGTCCAAAAGAGGCATCTGGCTTAGAGTGGCCTTCACTAATTACCACGTATGAAAAATTTGTATAAAATCCTCAAGGGACCCCAACTCATCAAACAATTTTGAAGAAGAACTTTTTAGACCTTATACACCCCCCAATTTAAAAATATACTACAAAGCAGTAGTAGTTACAACTATATGGTACTGACATAAAAATAGATATGCAGCTCAATAGAACAGAATATAGAGCACACATGGCTGAATGGTTTTTGACAAAGCTGCTAAGACTTCACAATGAGGAAATGATAGTCTCTATAACAAAATGTGCTGGAAAAAAACCCGAATATTGATGTGCTAAAGAATGAAGCTGTACTCTTATCTACATCATATACAAGATTTAACTCAAAATATACTCGAGATCTAAATGTAAAATTTAAAGCTGTTAAACTCCTAGAAAAATTAGAGAAAAAGCTTCAAGACAATTAGATTTGGCAATGATTTTTGATGGTGACAAAAACAGACATTAAGATTAAAAAAAAAAAAAAACAGATCAATGAGACCACATCAAATTTAAAAGCTTTTGCATGTCTAAAGAAACAATCAATAGAGTGAAAATGCATCCTTTGAAGTAGAAGAAAAGAATTGCAAGTCCTATATCTGATAAGAGGTTAATAGCCAGAAAACTCAAAGGAGCTTTTACAACTCAACAAAAACAACAAAATTCTAAATAACCCAGTTAAGAAAATGGTCAAAGGAACAGACATTTCTCCAATGAAGACAAACAAATAACCAAGAAGCACATTAAAATGCACTCATACCACTAATCATTAGAGAAATACAAAGCAAAACCACAATGAAATACTACTTCATACCCATCAGGATGGTCTCTTCCAAAAGAACAGAAAAGAAAATTACCACTGAAGATGCTAAGAAGTTATAAGCCTTGTATAACTTCAGTCAGAATACAAACAGGTGCAGCTGTTATGGAAAAAGCATGGAGACTTCTTAAATAATTAAAAATAAGATTACCATATGATCCAATAATCCTACTTGTGGGAATATATCCAGAAGAACTCAAAGTAGGATTTTGAAGAGATATTTGCATGTCCTTTTACACTATAGCAATGTTCACAATAGCCAATAAGTGGAAGCAATCCAAATGTTCATTAATAGATGAATGTGAATGAAAATATGGTGTATACGTACAATGCATTATTTTGCAGCCTTAAAAAAGAATAATACTCTATCACATGCTACAACATGTGAACCTTATTGATATTATGCTACTTTAATAAGCCAGTCCAAAAGGGCATATGCAGTATGAATCCACTCATATGAAGTATTTAAAATAGTTAAAAATCATAGGGAGTTCCTGTTATGGCTCAGCATGTTATAAACCCATACTGTATCCATGAGGATGCGGGGTCGATCCCTGGCCTCCCTCAGTGGGTTAGGGATCTGGCATTGCTGTGAGCTGTGGTGTAGGTCTCAAAAAGAGCTCAGATCCAGCATTGTCGTGGCTGTGGCATTGTCTGCAACTGTAGCTTGGATTCAACCCCTAGCCTAGGAACTTCCATATGCCACAGGTGCAGCCCTTAAAAAAAAAGAAAGAAATAAAAAATAGAATAAAACAAAATAGTCAAGGGAGTTCCTGTTGTGGCTCGTTGGGTCATGAACCCAACTAGTATCTATGAGGATGTGGATTTGATCCCTGGCCTTGCTCAGTGGGTTGAAGATCCTGTGTTGCTGTGAGCTGTGGTATAAGTCACAGACACAGCTCAGATCTGGTGCTGCTGTGGCTGTGGTGGAGGCTGGCAGGTGCAGCTCCGATTCAACCCCTAGCCTGGGAACTTCCGTATGCCATGGGTGTGGCCTTAAAAGGCAAAAAAAAAAAAAAAAGTTACAAATCATAGAAATAAAAAACAGAAACATAGTGCTTGGGGCAGGAGGAAATGGGAATGAGTGTCTCCTGGATATAGAATTTCAGTGAAAGGAAAATGTTCTAGAGATCTGTTGCACAACAATGTGATTATAACTAACACTACCAAAGTGTACATTTAAAAATGGTTATCCTGCTGTACAGCGCTGGGAACTATATCTGGTCACTTAAGGTGGAGCATGATAATGTGAGAAAAAAGAATGGATATATGTATGTGTGACTGGGTTACCTTGCTGTACAGTAGAAAATTGACAGCACACTGTAAACCAGCTATAAAAATAAAAATCATTAAAATAAAAAAAATGGTTAAGAGGGTAAATTCAATATTATATGTTTTTACCGTAATAATGAAAAAAATGAAAGTTAGACATTGATGAGTGCTCCACAACTCTCTAAATATAATAAAAAAATCCCCCATTGAATCATACACTTTGAAGGGGTAAATTTTATTATAAAAAATGTAACTGTGGCTGTAAAAAATGAATAAACAGCAAAAATTTGGAAATAAACAAATGGTAATTTTAGAATTGCAACATATGATTGTTGAAATAAAAAAGTTTTAGCAATAAAAGATGTATTTGATAAACAATTTCAATGAATAAGGAACGGGTTAAATACAGTTAGAGAATTAATGACATTTAAGATATATGAGTGGAAAAGTTTTAAAGAGTGCTACAAAAGGAGATAAAGAGATGCGAAAAAATGTGAATTTTAGAATTAAGGAAGCTAGAGTAATTATTTTTAATATATGTCTAAAACGAGGCCTATAAAGCAATAATTGAGAAAATGCAGAGAGAAAATATTTTAAAAGATAATACTTGAGAATTTTTCAGAGCTGATACAAAATACGGATCCATTAATCTGGGAAGGAAAAATCACTTACAAAGGAACATCAGTTAGTATTATAGCAGAATTGGGTGCTCCTGTTGTGGTGCAGCAGAAACGAACCAACTAGTATCCATGAGGATGTGGGTTTGATCTCTGGCCTTGCTCAGTGGGTAATAATAATACATGAATAACTTCAACAAATCCATGAGAAAAAGGCAGATATTCTAATTTCAAAATGGGAAAAATCCTGAATAGAGATTTGAGAGAAAACACTGTGATCCTTCTGCTCCCCCACACCTCAAAAAAGAAAGAATGTTTAACTCACTAGAAAATAGGGAAATATAAATTAAAACCACAGAAAGACATCATTTTTGGCTATTCAGTTGTCAAAAATCAAGTTTGAAAATTTGAAGCATTTGAAGAGACATAACTTTTCTTATTTATTAATGCTATGAATGTAAATTGGTATAACTACTTAAGTAAACAATTTGGCATTATCTTGTAAAGTTGAAAATTAATTTATCCTATAACCAAGAAACTCCTTTTCTTTTTTCTTTTTTGTCTTTTGTTGTTGTTGTTATTATTGTTGTTGTTGTTGCTATTTCTTGGGCCGCTCCCGCGGCATATGGAGGTTCCCAGGCTAGGGGTCTAATCGGAGCTATAGCCACCAGCCTACGGCAGAGCCACAGCAACGCGGGATCCGAGCCGCGTCTGCAACCTACACCACAGCTCACCGCAACACCGGATCGTTAACCCACTGAGCAAGGGCAGGGACCGAACCCGCAACCTCATGGTTCCTAGTTGGACTCGTTAACCACTGCGCCACGACGGGAACTCCAAGAAACTCCTTTTCTATAGATTTTCACAAACCTTAATGAACACATACAGAGAATAGAGATCTTGGCTAATTGTAAATTTTCAGAGATGAGCCAGAACTCCATGTTTTAGCAAGATCCCAGGTGATGCTCACACTGCCAGGTAGCTCATATTTTGAGTAGCAAGATAACTTCGAATATGTGCAAAGGGAGATGTATATAAAATATATATAGTGGTCCTTCAAAAATAGCAAAATAACAGTAATAACCCAAATGGGCATTAATAAAAAAATTTATAAGAGGTAGTGAGTAATGGAATATTACACTGTAGTGAAAAATGAATGAATTTGACTAAACATAATAACATGAATGAACCTTGGTAATAGAACACTGAGTCAAAAAGCAAGTCTGAGAAGACTATGATACACTTTTTATAAAGTTCAATATTAAGTAAAATAAGACAATATGTTGTTTATATATAAATATATAGGGATCAATTATGAATTATGAAGACAAAAGCAGAATATAATAAACACAACATTCAGGACAATAGTTTCATGGTGGCAGTGGCCATTAGGATAGCCTAGGCACAAAGGAAATAGGCACATTGAAGTGACAGGCAACATTCTACTTCTTGGACTGCATCTTTTGCTTATGGCTATTATTATGTTATTAAAAAATGAATTTCAAAAATATATCAAAACCAAGAGAAAATGGTATTTAATAGTATATGTTTCAGTACATCATATAGATTTTAGATGTTATCCTATATATTAGCAAGATCATCAAATTATAATGGAGAAACTGAGGAACAAAGAGATGAGGTGACTTGCCCAGAGTTGTATAGCTAGTGAATAAGATTCAGATATTTCTCAAGACAAAATATTAGAGGGAATCCTTGCTTCTTCTCTTACTCTTGTACCTCACATCCAGCTCATCAATTTCTAATGAATAGGCCACCAAAATGTACATCAAATGTCCATTTCTTCCCATCTCTACGTCCCCCTCCTTAATGTAAGCTTCAGTGGATTCAAACAACTGGAACATTTCTAACTGATCTTTCTACTCTCTCTTACTTCCCGGATGGGTTGAATCGGTCCCCTCACGTAGTCATCTGTTGAAATACAAACCCCCAGTACCTCAGAATAATCATATTTGGAGTCTCTGTAAAGGTAGGGTCCAAAGCCTGTGTTCTCAAAACTGCTCCTGTCAGGTTGCCAGAATTCTAGAGTGAGTGGCTTTGCTTCCTGGGCCAATAAATCCCTGAAAGATCTGGGCTGGGATATAACCCAAAGAAGCTTTCATTTTAAAGTCCCTCATATTCTAGTAGATTCTTTGGCTTGAAATAACCTAAATAGAGATTGTCTGGTATTTGATTCTTCTTTGACTGTTTTATAGATTTTCAACCTATGTTAATTCAATTTTAAATATTGCTGTCAAAAGCTGAGGGGGATGACTGGAGCGATTATTTGTTCTGCTAATTATACTTGGCCAGTATTAATTCTTTTGAGTGGTTCTATTCCCTAGACTGAAAATCAGGGCCATTTTACGGGACTTGAGCATTTTGTTGATAGGAACATGGCTTTTCTTCTTAGTAAGACTAAAACTTTCCAAGATTTTGCAACCACTTTTTAGATTTGTCAGCTCATTGGAAAAAAAAAAAAAATCCATCTGGCTTCTCATTTCTATTCCTTGGCATTTTCCCAGAAAAATTCTGGGATGAAGGTTCCATTTCAAATTTTTTAAATGGCGTTTAGTCCTTAGTACAATCCACTTAATTCCAGGTTGATTATTAAAATTTTGTTTGTCTAAGAAAACAATGACCTTTTATTTGTCTAAGATGGAAATTACAAGTCCTATGACTTCATGACCATTAGGATGTATAAAGAGGTGTTTGAATGTCTTAGCCTTGGAAATGTTAAGATGTTATCCAAATTCTTAACCAAGACTTGCTTTGAAAGGATTTTTTAAATGAAAAGAACAGGAAGTCAAATGCCACTTGCTAAACGTTTTGATCAAGGCTTAGATTCAGTTTAGATATTTTGGTGAGAGACATTGCCTGGTAAATAGACATCCAAGATTTTAACAGCAAAGACTGCCATCAACACAAATAAATCACCACACTCAGAAATGAATGTAACCACTTAAATTATTTTCCAGATATGTATTTTAAAAAGCCCTTCAGAGAGAGTTTCTTGACTATTATCTTGAGAATTACCTCTATCTCCCAGTTCACCACCATTTTCATTGCTGTTTCATCTATTGCTAAGGTTGGAGTTTTTTCAACTATTGCTAGCACTGTTTTCGCTATTCCAAGGTTGTACCTTCTATTTACCTCACTCTCCTATTTAAGAAATAGCTAAAAATGTAATGCTATGGAAAAAAAAAACAAAAAAAAAAACTAAAAGTAAGCCTAATGAATGCCAGAAAGTAACTCTAGAACAAGTTTAGCTTATCTTTGTGCAGTGAGTATATTTTTAAATATTCTCAATTTCAAACAGGGCACCCATTCTAAGTTTGCCTTTATCTTTAGCCTCTCTTTATCTTTGCCCAGACATAAAAACAAGTGGAATTAGATTTCACTTAGACCTTGAAAAAGCAATTGGAGATACACTCAGTGCTATTTGTAACGGCACACTCAGATGACAGATGTTGCCACACTCGGTACCAGAGAAGTCCTTCGTTTTTGTTCTTTTTTCTAAAGTGTATCTAACTCTCTCTTCAGAGGTGAAGTATCAGGCAGCAGTCAGCCAGGTTCTAAATAATTCTTTTACTGTACCAGTAAAATGCTTTCTTTGTTTCTCAAGTAAACCCATCTAGCACCTGCTAAGCTGAAGCATTAGATACGCAAATTCCAATAGCTTGAGTCCACGATCTCCCTCCTTGAGAGGATGGGAATGTTTAGCTTATGATAAAATAATTCTCTCTCGCATATACCTTTTCTATCCAAGGTTAGAGTGAGGACAAAGCTGGAAGTTTTGATTATTCATTTGGAATGTAAGCTCTTGTGCCATCTCCTCTCTCTCTTCCTCCTCTTCTTCCTTCTTTTTCTTCTTCTTTTTCCTCCTCTTTCCCTCTTCCCCCTTCCTCCTACCCACTCCCCCCTCCTCCTCCTCTCCCTTCTTCTTCTTCCTCTTCTGCTTTCCTCCTCCTCCCCCTCCTCCTCCTTCTTGCTTTTCTTCTCCACCAAAGATGATACAGTATAAATTGTGGCCACAAACATAAACAACATTGATAAAATACATGATTCAACTTGTAGAAATAACTTAAATAGGCTATATTTAAAAAATCTTTAACAGTTTTACTCAAAGCCCTCATATCATTACCTCCTTTAAAAATCAAAAGTGAGGGATTCCTGTTGTAGCTCAGCAAGTTAAGAACCCAATGTAGCATCCATGAGTTTGCGGGTTCAATCAAAAGCAGGAGTTCTTGCTGTGGCACAGTGGGTTAAAGATCTGACTGCCAATGGCTCAGGTGGCTGCAGAAGCACCAGTTCATTTCCTACCCCAGCAGGTGTGTTAAATAATCCAGCATAGCTGCAGCTGTGGCATAAATCACAGCTGTGGCTCAGATTCAGTCCTGACCTGGGAACTTCCATATGCTGAGGATATAGCCATAAAATTAAAAAAAAAAAATGCCATGAGGTAAACCCTATCGTTATTTTACAAATCAGGAATTTGAGTCTCAGGAAATGTATATGAACTAGCCAAATTTCACACAAATGGTGAGATCTGCAGGGGATATTTAAACCCAGATCTGTCTCATCCAAAAGACTATGAATTTTTTTCTTTTGCCTTTTTCCGGCCACACCCACGGCATACGGAGGTGTACAGGCTACCAGTCAAATTGGTGTTACAGCTGCAGGCCTACACCACAGCAACGCCAGATCCAAGCCATGCATCCAACCTATACCACAGCTCACAACAACACAGGATTCTTAACCCACTGAGCCAGGCCAGGGATCGAACCTGCGTCCTCATGGATTCAAGTCGGATTCGTTTCCGCTGAGTCACGAGGGGAACTCCTCATCTCGATTCTTAAACCCTTAAAAAGAAACAACTTGCTCAGTTTGGTAGATAGAAATTCGTTCCTCTTGTGGAAGAAAATGTCCCGATAAAAAGGTAGAAAGGAGAGACCCCAGCCATGATGACTAAGCAAAGTCCAGCCAAGTGCCCCCAACCCCCCCCCCCCCCCAACACATCTGCTTCTGTAAAGTTGCTTCCGCAATTACAACCCTGCCCATTCTCACTCTGGTCCTCTGAGCCAAGCACAGACTGGGAAGAGCTAGCCCATAACAGCCTTGTGAAACCCTTCTTCAGGGCTCAGGCTCTGGAGAGCAATCTCCTCTGAGCTCGCAGGTGTAATAAACCTGAGTTCTCCAACTCTCCGAGGGCTTGCTTGGTTTCTCTCCCGGTAAAAGAGCTGCTGGAGCTGATACACCACAGCCACAGGGCTGCTGGAGCTAATACATCACAGCCGCAAGGCTGCCGCTGCCCTAACGCTCCCTTTCCTTCATTCAAAGGCCTAGTCCATACTGCTTACCCAGCTCCAATGACCTCACCTCTGCAGAACTTTCTCACCCCTGTGTATACACAGCTTCCTCTGCCTTCTCTGGTCATAGCTGATTTTACTGTGACCTGAGATAAGTCAGTACTAGTCTTTCTGCTAGGAATATGAAAACTCCAAAAGAGACAGAGATAATGTGGTCATTCCAAGATGGCTAAAGATGAACCCCATCAACTCCTGGGGGCAGAACCAGTGGGTAGCTCTTTGTTAGTTTCCTTCTAAAACTGTAACTATTTGTTTGTTTGCTGTGGGGGTTTTTCTTTGTTATGTAGTTCCTTGTTTGTTTTCTATTCCTTACTTATGCAACTAACACTGGTTACTCTCCAACGAAGCTTCTATGTTTCAATTGAACACTTGATTTGGGTTGTAACTCAAAGAACAGAAATTGATGCAGGATGGTTTCCTTCCTTCAGTTCCTTATAAAAATGTCATCTTGGTCCTACTCCCTTAACTGATTTTTGAAATCTCTTCATACACGCTATCCCATTCCTCCATTCCTGTCACCCCCTAATATGTGTATTTTATTTATTTACATCCTCTTATTGCTTTACCTCTAATAGTATATAAGCTTCACGGAGGCAGATATTTTAGTCTTTTATTTCCAATGTTCTCTCTCCAAAGCCTAGAACAGCTCCTGGTACAAATAAGTCACTTAGTAAACAGTTGCTGGTTGCATAGACATTTATGGGACTAAAGTTTTAGGGCACCATTTCTCTCACTCAGGACTTGCAGTCTCCTAATAATCTCTTCTCCCTTTTCTTCTTCCTTCTCTTCTTTCTCTCTCTTTCTCTGTCTCTCTTTTTTTTTCATAAGGCTGCTTAGGCTTGTTAAGTTTGCCTATTTGCTAGCTGAAAGATTTGTAAAATGACAAAAGTATAAAATTTTCCCTGCCAGCCATGTGCCTAAGGCTCACTATTCCCACCCATCCAAGATAGAGTAGAAAAAGAATATTTAGATGTGGGCTTGGGGAAAACTTAGACTGTCTTCAGTATTATTGGCCTCTGATATCTGAACCTAATCTAGAAAAAAGGTGTCTTTCATTTAGGCCAACATTGTTATGGAGTCATATTGGGAATTAAAAAAAACACAAAACAAAACCAAAACTCAAAGAAATTTGCATCTGTGTGGCCTTGACCTCTGCGCATTTATTCCCCAGACACCTCCCTGGGTGGAAAACAGGAGTGGAATGCAAGAAAGGGTAGAGATTTAGTGAGCCCTTAGCCTTGGCCATTACTCAATATCTTTTTCTTTGATTCAAGAAGTTGGAAAATTAAAAGAACAATGTCAAGAAAATACAATAAACAGAAATAAACTGATGAAGGCCAGACTCTTTACTCCAAGTGCAATCCATCAGCTTTTCTTTTGATAGTAAAAAAAAAATGTGCTAGGACATTCCATCCAAAGAAATAAAATAAGTTCACTTTTAGTACACAATAAATATGCACAAATTCTAGATGACACAAAACAAGTTTCTTTTGTGTTGGGACATCCTCTGTAATGCTTTTTTTCTTTTCTGACAGGAACCACAATAGGATCAGTAAATTGTGACATTTAAATCACAATTAGTTTTACCAAGAGATGTATCCCTTTCCTGAAAGGATCAACTAATAACTGAAGAGGAGAAAAATGCAAAATCTCTTGTAAAAACCTTCCTTTTCAGAGACTAAACCGCCTTGCTTCTTATGTTTTTGATTAGAGAGTAAGTAAAACTTTGTGACTTAATGATTAGATAAGAGAAATATAAGAAATACATTTAGGTGTTACCAAGGGACCATAGTTTCTTAAGAGTTCTTACTGATCTAAAGGGCATTTGGGCATTCATTTTTTTTTTTTTTTTTTTTTTTTAGGGTCACACCCACAGCATAAAGGAAGTTCCAGGCGAGGGGTTGAAGTTGCTGACCTACACCACAGCCACAGCAATGCTGGATCCCAGCTGCATCTATGAACTATGCCACAGCTTGCAACAAAGCCGGATCCTTAACCCACTGAGCGAGGCCAGGGATCGAACTTGCATCCTCATGGATAATAGGTTCTTCACCTGCTGAGCCATAACAGGAACTCCCTAAAACTCACTTCTTTTATTAGTTTCTGAACTGAAATCCTTGATTTCTTAGCACCACCTCTCCATTCTCTCCCTCAGCTGTCCCCCTATTCTCTGTGGAACAGATCCGTACAGAATCTTTCTAGAAAGCACAAACGATCACTTAAACAATGATAGAAATACAAGTATATGAAATCATCTTAAGTTGTAAAATGTGATGCAGATCTGATTATTCTCTAATAAAGTTGCACATTTTTATTAAAAAAAAAAACATTATTGACAAGGATGAAGTTTGAGCATCATCCCATGAAGAAAAAAAAAAAACAAAAAAAAACCTAGTGCAGCTAAGAAATTTGAGTCCTTAGCATGATCTACTCTAAAATGTTAAAGGAGAAAGACAAGTTCTGAGATGCCCAATGCAAGCTGTTTTCATGCTCTCTGGCTCCTTCATATTTCATGCCCTAGAGAACTTCTACCTGCCTAAGTACTGATTGACCAAATGTAGTATCTGGTGAGGTGACATGAGTATTAATTCTAACATTCCTTTAGGGATCCAATCTAGACTGCTCAATACTCTTAATACATAATACTTTCCCATGCCTATGTCCAAACACTTTAGGGGGGATTTATTTATTTATTTATGTATTTATTTAATTCTCTTTTGTCCTCTTAGGACTGCACCCACGGTATATGGAGGTTCCCAGGCTAGGGGTCTAATTGGAGTTGTTGCTGCCGGCCTACGCCAGATCTGAGCTGTGTGTCTGCCACCTACTCTACAGCTCATGGCAACACCGGATCCTTAGCCCACTGAGCCAGACCAGGGATCGAACCCACAACCTCATGGTTCCTAGTTGGATTCGTTTCTGCTGTGCCACAATGGGAACTCCTAGGGGGGATTTAAATACCACTTTTTCTGTCAAGTCATTGTCGTCTCCCACCATGAAATCAAATCACATTCTCTTTCCCTGAACGTCCTTCCTGTCCATTCCTCTCCCAACACCCACTATTTCTTCCTTTCTTCACTTCATCTAAGCCCTGTGACATTCCCTACTGTCTCACACCACATGCCTCTTTGCATTTTGCATTAAGCTTGTTAATACACTTCTTCACCTATTTGGAAGGTGAGTTCTATGGAGGAGGTGTTTATTTCCATTTATTCAAATGATTACTGAGGGTAACACTTTTGCCAAGAAGTGTGCTTGGCTTGGGGGGCACAAGGCATCTTCCCACCTGTAATTGATGTCTGCTAAATGCGCCAGAGCATCTGTGATGCTGGACCAATAGGAAAAAAAGTTTCCTTTCTCCACATCCAGGGAATAACTTCATGAAAACAAAGGAGCTAGCAAAACAAATTAAAGCTAAAGACTAATTCATATCTTTTGCAACGATGTTTGTAAGTTTCTCTAGTGATAGATGCAATGCCTAGAAATAGGGATCCTGTCAACACTAGAGCTGACAGTTGGTCTACAGTACACCCCACCCAGCCTGAGGGGCTTTTAAGATGGATTGTTATGATAGATTCCATCTGCTGAAAATGGAAAGAAAAAGATGCAGGTTTTTTGTTACAGTCTCCACATTGGCACAGCAGCCAATTGGCAGAGTGTATACTCAGAGTTTCTCTCTCTTTTTTTTTTTCTTCTCTCCCTTCTTATAAGCTATGGAAAGTTCTAAATTTTAAAGGACAACAAGGCTATATTTCAGAGGTGGCAGGGTGAAATTCTATGCTGTTCTCCTTACCTCAAGCTTAAATAACTCTTTAACAACCGATTATAACATAGCAAAAGAACCTCCCCCCCACCCGCCGCCCCAAGGTTTAAATACTTTTGCCATAAGCCTTGCTCTTCCAGGAATCACAAAAGAAAATGGTCGATATCAGGAATCACAATTTAATAAAAAATACAGAGCAAAAATTTGCAGTGTTGTGCTTGAACAATCTTAATCTGTATCACCATGAAGTCACGATAAAAGATCAGACTCCTGAACTTCATCTCAAACTAAGTCAGAATTGCTGTAATTAAAGGTTAGAAACACAAAAATTGGACAAATTCCCTGGATAATTCTAAATTTTTAGAATCTGTTAGGCAAGGGTGTGAAAAGAATATTAAAACTTTTAATATAAATCTTCATTTAAAAATGTACTTTTTAATCTTTTTTGGACTTTTGGACTTCTATAGAAGACATGATTTTCAAAAGCTGAATTTAGATCACTGTTCTTCTGAGAATTTAAAAGAGTAAGATATATATTTAAATTTGTTTTGAAGTAATTTCCCTAATACTCATTGAGTAAATAAGTTAAAAATCAATGCAGTTCAGGTGGCCATTAAAGGACTTAAAATGCCAAAAAAACAAACAAATGAGCAAAAAAATCACATACTCTTGCATAAAGTTTATGGATTTGAGCTACAATCCTAGAAATGATTGTAGGGAGTATGTTGTCAACTTATGAAGCCAAGTGCTTGGCAGCTTTGTGAGCAGTTAAAAATGAATTTAACAGTGAAAACATTTATTGTCCTTTGGCTGAAAATATTATATGAAGTTAATTTGTTTGGCTTGGGAGAAATTTGTGAAATGTATAGTGGCTTATGTGGCCAGTTCTTTTTAGATTTCTAATATTTCAAATAAAAATCTGCAATAATCTACCTGAGGGGAAAAATGCTTAGTGGCGAATACTTCTAGCCAAGGCACTTTAGATTCCAGTAACTTTGCTTTACTTTACAAGAATTCTTCTCTAAAAAGTGTGTGAGCTTGTTCAATCTGCCCCTGAAATTTTCCTTTTTCTCTAAGAATTCTCTTTAGCTAAGTTGCAAGCAGATGTATGAATAATTTTGAGGATAATGGAAAATATATAAAAATGAAAATAAGAGTAATCACATTTTGGATACAGAGCTCTTCATAAATAAAATGTTTAAGATCACTACAAACTTCAGGTAAACATGAACTATTCCGCAGTTTGAGGAGGCAAGGAAAGAGATACTTAGAAAACCCAGTCTCTACCAGTCCTTTTGTTGAGATGTTAAGTATGATTTCAGTCTGCAAAGACTCTACCAAGACAAGTTGGAAGGGCTCCAGAGAGTCATTTGACACTGTTTCATCTTCTCTGGCCCAGCAGATCATGTTTCCCCAGGCAGGATTGGAAAATATAAATTTTTATAAAATTTTCACTTGATACCGGTCTTCCCTTACTGGTTTAGTTAGGTCAATCCCGTCTTTACTAACAGCCATCTCACGTAGACACTCACACACCCACATAAACACACAGACTGAAAGGGTAAGGCTTCTAGAAATGAGATCTTCAGAATCAACACACAGTTAAATGCTAGGACAGATATCATTCCCTAGACTCTTCATGGTGTAAAAGCCAAACATGAGAAAACATAACAATTGGGATTGGATTTGGGGGACATTTTTGACTGTGACATTTCAGTTACGAAACGTCAGAATTGTCTCAGCAAGGACTTATTCCAAGCTCCTCTAATGCCCGAGGCACATATTTTGTACTTACTGAATATAATTATTTCATGAGAGCCTTAAACACAAATCATGGCACTCGGAAACTTTAAGCGAGACGGTTAATCAGGCTTTGGGAGATGATTAACTGGCAAATGGTTGGGGAAGTAGCTTGATACCTGGATTCATATGACTCTCTACCATGTGTATCTTTTCCAGCACAGAGCAAGGTAAATGATTGTGAACTTGATACTGATCTAGAACTTATTTTTTCTTTTTCTTTTTGGTCTTTTTAGCACCCTACCTGTAGCATATGGAAGTTCCCAGGCTAGGGGCTGAATCAGAGCTGCAGCTGCCAGTTTACACCACAGCCACAGCAACACCAGATCCACGCTGCATCTGGGAGCTATGCCACAGTTCACAGCAATGCCGGTGGCCACAGAATCAAAAACTTTCCGAGAGGTTTCCTGTGGCGCAGCGGGTTAAGGATGCAGTGATGTCACTGCAGCGGCTTGGGTGGCTAATGCGGCCCGGGTTAGATCCCTGGCCCGGGAACTTCTGTATGCTGTGGGTGCAGCCAAAAAAATCTTGCCCCAGTATTATTTTCTAGTCATATCTTTCACATTGTTTTTCTTCACACTCACTACAAAAAAACAGCTTCTGTTAAGGCCATCAATTACTGCCAATAAATTCTAAATTAATTACAAGCAAAGTAAGTAACAATGACCATTTCAAAATATTAAGCTCCTTAGAGCTTTCTGAAGCATTGAACACTGAGAGTAAATTGGTATTACAATTTAAATAAATGAAATTCTTTTTTTCTTGATCCTGAATCACACAGGTTCTTTTTCCTGTTTTATCTTTTGTTCATTTAAATACTACTTCATTTGTACTTTCAGTATGAATAAAAATGAAATTATACTATACACAAAATTGTAAAAACCAGTAAGGTCCTGAGAGGTACAAAATTAGTGATGGGATTTTTTTTAATGCAAAAAATAGATTGTAACATTTCCTTCAGAGTATAGCAAGTATGTTTTAAAAAAACTGGATAAAGAACAAAAGGCTTTCACAACACAATTTCAATCACTTTATTTCCGCCTAATTTAGCAAATAGCGGGTGAAGAAAAGTTTGGCTGTATTACCCCAAGTGCAGTTTATTTCTTCAGATTCAATAAATGATATTCACAGTGCTTTCTGGAATCTCCATTACTATACACTGGCACCAAACACAGAATAACAAACACATATTTTATTTGGTTTTATTCAAGAAAAGTAGGTTTGTGTTACACCTTTTCAGTACTTTGGCTATTGTGGCTAAACAATAGCACCAAATATTTTTTCTTTAGAATCCCTTAGATAATTTCTTTTTTGATGCCTCAATTAGGAATGGTATCCTTTTAATAGAAAAAGAAATGGAGTCTTATCCAAAATTATGAATATGGAAAATATGGATGTGGTTTCCAGCCAAGGACATGAATGACTATTCCAACAAGAAAACGAAAAGAATATTGTTATACAAAATCCTAGCTGTTTCTAAAAGATCTGCCAAAGAAAAGGCAGGCTTTCATTTACAGGTCGTAGACAGATGTACACATGGTAAGGCCGAATCATAAAAATAAATTTCTGGTTAGAATAAAACAGTGAGATATGACCAATAACATGGATATAATTAAAAATACGTTCATGAAAGCATATATTTTTAAAGGAACAAATTAAAAGCAAAAAGGTGCGTATTAATTAGATTAGAAGCATTGTTCATGAGGAGGGGCACAAGGAAAGTGAATGGTCAAAAGTGCCAAATAACAAAACACAAGAGAGCCCTGTATGGACAATTAACACACTCAATCCACCCTGGAAGGCTGGCTGAACCAACAAACAGAATACTGCCAGCTTCTGATTCATTAAGATGTCTGAAGAGCACTTCATGAACCAACTTTTCTCTTTTTTTCTAATCTTATAATATTTTTATTTTTTCCATCATAGCTGGTTTAGGGTTCTGTTACTACATGAACCAGCTTTTCATTGCAACTCTAGTTAGACCTTTCTCTTCTAGCATTTGACTTTCTTATTCTTTCTAATAACAGTGACATTGAACGCTAACATTTGATGACTGCTAGTGTTCGATGTGTTTTATGTAATGATTTATATCTAATTTTCAAAACAACCACTGGAATTATAAGTGTCACCACTGTCTCTATTTCACTAGTGCAAATGCTTGGGTAAATGCCCCAAAGTCACAGCCAGTTAGGTGTCTGACTCTGGAGCCCTGCTCAATCATAATTAGTTCTGACGGAAATCTTGTGTATGGTTTAGCATTTAAGTACACACTTAGATGTGTATACACTTTAGCTATTCTTTAAAAAAAAGCCATTCACCTTCCAGTAAGGGAACTACTATAGCAATGTTTTTATTTAAAACTCTTTTGTTCTAATATATTCTAAAATTTGAGGAAAATACAAAAAGTCCATACTCATAGATGACCTTTGTCCTAAAATTTTTACTAAATACCTATAGTAAAAAAAGGAAAAAAACTATACACAGGGAAGTAATTAATTGGAATATTCAATCTCAGAGAGCATCTGTAATCAGTAGAACTGAAAATTTCTATTGTTATAAATATACTAATTAGTAACAGTACATATTTTTATAACCAATTCTCACAATGGAGAAAAGAGTTAAGAATTACATGCTTAGGAGTTGCTGATGTGGCTCAGCAGAAACAAATGCTTCCTAGCCAAATTACTTCTGTTTTCTAAAATCTTCCTTATCTTCTGCCTGCTTTTCAAGTTCCATCTTCTAGCCTCTTCTCATTTATGTGATTCCAACTATCACTTTCAAAGAAACTTTTTTTTTTTTTGTTAAAGGACCCCAAATTTCTCTCTGGTGTTTATAGCTTAGGATTCTGGTAAACAGAGATATCAATACCATAAATCCATTATTGACAGCAGATTATTGGGAAATGCCGGGAATTCACCTTGATTATGTGCATAGCTGAGGTAAAAGGCAGTCAGAACCCTGCAATTATTCAGAGATGAGAGTGTGGAAGACAGTGACCCACAAAGATGGGTTACTGGAAATGACCCATTTCTTGAGGTCAAGGCTTTGAAACACCATATAGCTATTGTTATAGTAAGTATGAGGGGCATGAAACAGCACTGAGGGGCAGAGTAGCTATTTCTAAAGGCCCATGGAATAAGCTGGACAAGAGACAATGGCAAGCTCAACTCCCAAAATTCTTAGCTTAAATTTAGGGCTTGAAATATATGGTCTTTATAATATTATTTTAAAATTATTTCTTTCCATTAGAGGATGAGAGAGGTAAAAATTAAAACAAAAAATTCATTTTTTTTTTTTTGCTTTTTAGGGCTGCACCCATGGCATATGGAGGTTCCCAGGCTAGGGGTTGAATCGGAGCTGCAGCCGCTGGCCTACACCACAACCATAGCAACATGGGATCCGAGCCGTGTCTGCAACTCACACCACAGCTCACAGCAACGCTGGATCCCCAACCCACTGAGCAAGGCCAGGGATCAAACCTGCATCCTTGTGGTTCCTAGTCAGTTAACCACTGAGCCACGAAGTGAACTCCCAAACAAATGCATTTATAATTGGAATTTATGCATGGTGCGTCTTGTTTCTTCATAAGAGAACAGGGATCTGGAAACAGAGCCCCCCAACCTCCCCATCTAAAGAATGAATATAGGGATCATACAATGACATACAGATAAGAAGGAGTATTTAGGGTTCTCAGCCCCATTGGGCCTCCTTTGGTTGCTGAAAGAGCCCTACGCTCCTGGATTTGTAAAGCAATTCCTTCTTGTTTGAAGATGCTGCTACTTCCTCAACTCAAGCCATGATCTTTAAGAGAGACTTTATTTTTTTCATGCCCCATTCCCCTTCACTTTCAATGATTCCCACTTATAATAAGAGGGAGCAACAGGGTATCAACGAGAAAGTAAAACCTAGGGATGAAAACCTAAATGAACTAAATGAACCTAAATAAAACCTAAATGAACTACGGGAATACCCTAACTTATATAAGCTAAATATCAGAAAAGATGGATGTATTCTGAGGGTACTCAGGGAAGGAGAAAGAACAATAATGTTAGATCAGGCTGAATTTAGAGATATATGTATACTTCCAGAGACTATGGAGTCATTAAAATAGTTTAAGCAACTGAGAATCTGCTAGTTTGCTGAAACACCACAAATGGAACTTAATGGACACATACATTAAATAATATTGATTCTTTGGTATAATATAGAGACCCCAAATCAAAATTTTTACAAGATGTAATCCTTCTATTGTATGATAAAATCGGTTTTTATCATGTACAATCCACTCATCCATCTTAACTAATTAAGACATATATTGCAGATGGAAGTACCAGTATCCTTATTTTATTTTATTTTTGTCTTTTTAGGGCTGCACCTGCAGCACATGGAAGTTCCCAGGCTAGGAGTCAAATCAGAGCTCCAGGTGCCAGCCTATGCCACACCCACAGAAACACAGGATCCGAGCCGCATCTGAGACCTACACCACAGCTCACCACTATGACGGATCCTTAACCCATTGAGCAAGGCCAGGGTTTGTACCTGCATCCTCATGGATACTAGTCATGTTTGTTAACTGCTGAGCAATGATGCGAACTCCCAGAAGTACTAGTATCTTCAAAAAGACTTTAGTAATGCCTATGGATTGATGGCAAAAGGCATAGCAATGAAAACTGAGTCCATTATTTCGGTGAGGAAGGGCACATCTGGAGTAGAAAGATCACATAGTGTCATTTAACTACCAATGAGTAAAATGGATACATTTTCCATTAATAGACATCAGCATCAGTGCAAAGTCAGAATGGTCTGATCCAAAAGGAACTTAATAGCTGAGAATTAGATTTCTGCGAATGAAAGATATATGAAGTCCTCTGTAGAGCTATTTGATTTGTGAGATTAAAAACCCTGAAGAACTGCTCAGAGCCTTGGGCGAGCCGATATGACACATGATACAGAATTTCTGCCCTTCACTGAATTGTTAAACTGTAGTTAAATCATGGACCTAGAGTTACTAGAATGAAAGAAATGGCATCTTGTGTTAAATAAGCACTTTGCAATGATATCACAGTGTTTGCTATGTTTTTTTTTTTTAACCTTGTCTTCTCCTAAAAGGACAAAAGGTCATTACCAAAGTAATTGTGCCCTGTAGAAGGAAACACGGTTTTGAAACAAAACTAATTCCTAAGGATGCAGGGCACTTCTGCAGTCCACTGTGGAGGGTTTCTTGATGTTAAAATGATGAGTGAAGAATCTACCTTTGTCTGGTCCATATCCTCCCCACATTTATTTCCCAAGTTCTTGTAGAGTTGGAATAGATGAACTCAGAAAGTGACAGATTTCTCATATCAGCTCTGTAACCTATGAAAAAGGAAACTTCTGACTGGAAAGATCAAGTTGAAAATTGCAGAGTCTTCTATTTCTACAAAAATATTAAATTAATACCAATAATGCTTCCATAGAAAATCAGAAATATTAGTGCTATCTTTAATGGCTTAAAAGTGGAGGGTTAATGATCTTCAGAAGATTCCCATTTGTGTTTGGTGGGGAGGGATAGTTTGAGAGGATAAAAATGGATTTTCCAAAGTTTAATGAGATGGGAACTTCTGTCGCAACTGCTGTGCCATATGTGGTCCAAATCATTATAGCTCTTAGTATCTTGTATAAAGCAACTGATCTGAATAATGTCTTTCTCCTCTATTCCAGTAATCAAAATTACTAGATGCAGTCTGTTTTCTTTCACCAGGCAGGAAAGCAATATAATACTGCTTCTGGATTGTGTTAACTGCTTGGCTTTGCACCACATTTTAGTCCACAGAAATATCATCTCACAAAACCTAGAGGTGAGGTGATACAACCTAGAGGGTCAACTTTATTAGCTGGAGACATTATAGACACTTAAGTGCCAGAGCACTGGAAACAAATATAATGGAAGGCCATAGGGCTGCCAAGTCATTGACTTTATAAGGTTAAGAGGTCTAAAGAAAGTTGGGCTATCTCTCCAAACTAAGGATGGTTTGCTGAACTATGTCATGAGTGCTAAGAACAGAAACAGTCTCTTTGAATTTTGGAGGCTTGTGAGTCTGATGCTGAGAAGTTATAAGATTTGAGTTTGTTCCATGGCAAGCAAAGGCTCTCCAGACAGCTGAGGTTACAGTCATCCCACTACTTACTACTCACCAGACTAAGTGATGTTTAAAGAGTAAACAGCAGATCAGGTTGCTATACGTAGTGTGGAGTAAGCCTAAATGAGAGAATTAAACCCCTAGCTTTCCAAAGCAAGGGTATGCCTATGTTCAGCAAATAATCCTTGTCCTTTTAAAAAACTAGACCCAAGGGAAGGCTAAACAAGTTGATGCTAACTACTCATAAACTTAGTATTATGTGATCTGTCTAGCCTAATCTGAATTGCTCAGAAGTGCTGATTCAGCCAGTACATGATGTAAATGAAAATGGGTCCAAATAATTCCTAGTTTTGTGGCACTGTTGTCCCTCCCTTTAGTCACACTTATGAGCTCACAGGGACTTGCTCTATGGCCAGCTGATTGACAAGAGCATAAATACAATTACATTCTAATTGATGTTATATACTATGCAGGAACCAATTGAGAGTGAAGTGTTGCAACAGAATAGGTCTGATTGGGATGACCTGAAAGGGAAGTTTGATCAGAAGCTGAGAGTAAGAATACATGCATGACTCAATGAACCTCCTCAGTATACTAGAGGCATTATGAATCTAGTTCTTACTAGTCTGATGAAATGTTTTGTAAGAGACCTCTTCTGAAGCACTTTGGAGAGGAGCTTTAAATGAATCAATTTTCAGGTTGCTCACTTCCTATTATCTTAGTATCTTTTGAAGGCCAAGGGTGCTAAGGTGGGACACTGAAGAATTGGAGAGAGCTGGAGAACCTGGAGGAGAATGATTCTAGAGCAAAGTGGTTCTCACAGTTGTAACCGAGCTCACCCATGAATCACAGAGATATTTTTATTTTTTATTTTTTGACTAGGTATTGAAATCTTCTTGTAGAGTCTTGGAGGAACCAGCACCAGAGAGAGTTATAAATGTCAAAGTGGAATCAAAACATAGCTTATGAGTCAAAGGATTTGGAACTAGTTTTAGATAAATTTTGGACAGCATAGCCTCAGGATGCTTCATATAAAAAGGCTAAACTATACATAAAAGCTTATGTTATATTTATTTGCAACAGGAAAAATTCATGTTAGCAGTATTAATAAAAAATCAAAGCTATAAAAAGTATCCTAAGAAGAATAAGCATTGATTTTGCCAATTTATACCCAACGTATGTGTGTGTATTATATATGTATACATATAGAGAGAGAGACAGAGAGAATACCTTATCATTAGCTGACATGTAGTATTGATTTCATAGATCATAAGTATGAGTATGAATGATCATATCATTCCTCTTAATTATCAAAGTTCAGCAAAGAACCATCAGATAGGTGAGGAAAGTTTCCAATATGAAATGCCTCTGTAGGTCAAATCAAAATCAAAAAAAAAAAAAAAAGAGATTTCAAAGCAAATAAAATTCCTACAAGGAACAGAAACAAAACTTACAATACTATCAAAACCTTGTAGTTTTTCATCTCATTTTGAATAAGATAAGATAGTAATTACATAAGATAATAGAATGCGTTAGGAAAAGAACAATCCAGAACAAGTTTCCAAACTAAATACATGATATATGATACAGAAATTTTAAAGGTCAGAAGAAAAAATTAAGGGCCTCTGTTGTAAAGCATTAAAATATTTTGAGAATAGAAATAAAAAAAAAGATAAATGATTTAGACAATCTAACCGGGAGGTTCACCATTTAAGCCTTATGAAAAGAGGAATGGAAAAAAATGATGGCTCATATGGACATGAACTGCGAATGAAAGGACTCCTTAAATACCTAGTATGTAAGTGAAATATATCTTCTCAAGACATATTTTTGCCAACAGTCAGAAACTGAAGATGAAAGGAAAATCTCAAAAGTTTAAAGAGAGCAAAAAATGTTCACATTCTGATAACTGAAAATCACAATTTTATCAACCTTTTCAATTTCAACTCCAGAAGCAACAAGACAGTCTCTTTTAAAAGTATCTTCAAAATTTGGAAGGGAAATTATTTCAAAGTAGAATTGTATCTAATCAAAATGTCAGTTAGCGGGTGGGCTGAGTAAACACATTTTTATAAATGTGAGTTCACAAGAGAGAGAAAAAGAGAGAGAGAGAGAGAAGGAGAGAGAGAAGTAGCTCTGGTGCACAGGAAGTGATCAGATGTTGTGCTCCACCAGTGCTGTGGAGTTAACCAAGAAAGAACACATGCACCGAAAAGTAACAAGGGATCTAACCCAGGAGATGGGTGAAGGAAGACCAGAACCACGACAATCCCACTGGCCCAGACAGAAAGAGTGATATTATTCATAAATGTAGCTTAAAAGATAGAATTTGCCAGAGACGGTGTGATTTTTGCATTAGTTTTTTTGTTTTTTTAAGTACAGTTTGTTTACAATGTTGGGTTAGTTTCAGATGTATAGTAAAGTGATTCAATTATACATATATACATATATCTATTATTTTTCAATGTCTTTTCTATTATAGGTTATTATAAGATGTTGAATTTGGATTAATTTTAACCCCTTAGGTAAGATTAGTTAACATTTAAAGAAACCTTATAATGAAGACTCGCTTCATGATTTTTTTAAATATCTCTTGCAAAATAAATGCCTGTTACGTAAGATACAATTGAACTGAACTTATTTTCATCAAACTTAACACTCCCATGCAGGTTATAGGGGGCAATTCCTATAGCTCTCATTAACTATGAGAAAACTGACATGTGCAATGAAGAACCTAAAAATTATCATTCACTAAATTTGCTTAAGTGAATTTTCAACAGCAAGTAAACTAGATAAAATTAGGAAGATATGGGATTCCAGGAGAAATATCTCCCAGGAGAAAAAAGTGAACTTAATATTTCCGATTTTATTTTGCTTTAGGGCCGTTCCCGTGGCATATGGATGTTCCCAGGCTAGGGGTCTAATCAGAGCTGTTAGCTGCCGGCCTACACCACAGCCATAGCAACTCTGGATCCTAGCTGCGCCTGTGACCTACAGCACAGCTCACAGGCAACACCGGATCCTTAACCCACTGAGCAAGGCCAGGGGTTGAACCTGTATCCTCACGGATGCTAGTCAGATTTGTTTCCGCTGAGCCATGACAGGGAACTCAGGTATTTCTGATGCTATTTATGAACACTTTAACCATGTTCTGAGTGCTGTCACTATTAACTCATTTAATTTTCATAACAAACTTAAGAGGAAGGATTATTATTACTACTATTATCATTTATATTATTCTTCTTAATTTAAGGATGAGGAGATTAAGGCAAAGATTAAATGTTCAATTTTTCACAGCTAGTAAATGATTTTGTCAAACCTAAGCAAATCTGACGTTTAACCAGCACACACACACGAAAAAACTGGGTGCAAATAATTTCCAAAATTAATTTACAATTCTGTTTGAGAAATAATTCTGTTTTGGAATTTATTCATGAAATAGTTATATATGTATAGAGAAGAGATATATAGAAATACACATATATGACAAATAAATGCAGTACAATGGATGAACCCAAATAATTTGCATTGTTCTAGTCAACAGTAAACGTTATTTATATTGCATAATAACATATGTGGTAAAAATGCATTAAATCAAAGTTTGTGATATGCATACATTAGGAGTTATTGAAAAGAATCATGATTGCAGATAGAGTAAGAGTGGCACTGAGAAAATGTGCTAAATCTTCATCTAACTGGAAAATAATTGTTTAAAAATTGATAAGTTAAACAAAAAGTACAAGCAAGAATATTAAATATTAAAAGAAATCCATCTCAAAAAAATTTTAGCCAACTGAATCCAACAACACATAAAAAAGATTATACACCACAACCAGGTGGGATTCATCCCAGGTTCACAAGGATGGTTCAACATACGCAAATCAATGCCACACACCACATTAACAAAAGAAAAGTCAAAAACCACATGATCATCTCAATAGATGCAGAAAAGTCATTTTATTTATGATAAAAATGCTTACCTAAGTGGGAATAGAGTGAACATACCTTAACATAATCAAAGCCATTTATGACAAACCCACAGCAAATGTAATACTCAATGGAGAAAAGGTGAAAGCCTTCCCGCTAAAATCTGGAACAAGACAAGGATGTCCACTCTCACCACTGTTATTCATCATAGTACTGGAAGTCTTAGTCACAGCAATCAGACAAACAAGAGAAATAAAAGGCATCCAAACAGGAAGAGAAGAGGTAAAACTGTCACTGTATGCAGATGACATGATACTATGTATAGAAAACCCTAAAACTTATCCACAAATTCAGCAAAGTAGCAGGATGTAAGATTAACATTCAGAAATCAGTCGCATTTCTGTATCCTAAGAATGAAATATTAGAAAAGGAATACAAAAATACAGTATCTTTTAAAATTGCACCCCCAAAAAATCAAATATCTGGAAATACACCTGACCAAGGAGGTGAAAGACTTATATGCTGAAAACTATAAAACATTATTCAAGGAAATTAAAGAGGATTCAAAGACATGGAAAGATAGTCCATGCTCCTGGGTTGGAAAAATTAATATTGTAAAAATGGCCATACTGCCCAAAGCAATCTACAGAGTCAATGCAATCCCTATCAAATTACCCATGACATTTTTCACAGAAATAGAATAAACAATCCAAAAATTCATATGGAACCACAAAAGACCCAGAATTGCCAAAGCAATCCTGAGGAACAAAAACCAAGCAGGAGGCATAACTCTCCCAGACTTCAGGCGCTATTACAAAGCCACAGTCATCAAGACGGTGTGGTACTGGTACCAAAACAGACATACAGACCAATGGAACAGAATGGAGAACGCAGAAATAAACCCATATAGCTATGGTCAATGAATCTTTGACAAAGAAGGCGAGAACATAAAATGGGAAAAAGACCATCTTTCAGCAAGTATTTCTGGGAAACGTGGACAGCTGCCTGTAAATCAATGAAATTAGAACACACCCTCATGCTATGCACAAAAATAAACTCAAAATGGCCTAAAGATTTAAATGTAAGACAAGACACCATCAGACTCCTGGAAGAGAACATAGGCAAAACATTTTCTGATATCAGCCTTACAAATGTTCTCTCTGGTCAGTCTCCCAAAGCAACAGAAATAAAAGCAAAAATAAACCAATGGGACCTAATTAAACTGGCAAGCTTTTGCATAGCAAAGGACACCACACACACACACACACACACACACACACACACACAAAAAGACAACTTACAGATGGGAGAAAATAGTTTCAAATGATGCAACTGACAAGGGCTTAATCTCTAGAATATAAAAACAACTTACACAACTCAACAGCAAAAGAGGCAACAACCCAATGGAAAAAATGGGCAAAAGACCTGAATAGACATTTCTCCAAAGAAGATATACAGATGGCCAACAAGCACATGAAAAATTGCTCAACATCACTGGTTATCAGGGAAATGCAAATCAAAACTACCATGAGATACCACCTCACACCAGTCAGAATGGCCATCATTAATAAGGCCACAAATAACAAATGCTGGAAGGAGTGTTGGAGAAAAGGGAACCCTCCTGCACTGTTGGTGGGAATGTAAGCTGGTACAACCACTATGGAGGACAGTATGGAGGTACCTTAGAAAACTATACATAGAACTACCAACTGACCCAGCAATCCCACTCTTGGGCAGATATCCAGACAAAACTCTTCTTAAAAAAGACACATGCACCTGCATGCTCATTGCAGCACTCTTCACAATAGCCAAAACATGAAATCAACCCAAATGTCCACTGACAGATGACTGGATCAGGAAGGCGTGGTATATATACACAATGGGATACTTCACAGCCATAAAAAGAAGAAAACAATGCCATTTGCAGCAACATGGATGGAACTAGAGACTCTCATATTGAGTGAAGTAAGTCAGAAAGACAAAGATAAATGCCATATGATATCACTTACATCTGGAAACTAATATACGGCACAAATGAACCTTTCCACAGAAAAGAAAATCATGGACTTGGAGAATAGACTTGTGGTTGCCAAGGGGGAGAGGGAGGGATTGGGATGGATTGGGAGCTTGGGGCTAATAGATGCAGACTATTGGCTTTGGAATGGATTAGCAATGAGATCCTTTGTGTAGCACGGGGAACTATGTCTACTCACTTATGATGGAGCATGATAATGTGAGAAAAAAGAAGGTATGTGTAACTGGGTCACCATGCTGTACAGTAGAAAAAAAAATAATGTATTGGGGAAATTAAAAAAAAAAAAAAGAAACCCATTGTAGAGCTGAAAATAATGCCTCTTGGGAGTGGAATTTACACTGAGGTATAGGGTGGGGGATTTCTGTTTATTATCAATTTTGTAGTAGTTTTGACCTTTAAAATGTGTTATCACTATATTCTAAATGTGTTACTTTGAAAAAATAATTATACATCTATGTGTATGTGTGTCAGCATATACATATATATTATAGTGGATTCCTGTTATATTTTTACATAATTTGACAGAATTTAAACAGGCTAAAATTGATCTGTGAAGAGAACATTATTTGTTTTAGCAAAAGTACAGTCAATTGGACATAAACATAGGTCATGGGCGCACCTAACAGTCCAACTATAGCTGAAATAGATGCATCAGATACATACGCCAACAAATTTGAAATCCTGCTTGAGTTTCCTATCTTTAATACCCTCATGCATTATCTTCTCTTTTAAAATGTCAACCATTTTTAGGTACACAAGATAAATTCCCCAGTCTAAGACAGTTTAGCACTGCATCCTCCCTTTTAATAAGAAGCAGAATATAAGCAAACAGGAAACATTAAAATGTGCTAAGAGGGAAAAAGTTTAAACCAGCAAGACCAACTCCAAATCAAGTTTCCCAGGGAAGCCAAAATGCCAACCATCACACACTCTGCTGAAAGAAATTTCTGGGTCTCATTTTCCTCATATGTGAACAGAGAGAGTTTGAGGAGCTGATTTTTAAGTTCTCTTTGAGCTTTAATTTTTTTACTGCGGAATTTTCCTATACTTATCTAGTATGTTCACCTTCAATATCTTCTTTGATTTCAAGTAATCTTTCACTGTAGTCAGAGCAGGTGCATTAGGTTAATGATGGTTAAATAGCCTGTGCCAGCTCAAACAATGAGGAAGACGCAAAAGGAAAACTCCCGGTTTTGACCATATATCTAAGATTCTTCACTATTTTTCTATTTACATAGTTATACTGAGGGAAAAAAATCATAGTTATCAAAATGATACATGTGCCTTATGTGTTTATTTGTTCATTTACTTATTTGGTAAATAGTTATTGGCTGTGTGCCATGTTCCAAGCCTCACTGGACTTCTAAGATACTATCATTAGAGAGACAATGCCAAAGCCACACTGTTACACAATAGGCTTCTTTACTCTCTTTTAACAGAGTTGGATGAGAGTTGGCAGAGTCTTGCATAATTTCTATAACAGCTAGCAATAACTCAGATTTTCTCACCATTGCCTTTAAGTTAATTTACTGAACTTCCATTTAAGCAGTTCCACTGAAGAGTTTAAGCCTCCATTTATCCCAGAATCAGTAATCAAGGAAGGGTAGATTGAATTGCTATGGGAAAAGTCAAGACAGAGACAAAGGCAGACAGAGATTGTACTAACAGTGGAAAACATCCTATTCTTTAGTCTGGAAACAATGATACCAAACCTGGCAAGCATTGCAGATGGTTGTTTTTATTTATATCATGTCTCCCAGGGTCCTTAAGATGTGATTGTTATCATATGCTCACAAAATGAGAAGGAAGAGTTGAGAATGATTTCCAGATTTCTGGTTTAGGAGACGGAATCAGATAATAGTGTCACTCAAATGTATAAAGTGACAAGAACAAAGTAAAGGGGGAGAGTGTATTTCATTGTAGATTTATGGCTGTGAGACAGGCAAGAGGAGATGTCTAGAAAGAAGATGGATATACACAGACCAGAGCCGATTTTCTTCGGGAGGCTGGATTGGAAAAAAAAGTCTCAGAAGTCATCATTATAGACGGAATGGTTAAAACTTCAGACTCACTGAAAACACTTTGAGACCTCAGAATCTCAAAAAGCTTTAAGTGCTAGAAAAACTAAAAAATATGTTAGGAGAAATGGAGAATTCCAGAATACAGATGGAGAGAAGTCACAAGGCAAGGGGAGGAGAAACTAGGAGAGAATGCAGTCAGAGAAACGTTTCATTAAAGCAGTGGGTCGGCATCACCAAAAGTCATAAGCCAAGTAGGCTAAACACTGAAAGACCGCACTAGACTGGTCAACGTGAAGGTTGCCATTGGTTTCCCTGTCAGATCAATGTTAGGGAAGCAGAGGGGTTAGAAACCCTCTTTTGGTGGCCAAGTCATGGTGGAATGGTGAAGAGAAGGTGGAGATTGGAGGCACCCGGTGCATGACTCTAATTTTCCTACAGTGGACATGGAGCGGCATTTGTGTAGCATTAAGAAATGACTGAAATGAGTTTGGCTAAAAAAGAAAAGAAAGAAATGGGAGAGTAGCTGAAGGTGGTTGTGCAGATGTGGAGATCATCTGTTGTTTATATCCTGAGGGTTCAGAAAAACAGGAGAAAGAGAAAAGGGAAAATGCAATAGAGACAGAAGAGCCTTGTTGTGACAAAAGCAAATAACCCTTGATTTTTTTTTTTCTTAAAATATGACAAGAACGTGTCTTTTGGGCTACCAAGAGATCACGTCTGAACTACTAGATTTTGGGCTATAAAAGCCCTTAAGATTGAAGGCATTTTCCAGTTGCGAGTATAGGGTTAATATTACAGAAGGGCTAACATTTATAACAAACTAGGACCACTCTTGGGAGGTAGTTTGCTGCAATGCTGTAGATGACAATACTAACTGTTTAGGGGAAAGGAAGTAGTGGTTTGGAAAAGGCTTTTTGAGGCTGGTGCACTCCCCGCTTCACTGCAGTGTATCTTTGATAATACTTCTGTGAGCAGTGTCCACTGAGTCATAGCAACACAATTTCCTTGTCTCAAAATAAGATAGATTTTGAAAAACGAAATGATTACAATCAATCAATAGCATATTATCTTAAAATAAGATTTTCGAAAATTTTTATCTTTCCTTTTTTTGCTTTTTAGGGCTATACCTTCAGCATATGGAAGTTCCCTGGCTAGGTGATAAATCGGAGCTGCAGCTGCTGGCCTAGGCCACAGCCACAGTAACATGGGATCCTTAACCCACTAAGCAAAGCCAGGGATTGAATCCACATCCTCATTTTCAGGCTCATTTTCACTGAGCCACAACAGGAACTCTTGTCTTTCCTTAAGAGGCATAATATCTTCTTTTTCTCAAATACAAGAACCAGAAGACACATTATTCTAAAATTATGTGTTAAAGAAAAAAAAGCAGTTCAACAGAATGCCTTGTAATGGCATAAATGCAAAAGCATATGTTATAATGAGGGAAAAAATCTCACTTTAATGATTATTTGGAATAAAGCTTCCAATATGAAACAGAGATACAAAAATTATTTCTATAAAGCAAAGCCTTACACCATATTTAGTGCCAGCATCATGTATAGCTTCCTAGATTTCATTTCTAATTTTTTCAAAATATATTTCTCTGTCTCTTTTTTCCCCTTAAAAACAATATATCTACCTAGGATTCCAGCAATCTGTTTTATATGAAAAATAAATCAAATATTTCCATATAAACAGGACATTAGCTTTTATTTCTTTGTATTCACCTAAAAAAATCTAGAGAAAAGTGCTTTAAAATCTGTTTTTGTTGTACTTGAAATCAAAACTGCTTTTAGATCAGGTCTTCAGATCAGTGCATTACAATATCTTTGGGATGGTGAACTCAGAGTAAAAATTGCACTGAATTTTTGCTATATTTTTCCAAGTTTAAAGTCAAAATTTTCTGTGCTGGGCTGCCTGGGTATGGAGGGGCTGTGGTTGTTGGAAGGGTTAAAGTTGGAGCCATTGATGCATATATATTAGGGAGGCTTCATAAAAACACGACAGTAGAGCCCGGGTCAATCCATTACTATGAATGAGCAGTGACCAATAGAAAGGCACGGAGACTATCCAAGAAAACTGAGGTAAGCGGGCTTCTGAAGCTCTGTCAAAGTGGAAACAATAGATCAAAGGTGTTCATGGTGACGGGTCAGACAGAGGAGGTTTAATGTTTTTCTCATAGGACGCTTGACAGCATAAAATAAAAACAAATTCTCTCAGTCAAAGGTTTTTTTATTTTTTATTTTTTTTCCTTAACTGGTTTTAGAAAACTTCAGACCCAGACACAGGATCCAGCGACACATTCCTGGACAGCAAGGTAAACTTTTTTACACTTTTCAAAATTCTTAAAGTTAAGAATTCAAAGTTATGATTCATCTGAGGCAGGGTTACAGCTTCACTAACTAAAGCAAATCGTTATTCTGAAAAATAAAAAATGTTTTAATCTGTCTCTGTTGGAAGATAACCAGAGCAGCATTCTGCAATTGCAAGAAATTTGACAGCTTGCGGAAGCAGCCTTGCACTTGTCATTTCCCTGATTTAATGGCAAAATGGAAAGATCAGCATTTCATAAATGAAGCTGATTTTATCTTTTCCTAAGGAATCAGTACAATTTATTTGGTCCTTATTATCAAGTATTTGAACTAACTGTGCATTGGTCAGAATGTTACTGTTATATAGATACATATTTTTCAAGTTAGGATAGTTCTTTGTTCCCATAACCATGTTGATACTGCACAGGGAGGATTCATATCTTTTAAATGTATCATATATAGGTTAAGTGTTAACCTATATGCTCTGTTAGCAGCCATACTGAAAAATATGGAGATCCACCTGTAACCTAAGCATGTTCTTTGGTTTGTTTCTTATCTACCATGGTAGTGCCACTTACTTATGTAAGTGTGATGTATATCTGTATCTAGGTCTATATCTATACATATACAGAAAGGGTTTCATGGTCCAAATTTCTTGGCTAAACAACTTGATCCTATACTTACAATATCAGAGGTCTTTCCTTGAATCCCAAAATAAAACTTACCTTACAAGCTGAGCAAGAGAGCAAAAGATTAATCACACACTTTTCTTCAAATCTTAAAACTTTCCTTCACCGAAAACTGCTAAAATGTTCTTTGAACTTACCATTTCTCTGGTGCAAGGGCCAAAGAGCCTGGGAAATTTCATCCAGATGTTCTCCTCATTTAGGAGTAAAAGTAAAAGCATATGCCCAATTCTTAGGAACAACATTGACTCTAAATTTGAGTTATTAAAAGGTCACGTTTTTGTACTCGTGTATTCAGCCCTGGGTTTCAGTTAACTTCCTTGCATTAAATGGTTTGAAATGGAAAAGCACTTAGAGTTCCTAAAATTTGCTTTCTATTTCTTGGTTTTCATTGTGATTGGGTTAAAACCAGAAAGTTACAACTTGGTGAGTCAGTTTCAGTGTTTGCAAAAATGCTTTACAGATAGTACCTACTGTATAGATGGGGTGTTTGTTGATGACTGCATAAAATGCTAATACATCTTCACCTTCTCCCTTCTGAAGAAATGTTTATGGATCATTTTGTTGCATGCCACCCTCTAAAGGTCAAGATCTTTAAAAAGCTAACAGTTGTATCCCTTATTCCAGGTACTATAATGGCGACCCCAATCTGTTTCATCATCTGGGTGTTATTCATAACAGATAGTGTCTGGACTCGAAGTGTGAGGCAGGTTTATGAGGCAAGTGATCCAGAGGACTGGACTATGCATGACTTTGATTGTCCCAGGGAGTGTTTCTGTCCCCCAAGTTTCCCAACTGCTTTATACTGTGAAAACCGAGGCCTCAAAGAAATCCCTGCTATACCATCAAGAATCTGGTATCTTTATCTTGAAAACAATCTGATAGAAACCATTCCTGAGAAGCCATTCGAGAATGCCACCCAGCTGAGGTGGATAAATCTAAATAAGAACAAAATAACCAACTATGGGATTGAAAAAGGAGCCCTGAGTCAACTGAAGAAGCTGCTTTTCTTATTTCTGGAAGATAATGAGCTAGAGGAGGTACCTTCTCCACTGCCAAGAAGTTTAGAACAATTACAATTAGCTAGAAACAAGGTGTCCAGGATTCCTCAAGGGACATTCAGCAATCTGGAGAACCTGACCCTTCTTGACCTGCAGCACAATAAATTATTGGACAATGCCTTTCAAAGAGACACTTTTAAGGGACTCAAGAACCTCATGCAACTAAATATGGCTAAGAATGCCCTGAGGAATATGCCCCCAAGATTACCAGCCAATACAATGCAGCTCTTTTTGGACAACAATTCCATTGAAGGGATACCAGAAAATTATTTTAATGTGATCCCTAAAGTGGCCTTCCTGAGACTAAACCACAACAAATTATCAGATGCTGGCCTCCCTTCTAGTGGTTTTAACGTATCATCAATTCTAGATCTTCAACTGTCTCACAATCGACTTACAAAGGTCCCCAGAATCAGTGCTCACCTGCAGCACCTTCACCTGGATCATAACAAAATTAAAAGTAAGTAACCATCAGGGTGTGTCTTTGACTAAGATACTGATGGTTATTAAAGTTATTCTATATTTTCTTAAATATTATCAATAATGTTTGTTTTTTCCTCCAATTCTGTCCCTTAGTTTTTTGTTTTTGTTTTTGTTTTTTTGTTTGTTTTTTTAGTGTATTTTCATACACAGGCAGTGTCAATGAACCAAGAAGGTCAAATCTTCAAGTTGCAGATCGAAAAGTGGAGTTTAGTAATCTACAGAGGGCTCTTACCTACTGGGGAAAGGTCTTTATCTTCTTTTACTCTGGGGAGATTCTGATATTTCTGCCTCACTGGGTAGACTTACAGAAGAAAGTATTCCAGACACAAGCAACCTCATAATAATATTAATAGAAGGAATGGGACTTAGGAGGTATCAGGAAGGGACCTCTGTCCTAAAAACTATAGGACAGCTAATGCTATCATCAACTTAGAGTTTCTACTTTAGATCAGTACATTGCTCAAACTTTAGAGTACTCAGGTGGGTGGCCCCGCCCTAGAGTTTCTGATGGAATAGGTCTGGTGGGACCTGAGACTTCTCATGTATAACAAGTTCCCTAAGGAAGCTGAGATTGCTGAGACTGCTGCTCTAGGGACCATGCTTTGGGACCCAATACTGCAGTGTGAGACTTTATGCAACTGAAATTGAAACAGTTGTCCTTGAAAATTGGCAACTCCTTAGACCTAATGGCAATCAATAAGATAGAATATCCACTCCTTTTCTGAAAATAGCTTTTGATAAGAAAAAGAGAGATGTGTACAAAGTACCTTAGAGGCAGAGGTGCCATCAAGGGAAGAGTGGTTATAAAATGAAAAGGATGGAGACACTAAAGGCAAATTTAGCATCTTCACGATTATGCCTGAGACCAGGCTGACCTTGGTGTAGAAGCGGACAATAGTCCAGCCACAGGGGGACTGGTGCCAGCCTGGGAGCCAGCCATGCATCCTCCACCCCAGCACAAGGCCTTTAGGAAGATAATCTAGAGGAGACTTCTGAACAACATTATACAATAGATTCCCAAAGTGAGAATCAGTTGGTGGTTTTTAGGAAAATTACATAGATAATTGTCAGAAGGCTATGCTGCCTGGTTTCCACTGCTCACGAAAGTTTTCTTTAAGCAAATAATTACATAAACATCCCATTTAAAAGAACAGAATTTTTCCACTGGGTATTCTTCAGTTATTCAATATTTTTCTCTCTTTTTTTCCCTAACAGCATATTTGAGCATAAAATCCAGGAACTAACAAGCAGGTTTCTGCCACAGCAATGATTTTTCCATGGTGATGGGATACATTGTTTAGCTTGTAGTTAAAGCAAAAGATGCAACAGGAAAAAAATTTTAATAGCTGCATCTGTTTCACTGAACTAAATAGTCCCCCAGCCAATATCAACCTAAAGAAACGCAATCTTTTTTTCCTAATGAAAGTTCTGTGCTTCTACAATCACATCCCTTATCTGACAACAGAAGTCTCATAGGCATTTGATGCAGGAAGTAAATTTAAAGGGATGCCACAGAGAACCTTATTTGTGAATGGGGAATTCCCCTGGGAATTTGAGAATGAGGGTTTTCAGGAGCGAGGTAGCAAAGCAACAGGTTGGGCACTATGCGAGGTACTTACATAGTCATACAAAGTTACACAAAGAATAGAAGGACTGTTCTTCTTCTATTCATTTTAGAGAGGCTTTCTCTGAAGTTCATATATATCATTCTCATACTTAGTGTGCATCAGAATCACCTGGAGGGCTTATGATACGCAGGTTTCCAGGCTCCAGCCTTTGGGTTACTCACCCAGAAGGTCTGGGGTGGGGCCTAACAATCTTGTCCTTGGGTAGTATTGATGCTGCTGGTTCAGGGACCACACTTTGAGAAGCACAAATTAATCAAAATAACCTTTTGGCCCTGTTATTAGGCATTTCTGAAGAAGGAAAAACTGAGGCTCACCTAGGTGAGGATATTTTTCCAAGGGCAGAGTGTAAATGTAGGAATCAGGATTGAGCCTAAGGTTTCCCATTTTAGGTGTTTCCCCCCCAATTCCTATGCTATAGTCCTAACACATTTTTCTTCAATTCCCCGAATATAAGATTTAAAATAAATTTCTATCAATAGAGGTGAGAATCACTTTCACAGCAACATCAACAAAGAGAAATTAATTTATTTGCTTCTTTACGTAGATATGAAGCATGGCCATTTCTATATTCCAAGAAAATAAATGGAAAAGAAGACATTTGCTGGCAAGAATCCCTGGCTCACCATTATATCACACTGTATTATAATAACTGCTAAAGTGCTTAGTTCTTCTTACCACATAATCTACCCTAGTTGTTAATAAAGTGTTTTTCAAGAAACATACCTTTTATGTGAAAAGTTTTCAGAATCTATAGGACAGTGAGCTTTTTTTATCCAAAATGCTGGAAATATTTCCTCTGAACACCTTAGGCAATTTTAAATTTGGCAAGCAACAACAACAACAACAAAACCAACCCACCCACACACAAAATGTTATCTGTTCAAATAAGTTACTTCTTGGTGCTATCTTTGAAACATTATAATTAATTTATAAAACTATCATTAAATTTAGAACACTTGTCTTTATATTCTATTTATTTAGACATGCATGGATTATGAGTTATGTGGATGATAAGGATAAGGATATAACACATCAAAAAGGATGTAATTTCTCCAGTAGGCAAGGGACCCTGTGTTGTAGGAAGAGGACTGGGCTGGGACTCAGTTCTGCCACTTACTGAAATGCATGGTACACATGTCTGAACCACTATTTCAGCAATGCCCAGGTGGACAAAATAATAATATTGCCCAATAAAGTCTGTGTGATGATAAGCTGATAATATATGTGAAGGAAAATAACTTGGACACAAATCTGTTATTTTTAGCAAGCAGAACTTACAAAATGGCATAAGATCAGAGCAAAGCATCATTGCTGTAAGCATGACATCCTTCAATATGATTTGAGTAAGTATGCATCAACAGGACACAAAAGAAGGCCATTGTCAAAGTTAGGTGGATCTTATCTTCTAAGGGAAGATCTCTTGCTCAAAACAGTTTCAAAATTGGACTTAAAGGGAGCAGATGGATTCATGGTTGAGATCAACTATTATGCACACTTCTTTGAATTTTACTGGTTTAACAGGCCTTCTCTCCTGAATGCTCCTAAATCTCAGTAGAGAAACTGATGCCAGGGGCTCTGATCCAAGGCAGGTGCACAATTTCTCACGTTCTAATCATGTGAAAAGGCTGATGGGATATTTCCTGGTTTGAATTTTTGTAATTTGATTCTGGGCAAATGTTTCCTTTCCAATGAAATACGCTTAAGTATGGAGATTCAAGATTGTTTTCTGCAAGTATCACACATTTAAGTTACTGTATTAATTATGCCTTTAAAAAAAGCTTGTTGTGTCCTACTAGTTTGATTGTTTTGCATTTTTAAGTTAGCTTTCTAGCACTTTCTCTAATAATAGGCTGACTTTCTACCTTTGCATCCATCTATTCCTCCCTCCACTCATGCATCTACCCATCTTTCTCATGCGGCTCTGAACTACTGTTTCTACCTCTAGTGCCTAAATACTACCTTTCTCCTGCTGCAGTAATCTAATCATGCCTTTTCCGGTGCGCCAAAGGAAGAAGACCAGTGATGGATTTCATACCACCTTTGTTTCCCCTCACTGCTTTAAGCATATGTCCTTTCTAGCACTCTACACTAAGTACAGCAAAATATAAATTGAGACGACTACACGCATGTTGTACATTTCAGGGTTACTTGCATCAAACAGATACACATAACTTCCAACTTACACAAAAGCGGTTTGTCTCCCTGCCACTTTCACAGACCTGGCCACCTGACACAGAACTGTTGTCATGGTGTCTTGATCTTCCCTTCCTTCATCGCTTGTGTTCAGTGCATTCATTCCTGCTCCCTTTGTCCCCACAGATGTGAATGTCTCTGTGATATGCCCTACACCTCCTACCACCCTGCCTGCAGAACAAGATTCCTTCAGCTATGGACCTCATCTTCGCTACCTCCGTCTAGATGGAAATGAGATCAAACCACCAATCCCAATGGATTTAATGGACTGCTTCAGGCTCCTTCAGGCTGTCATTATTTAAACATGTCTTTAACGATCTAAAATTTACTTAAGGAGATAATATCTTTGACATGAAACTTGGTTACTAGTCATAGGCTAAAGACAAAAAAAAAAATCAACTTTCTAATGCTTGGTGCCACCATTTTTATTTGTACAGCTTATTTTTTTTTCTATTCAAAGTTGCTTTTGCCAATGATATGTTATCACAGCCTTCTTTCTTTAATTAAGAAAAACAGACACAGAGTTAAGATAGTTTATCAACTCAAAGATGGTTCCTTTTTAGTCTCTTTCACTGCTTACTAACACCAAATAATGGAAACACACTGTTATGTAATGGAAAGGATATATTTGTTTGCAAATGTTCAAAATGCTTATGCAGGTACTATATTTACAGTATAAACACAGTAATCTAACAGGAGGTAGGAATTTCTAGAGAAAGTTCTAGTCATTTAATACCAAATAACCAAATAGCACTATTAGTTTAGTACTATTTCTTACAGCTACTGTCTTTAAATGTGGTACAGTGTACTCTAGCCATTAAAGAAGTCCTAGATTTATTATAACACATTTCTCCAGGATCTTAGCGTTTTAACACTTGAAATCCCCTTGAATCAAAGCAAATTGTTCAAATCTTATATTCACCAGTGGTTTGGGGATTTTTTAAATAAAAAGAGTGAGTGCTTTCTAACAAAACAGAAATAAAATATTTATTTCAGGAGGCTTATTCACAAATTTTACTAAGATTGTATTTTTAATAAAAAACTGTTATAGTAACAATTATTTCCATTTTTATAGCATGAATATATTAAAATATGTTTTTTCCTTACCTGTTTTTCCTTGTTATCCAGTGAACATAAGAAAAATTTATATTCTAATCACCTGATGTAACATAACCTATTTTTCATGAGTCAAAATAAAACAAAGCAAAACAGGATTTTGTTAAGTAGCAAAGTAAGGTTTTTTTACACTTCTGATTTTGTTAGATACATGCTATTCACAATAAATGTTTCATGTATAATAATATATTCATTTATATATATTTTCCAGGCAATATTCTGACAAATTATATATATATATATATTTACCTAGAAAAAGGATAATATACATTTGTGAAACACCACATTAAAATCCAACATGTTATTTTAATACAAGACTTCTCAGAAACTTAAAATTTTTTCTGTTATGAGAATTCATAAGGAGAAAATATGATGTGCAGTATTGCCCACATATTTTCATACCAAAATTTATTTGGGGTTGGATGAAAAAACAGTGAACATATATTGAACAGTTTTTTAATGCTGGCTGAAGGCAGGAGATCAAATTAATTGATGTTAAGGATAATAATAATTTTAAAAGAATTTAAAGCATACAGAAAATTATGTCATGGAAAATTATGTCATAAAAGTACAGGTAATCAGATATTGTTAGGCTGGGGAAAAAGAATATGTTGAAAGAAACATAGTAACTTTAATATTTGGAAATCTGCCATGTGAAAAAGGAAATAACACATATTCCAGAACGTTCTAAAATGAAGAATGAGTAGAACATATGAGTAAAATTTATAAGGATCATTTTCAGCTCTAGCTAAGGACAAATTTTCTCATAGTTGATCAGAATTACCCAGGGATGGAAACAGCTTTTCTTGAGATAAGAGTTGCCCACCACTAAAACTATTCAGAGAGATGATTCAAGAGAAGGGCTGTAACAAAGAGACTCATACACATTATCTTTTAATGACCTGTATTGGAATATAATTTGCAAAAATACTGAATCACTATGCTGTATACCCAAAACTAACACAATATTGTAAATCAACTCTACTTCAGTCTAAAAAAAAGAAATGATATAAAGAGTCCCTAATCTGAAAGAAAAGTTATAAAATAGTCCTTTTAAACCTTTTCAACTCTATGCATTTTCATCTTCCTTCTTTCCTTCTTCCTTCTTGTTTTTTCTTTATTTCATAAAATATGTACTGAGTGCCATATGTATACTAGGCTATACTACTCACAGGGAATATAATAGTGTGCACAACTTACACTATAGTAGATGAAACACGAATTAGCTAAATAATCTCAAAATCACGTAAAATGTCATCTGAGATAACTGATATTAACAGAGAGCTGTATGGTACAAAGGAATTTGAAAGAAGGATTCCCTAAAGAAGTAATGGTTCAGGAGTTCCCTTGTGGTGTAGTGGGTTAAGGATCCATCTTTGTCACTGCAGGGGCTCTGGTTGCTGCTGTGGCACAGGTTCGATCCCTGGCCTGGGAACATCCTAATACTTCCGGACCCCCCACTCAAAGAAAAAGAAATAATAGTTAAGGAAACATATAAAGGATGAGAAGTAAGTTCCATCTTTTATGAGAGAAGTATATTCCAGGGAACATTTAAGGAGTCTGTGGTCCCTAGGAACAATTTGGAAGTCACTGAAGAGTTTTAACTCATAAGAGATTATCTTCATTGAGAGGTGATTTCATGTAGTAGTAAAGAATATTAACAATGCCGCTGAAATTGCTGAGTTCAGACCCCAGATTGACTGTTCTGTGCTCGTGGGCAGAATCTATACCTCAGTTTCTCCCAATCTAGAAAATGAGGACAAATAATAGCATCTACCCTATGGTGAGAATTAAATGAGCTAGAATATGTAAAGTGTTTTGAGCAGTGTGCGACACACGGTAAGTGCTAAGTAAGTGTTCATTATTGTCAGCATTGGGTGTATATGTATACAACATAACCGACAGATCAATAGCTAGTGTGGTATATTCTAGTATAGAGACACAAGTTCCTTCTTGGAGCTTAAGTGAAATAATTTTGAGGGAACCAAAACAATATTTGAGAAGGTCAAGTAGGATTTTAATATAAATTAGGAAAAAAATGTATTTTGAAGTATAAGGTCACTGATGGTTGTAGAAATAGAGAGAAGTGGACAGATGTAAGAAAATCAAGAGGGAAAATTGTCAGGACTTGATAGCTGACTGGACAGATGGGAAAGAAAGCAAGGAGGTACGAAGGTTTCTGGTGCATAATTTAATAGTTGGCAATACATTTTGTAAGAAGGATGTCTTTAGAAGAGAAGATCATGAGCTTGCTTTTAGATGTGGTTAGTTTGAAATTATTTTAATTTATCTAAGAGGGGATGTCATGTACATTGCTGAATGAAGAGCCTGGATAGATATATAGACACACAAATGAAATTTTCTAAAGTGTGTTAATATCTCCAATATTTTGAAAGAATTCTGTATTTAAATATTCAAGGTCCCATGAGGTTAAGACTGAGTCAGGGATAGAAGGTGGATTAGGAGAATGCACACATAATTCTAAGTATTGACTAATGAAACCACAAGGAATAGAATGAGCTTTCTACCAGCAATTCCTTTATTTTTTAATTGTTTTATTATATGCACAAAGTTACAAGAATGTCCCTAAAATTTACGAATAATCTGCTATTCTCTTTCTTGGTATATATGTTGTGACTATTAAAAAAATTTTGAAAAAATAACTAGGAGATAAACTCAAGTAATTTTTTTTTAAAGTATGGGATCATAATACATGTTCAACCCCTCATTTGTGGCCCTAAATAAAATTCAGAACAAAACAAAAACATTATCCATGGTATCTCTATGTGAAAATCATGAAATTATTGGTGAAAACAAAAGGCAGTATTCAATGACAGTGAGCAGTATATTTGCAAGCAATAATGTTTAAAAAAATAAAGATGGCCTTTTGGGGGTAAGAACTTTGTAAAAAATTGTTTTATTGATTTCCCTAAGGGGAAAAAAAAAAAAAAACTAGACCAAACAACTGGCATGGTAGAAGCAAATTCCCAGATGACATCTTTGAAAAAACCCGTGTAAAGAATCCAATGAACTCTTCCAAATGATCGAATGTAAATGTGTGTGTGTGTCCTGATAGACAGATATATAGATGGATATATATATGTAGATATTTAACATTCAAACTCTTCTAAGAGCCATGCATTGGCAAGGAGGAGTATAAAGTTTATTGGTTAAAGTTTGGATTGTATGTAATATTTAAGGAATAGATTTTTTAAAAATAAAGTTAACCACAATATATAGGTAAAGAATGTATATCTGTCAAACTAATACAGAGAAAAATAAAATGACAAAGATTATTCACTGAATTCAAAAGAAGGCAAAGTTTGGGGTTTTTTTTAAAGGACAAGTAGAAAGCATCTAATAAAACAGTACATTTGAAACCATGTATATTGGTAATTACATGGTACAGTGGTTCGGAACTTGACCTTTGGAGGAAAAAGACTGAGTTTCAAATCCAGCCTGTGCCATTTACTAATTCTTTAATATTTTGAAAATGTCTTAACATTTCTAAACATTGGCTCCTCATCTGCAAAACGGGAAACAATATCAACCATGTTACACTTTTACTGTGAGGTAAGGGAAAGAACATGAGAAATTCTTGTCATTTGACACACAGAAACATATCCAATAACTGGTAGGTGGAAATTTTATTGTTAGCAGGGACATGAATACACAAAATCACACACATTTTCCCCCAAACAGACCATTTTACAATTAAGGAACTGAGAAAAAAGATCGAACTGGTCCAAATGATGGGTTTTAGTTTTATTTTAATGGAAAGGTAAAGAGTAAAATGGAGCTGAGAGTTAAGGAGTGGGGCTAGTGAACCATGAAGTTGGATATTGAAAGAATTGAAATCAGGAGGCAAAGAAATTGGAATAAAAAGACTGAAGTACTGGTTTGAGGGGAATTACAGAGGCCATGACCTGGAAGAAAAAGAGTGATCTGAGACTGGGAGACTACATTTTAAAATGTCTTAAGTAGCTCAATGCTAAGAAATGCGATTCTGAGTATGGCTCTGGGAAAGAGCCACTGAAATAAAGAGGAAGTGAATGAAGGTCACTGGAGTCAAAGAAGCCAAGGAACTATGGTTTTGTAAAAATCTCGGAGGCAAGTGCTTCCAGTTTATTTCCTAGAATCAGAGAAAAGTCAATACAAGATGACAAAAAATTTGAACAAGACAGCATCATGGAGCTGCTGAATGGCAGAGACAGGATTTCAACCCAGGTAGTCTGACCTCAGAGCTCCTGCTTTTCATCACTCTATTATGCCACCTTTCATGATAAAATATGGCATTATGGTTGAAAAATCTTAACAAAATTATTCTAAGATATTATATATTAGTTATAATGATCATCAAAATATCAGTTTAAAAGTGATTGGGTCCTATGAAATATTTTGCACAGTATCTGAAGTATTGCATATATTGAAGGCAATTTGTAATTTAGCAAAACAACAAAAATGTCATATTTACTGAAAAACTGTAGGCAATTTCATCTTTTATGCATCTGAGAAAGATCTCAGGAATACCTTTCTCAAAATGTTTCTATACCAGGCCAAGAAGAAAAATGATATAATATAGACATATTGTAGAATTTGAAACTATTAAGTAAATATAACATATAATTTGTAAAATCACAGGATTATTATCTTGAATTTTGAATTTATTGTTCTACCTTTGGGAAAATATCACTTTCCTTGTGACGTCCAGCTGAGTAAACACAATTCAAGTGTAAAAAAGAGACTCATTGTCAGTCTCTAAAGATTTCTTCAGACAAGCTAAAATTGTCCTGGAAAAATATCAGAACGATAAAACGACTAGCAGGAGTGCCTTTTGCAAAACTCATCAGAAAAGCTATCTATAGCGTATGTAAGGGTGCCAGGATTTGTTTCCAACAGGGCAGGAGTCTTGCCATATATTCCATGTGCTGCATTAAAAGTGACACAAGAAAGCTGTAGGGTAGTAAGAATATAGACCAGCAACACTATCCAGGTTGAGACGTGGAAACATTGCCTTCAGAAAGATGAAAAGAGAGACAAAGCAAACATATTTCCTACACAAGATTAGCAAATTTAGATCACACACACAGTCTTTATACAGTTGGCAGGAAAGGGACAGAAAGTGGTTTGGGTGACTTAGTAGTTACTGATATATTAAAATCAAGGCTGGTAAGATCCAGTGGTAAGAACATTGAAGATAAGGAGGCAGATACAAACACATTTGAATCCTAGATCTGCTAAGGAGACCTGAGCAAGTTACTCAAACTCTTTGATGATGGGTTCTTTACTGAAAGTAGGCAGAGAATAGTATGTACAGGATAGTCCTCTGATTAAAAAAGACATGGTGTATTTAAGATGACTCAACTATAGTAGGTACTCAGTAAATATTAATGTCATTAGTATTACTGGTATTGTGATTTGAAGTTAAGCAAAGATATACGAAAGGTATTTTAGACAGTAATATATCTGGAAGGAATGCATGATAAAGCAAATATAGCAAAGTGATAATGATTGAACCTTAGTATATAGATTTTCACTGTAAAATTCTTTCAATTTCATCATTTGAAATTTTTTATTTAAAAAAAAAAAAAAAAAAACTAGAGGCATTTCCATTGTGGCTCAGTGGGTTGGGAAACCCAACAAGCATCCATGAGGATACGAGTTCAATCCCTAGGCTCACTCAGTGGGTTAAGGATCCGGCATTGCCATGAGCTGTGGTGTAGGTTGCAGACACAACTGGGATCCTGCATTGCTGTGTCTGTGGCACAGGCTGGCAACTGCAGCTCAATTAGACAGACCCTAGCCTGGGAACTTCCATACGCAGCAAGTATGGCCCTAAAAAGAAAAGAAAAAACAAACAAAACGCAGAGGCAGAAAAAGGGTTTGATCATCTGTTGTTTTTTTTTCCCACTCATAATATCCTAACGGTTTGTAGAGGCCTCCAAAATACTAATTACATTGAACTTATCAGAATCTTTACATGCAAAGTTCTTTATTGTAGTGGGAAAATCCAGTGTTCATCCACACTATTTTTCTTCTTTCTTTGCACATTTAAGGATTAAACTTTCCCATCTCCTTGAAAGAAAAAGAAGCCATAAGATAAGCTCTGGTCAGTGGGCAACGAGTGGAAGTGAAAGGTTTCACTTCCAGGTCAAAGGATTTCATTACTGAGGGGCAACCCTTTTTTCTAACCACTCTTGTGAGAAATGCTCCAGATTCGCATGGTAGATTGTCTGGACTTCAGCTCTGTCAGCTCTCTCTATTGCTCTCTGGAGCAGATTATATGGGACAGAGTTGTCCTGCTAACTGCTATAAGGACAGATAGCGTTTGAGAGAAAATAAATTGGGGGGGGGTGGATATTAAGCCACTGAAATTTGTGATATTTGCTATTTTGACATAATAGCTTATCCTTAATAATTCACTCATATTTTGCATATCCTTTCAGTGATGTAAAGTGATAATCTGCGAAAATAGTGCTATATAATCAATATCACATTTGCAACTTATGTTTTTTCTTTTTCAGCTGCACCCATGGCATATGGAAATTCCCAGGCCAGGATAGAATCTGAACTGCAGCTATGACCTACACCACAGTTGTGGCAACTTGGGATCCTTAACTCACTGCACTGGGCCAAGGATCAAACTTGTGCCTTAGCAGTGACCTGAGAGCCACAGAGACAATGCTGGATCCTTAACCCACTGAGCAAGGCCAGGGATCAAATCTGCAACCTCATGGTTCCTAGTCAGATTTGTTTCCGCTGCGCCACAATGGGAACTCCAATTTTAGGCATTCTTCATTGACTATTATAAAAGACCATTTAGCATACACACAACTATCTACTCCCTTCTTATATTTTGATAGCTATCTTATTACATGTATTTCTTAACTTAGGTAACTAACTTGAATTTAAAAGTTAAGAGTTCCATTTCTACTTCCAACATCTCTGTAAATCATCGAAACTTTGTGTGAAAAGAGAACCCTTCTCTCCACTCTGCCATCATTTTCTGATAATTATACCTTTAATTTCATGATCAAAGTTGTTCAAGTTTACCCTTTCTTAAACAGTAACTACATTCTCCATACACTGCCTACAGACTGGTTCTAAAATGTGAAAGCTTAAAAAAAATCCTATTTAGAATACAGTCAGCACATACACATCTTATTTTTCTAAGGTCAGAATAAGAGATGGATTTCACTTTTTCTGTATCCATCGCTCAGCAAATATTGAAATGTAACTTTATCCTCTCTGACACACTAATTGACACATGTTCATTTTCTTTCCACTATCATCCAAAGAAATCTGCCATCCACATTTGACCTCCTCCTCAAGGCTCTTGGCTGTAATAGATTTAGTCCTTTAAAAAATTCTGCACAATGATTTCAAAGGGATCCTGGGAAATGTGACACAAATATGCTTAGACAGCATCTTCTCTGTCCATTGTCATGGCACTAAAGATTTAATGTCATGTAGCTGTTTGGAAATCTTCTATCGGGAGTGTACACATGAGTCCTCAGATGAGATAAATGTCTGAAGCAGGAAGGAGAAGTTTTCGGGAGAGTGGCAGGAAGTGGGGAGTTAAAAATGAAGGTGTACAGAGCACAGTGTCATCAGGAGCCACAGCAGGAAGGGGAAGGAGTCATCGGTGGTCCTCTGTCATGTGACTGCAGTGACCGAATCTGAGTGATTTTGACACACTTTTGGCTTGCAAGCACAGAGGTAGGTACCTATTTCGCTTTGGGAATAAGTATTATGTATACTTTTAGTAAAACTGCATTGCTCCATTGGGCCTATATAAGCAACTTTGTTCAAATGTTCTACTGATAATAATCCAAGAACCCTCCACACCTCATCTCCACCCGCTTTCGCTCAGAATCTATGCAAATAAACTTTACAAAGAATAAATACTCAATCTAAATTATTAGCAATACTAAATGGCCAACATAATGCAATAATTTCTAAATTATGGGACAAGATCTTTTGGTCCTAAGTAATAATTCCAAATATTTCAAGAAAGATCTCAACAGAATAAAATGAGAATTGCCAAATCAAAGCTTCTGTGTTTATAAAAGAAAACAGCTGTGACAGAGGCAGTAAATTAATATTATAAGTTATCCTTCTGAATTGGAATTATGAATTTGAACATGTTCACAAGAAAATAAAATAAGCTCACCACCACTTGAAATGATCTTTACAGATGCCATGTGAATATATACCAATCCACTTTGCAATTAAATACCACATAATTAGTTCGGGGACTTCATGCCAAAAGCATGTTGTAATTTACTAAATTTAAATTGTGCACAGTGGTAAATGAGAATAAATATTCCAAAATGATATCTCGCTTAACATTTTCTCACACACACACACACACACACACACACACACACACAGGCACACATGCACAACAGAATTAAACCAATGCAAATCTGGAAATAATTATATCTTTTTATTGGCAAACCTAAAGGAAAAGTTCACGATAAAACTAGTTTTATGTTTAATTTCTCATATTTCATGCACACAAGAAAAAAATGTGATAGCAAAAAAAGGGTTTTTATATATCTTTCGTTGCAATCAAAAGATTGCTTATTCTATGAACATATTGTAAAAATGTCCAAATGTTCTTTCTTTATCTACTTGACTAAATAGTAAGTATTTTAATTCCAGATGGTACATATTACACAATATCATTCATCAAGAATTGTGTGATTCCAAGCACATAAAACTCTTTTGTAAAATAGTAACTCCTCTGCAATTCCTTTCTTTTTATGTTGTTTTTTTTGTCCTCCCCTCACTCTTTTTTTCCCAGAAAGAGCAGTATTAATTTCTGGGAGTACAACACCTAACAGTATCTTTGAAAAGCAATAAAGGTTCAGACACCACTGATTATTCTTTTCCAAATGAAAAGTTAACCGTTACTCATCATTCTTTTCACAAGCATTTCTTGAGCTCTGTACTTTGTCTAGGGAAGTCTGAAGGGCTCAATAGAGTAGCTAAAGTTTAAAAAAAAAGACTACTACAATTTACATAGCAAAGAAACTAATCGGTCTACTTTGAATGGAAGCTAATGTGTCAAAAATATGAAGTTATACCTAAATGAGAGTTTATTTTATTTAGAAAGTAGAATTAGAAATCCTACCAGAGTACTAGCTCCTGATAGAATCAGTTTCTTATAATCAATTAGTCATCATCCAAGAGACGATAATCTAGTCCCTAGGGTTATGGAGGAGATTAAGAAGAAAAAAATCACATAAAGAAACAAATAGCTGCTGCTTTTAACCACCAAAAGTAGACTGCTAAATATGTATCAATAATGTTATGAGTACACAGTATCTAATACACACTGAGCAGTAAATAGTAGAACTTGCAACAGCACAAGCAAATCCACAAAATTTATAGTAAATCAGAAATCAAAGATGTTATGTCTCCATCTGGAAAGCAGAGAAAAGAGACTGCAGAATCAGCTAAAGCAAAAGAAGTTCCGTCCACTTCTATTTCTGGTTTACTCCAACCACAGGGAACATCCTTTCACATCCTGTAATTGGTGGCAAGTAAATGACACATTATACTTGTCTGTCACACCAGTGACTTCTTGTAGGATTTTAGGCAACTGTAACATAGCTAGATTTTAATTTTCTTATTTGTTAGTGAGATTAATAATAGGTGCTGCAGCAAAATGGTTGGTCCATTACATCAACAGCCACTGCCCATTCCCATTTCCTAGTTTCCACTTCTCCATAGAGACAGGAAAGGTTAAACACTTCCTTTCCAATTCTCCCTTTGTCCTAATGTCAGTTATCCCTAAAGCTGATTCTGGGACAAGGGTTTGGGTGTGAAAGAAAAGAATTTAGAGGGGAGTGAGATAGGAAAACCAACAAAGGGGGTGTTAATGAATAAGCATCATGGATGCAATTAGGAATCAAACATTACTGGGACCCCCCCACCCCCCACCCAAAAGAAACTGGAGGCCTCCCAGAATTACCTAGTAAGGGCCAAGGCAGCTGGGATTCTTGTGTAACTATTCACATTCCTAGCAATTCAACTTCCCACCTCTGTGAAACAGACAGCTGAACATGACTGCATCATGAGTAACTGGAAATGTAGGCATAGTTTTAAAAAGTCATATAAAAATATGTGCTTGTGCGATATTGCAAAATTCGTCTTGGTAGCAGAAAGCGAACAGAATATGATCAAAAGACCTGGGTTTTATCTTGTTCTGGCTTTGCCACTAGCTGATAACAAAATGGAGGAGCCTCTCCGTCTCGGTCTTAGAGTTTTGTTATTTGAGAAATGATAAGCTTGGAGTGTTCATGAAACTAAATGTTTTTTCAGTTTTAAGTCCCAAGAGCCTTTGATTAAATGCATTTTTATTACACTTACCCTAACTTTACTAGTTTCTCTGCCAGGCCCTAAAATTTTTCATTGCCACACTTATTTTTCACTAAATAGAATATAGAATGTCTCTTCAATGTCAGAAAGCCCTCTGCAACGTGAATAAATTAACATGGCTAGAGCAAAATATCTTTGCAGGAGAACCCAAATTATCTGTTAAAGTGCCGGGACATAGCTCACACAAATTTTCATAACAGTCCATGTCATATGAGCAATGTTACTTCAAGACTTGAAAAGAAATTAGTCAATGTTTAATTTTGAATTTTAAAGAAAATGATACCATGTGTAAGTAATAAAGCTAGAATCCCAAACAAACCAAATCCTCCAAAAAACCCTTATGATTAAAACTGTTTCCTAAACTACCATATTATTGATGCCAGATGTTAATCATGACAACAGAAGATAAAGAACTTATGCAAAGAGAAAGTTCCATTTTCAACAGTAGGACATTAACTTATGAAAGTAAAGAGTCAGGGTAAGTCTGATTAGCCAACAAACCTCTGTAACATATTAAAATATTTTTCCATGAACCATAGTTTGTATTGTCAAAATCTTTTTAGAGGACAAAATAATACATTTTTTGAGTAAAAGTCTTAGACTCGTAGAGGTTGTGGCTATACGATAAATGCACAAAAAATTATATCTTGAGAGATTTGGGGGACCTTTTCCTCTTTTTGCATTTTATTTTTCTAAAATAAAAAGAGTTTAGAGAGAGTTTAGAGTCTCATTTATGGTCACTAGCTATGGCTTCAAAACCTGCCTTTTATAATCCAAATCCAAATGTGCTTTGGACACTACTTTACCGCCACAAACTTATTATGTCCAAAATTCTTTTCCCTAAAAGTTCTTTTCTCATGCTGATTTCCCTTTTGTTCAACAATGTGTTCTTTTATCTAAGCATTACTTCATGTATCTGTTATCTCTCCATTCAAGGAACAAGAGATGGATATTCGTAGGAGCTAAGGCACATACAAAGAACAATAAACTGCATTGCCTGCTCTTAAGGAGTCTAGCAGGGCACTATCATCCAGGGTAGTTATAATAACATGGAGTGATGTCATGCTTGCTATTAATGAAGCCCCAAGCACTTCTATAGTCTGAACTTGTCAAGAAGTTGGCTCAGAGAGAATTACTTGACTTGGATCTTGAATATTGAGTAGAACTTTCCAGGGTACAAAGAAAGGCAGTGGTACAGCACAGTCCAAGTCAAAAAGAAGAGGGAAATGAAAAAAAAAAAAAAAGGTATCATGTCTAAAACTTAGATTTATATCTCAGAGTATAATTCCATTTATCCCTCATTCTTCGTACTGCTATTATTGTGTATATATATGTATATAGACACACTATATACATACAACATTGTATATATACTTTCTCTCTCTCTGTATATATATATATATATATATATATATATATATATATATAAAACCACCTATGTCGTAGTTCCTATAAAAGAGTTTGTCCAGTTCTACTGGATACAAATACTCTTAGCTTTCATTTATTGACAATGTCCTTTATCTTACTTTTTAAAACTTTTTATGTTTGAACACTCTTTTTTCTGAATATAAACTTCATGGTAGACATCCTTTCAGCATTTTCAAGATGTCACTCCACTGTCATCTGCCCTCCGCTGTTTTCGATGTCAGCTATTACTTGTATTGTTAATCCTCTGTAGTTAATACATTGTTTCTGTCTTCTGACTTTTAACATGGTCTTTTGGTTTTTAATTTTTGGTTTTCAAGTTTTATCATGATAAAACTAGGTGTGTATTTTTTTTTTAGTTGTCAAATAATCCTTTATTTAATTTTTCTTTGCCATTCTTAACTAGCTGGGCATTCCACCACACCGCTGTTGATGTTGCCTATGATGCCGTGAGGGTGGCAGCCATCAACAGTGCAGCCCACATACTGAGCAGTCTCCAGGATTTCTTTAATGGTTCCAGAGAGTTCTCTAGCTAAAGATTGGCGCCACATCAGTTGGGCAATGTTGACAAGATCATCACAAGTGATGTTTCCACTATGCTTAATGTTTTTCTGCTTCTGTCTCTTGGTGGTTCCTTGAGAGCTTTGATGATCAGGGCAGAGACAGGGGGTACCACCTCAGTCTGAGCCTTTCTGTACTGAATGGTCAGTTTCACTGTAATTTTCAGACCTTTCCAATCACCAGTTGCCTTGGCGATGTCATCACCCAACTTTCTGGGAGACAGACCTAGGGGGCCGATCTTGGGGAACAGGGCAGATGTGGCACCAACTTCCCCACTGGTGCACATCAGGTATACGACTTTGATCTTGTTGGGGTTGAACTTAGGTGGCATGGTGGTAGCAGCTGGTGTCAGATGAACCTGGATTCCAGACAAAGAAAGTTGCACCTTGGCTTTCTCTGAGCCGTAAGCCAAAAGCTAGGTATTTTTTTCTTTATATTTACCTTGCTTTGGTCTGTTAGTAGGTGTTTGCTACCACATTTGGAAAAAAATTAACCATTATTCCTCTGTTATGGACTAAATTGGGTCTCCCCAAAATTTGTATGTTGACGCCCTAACTCCCTACCTGACAACATTTGGAAATAGGGCCTATTAGAATGTAATAGAGGTTAAAAGAGGTCACATGAAGGAGGCCTTAATTCGATAGGGCTGGTGTCCTTGTAGAAAAGAAAGAGACACTACATATCTCTCTGCATGCCTGCAGGGGAGGGCCATGTGGGGACTGATGGCACCTTGACCTTGGACTTGCCTCCAGAACTTGTGAGAAAATACATTTCTGTGGTGTAAGCCACCCAGCCTATGGTATTCTGTTAGGTCAGCCCTAGGAGACTAACACAACTTCCAATTTTTTTTTTTTTTCAGTTCTTCTCTTTTCTCTTTCATGGACTCCAATTGAGAATCCACTGACTTATTTTCCACCTTCTCTCTGTTTTCTATTAAAATTGGATATTTTCCTTTGATCTATCCTCAAGCTTAGTAACCACTGATTTTACCAAATACGAGCACATTCTTAAGATTACACGTTGTTTTGCTGAGTTGTAGAATTTTCAGTGGGTTATTTTCTATAGTTTCCATTTATTTTCTGAGATCCTCTCTCTGCCTATTCATCACTGTCATATTTTCCTTCAGGCCCCCAAATATTTATAATCATGTATTTAAAGTCCTTATAGTCTAACTTCCAAATTCAGGGTATTTTATAATTTGTTTCTGTTGACTGCTTTTCCTCTTGAATATGGGTCATAATTTCTTGTCCCTTCTCATTGCCTACTAATTTTTTATGGTATAATAGATAATGTAGATGACACATTGCAGAAACTGCATTCTGTTCTCTTGGTCTAAAGATTATTCATTGTTATTCTAATAGAAAATTACATTGATTTGACCCAAACTCGAAGTTTTGGCTCCCCTCAGGTGGGCATCAGCTGAAACTACTCATTTATATCAGCTTTCTGGCTATGCTTTTCACTGAGAACTCTGAACTCCCCCCAGCCCATGTGCAATTCAGGGGTTAGCAAAGATCTTGCGTAGAGTTTATATACAGATCTGGGGCTCTCTCCTTCTCCATGGGATCTTCCTCCTTCCTCTTCTCAACTCAGTGAAAATCTAGCCTGTATACTACTTTGAGAGTACCTTCAGGAGTAGAGCTACTATAGTTTCCTTCTTTCATGGGTCAGCTCCTTCCAGTTTCTAACTATTTGTTCACTATTTCTTCAAATGTTTGTAATTTTTATCTGAATAAGGGTGAGTCATATACCACCTACTCTACCATTATGGGGATATAAATTTGTAGGGAGGTTTTTAATAACAGTTTACATTTTTTAAAATGGCTATTGGACACATCTGACTTTCTTGTTTCTTTGCTCTCTGTCTCTTTTGGTCATCGTTAATAATTTGTCCTTCGTAAGTACTTGCTTATTTCATGTAGTTTTGTGAACTTTATTGGCAGAGATCCTGTTTTTTGTTTTTAGTTATATTATTGCACTATATACCATAGAGTCTGGTGCCTGCCTAGTCTCTGGACTTTGAGTTATTGATTATATAATATTTCTTTAAAATGTTAAAAATTTGATTCATATTTCTAAAGTCTGAAAGCATCTTGCATAAAGAGTATTTAGTAAATATTGATATGAATTAAATTGTCAAGATCCAGAATTTTTATATTAAAAATTTATACATTGTCATCACATAAAATCTCCCAGATGAAAATGACAATTTTCCTCTCTTTTTTTTTTTTTTTGGCGGAGGGGGAGAGGGACTGTGTCCATGGCATGCAGAAATCCAAGGCCAGGGCCAGGGGACTAAACCTGAGCCACAGCAGTGACAATACTGAATCCTTAGCAGCTAGGCCACCAGGGAGCTCTGCCATTTCAATCTCAAGTATTTTTCATAACTGGCATCAATCTATGGTAGCAAAAGAGAAGTGTGGAAATTTCACTATTTCATTAAAAAGTTTAAAATAATTTACTTTAATTAGTCCCTTGTAGACACAAGTAAAACAGAATTACTCAACTTAAATAACAGGGGCTTCCTGTAAGGATGCAAATGGATATAGGGAAGAATGACACTCAGGTATGGAACCAGATCTGAGGTAGAATGGAAACCACAGCAGTGCCCCGTATTACCAAGGCCAGAACCAGATTCTAAGCAGCTCTAAGTGATTCAGTAGTGACTAGCCTTTAATGCATTTTTACACACATCTGTTCTTCATTCTTTTCCCCAAACCAATCTATTTCCTTATGGCTTTTGCTTCCTCATAACTCTAAATTCCTTATGATTCCTCTCTCTGCCTTATGGGCGAATAATCTCCATCTCTGTTTCCTTTAAGCTTCAGATTTCTTTGCCTGTGCAAACATTTTGTCTGTATTAATTGGGATACTTTTAATTGCAATTAATAAAAATGGAAAGCAAATTACCATTAATGTAAAAAAAATTACTGAGGTACATGTATAGGCTCACCATTGCATTCAGGAAGGGTTGATTCAGGGCCTGAAACAATACTTCTCTCTTTCTCTCTCTCTCTTTGTAGAGAGATAGACAGATAGACAGAGATAATGATATGTAGATATATATTAGACCAGATTGCTCCATGTGATGGCCGTATTGACACTACCAGTCCTAGAGTTATATCATTTCATCTTAGTGACCTGGATGAGAGAGTGTATATTCTAACAGCTTTAACATAATATCCACAAGGAGTACTCTGTCTCGCATTAACATAACATTATGTATGTGCAGATCTCTGAATCAAGCTTTGTTTCATACCCATCGTAGTAGAAGCAGGGAGAATGTCAGCTCCCCCTGCCCCCAAACTCTATCCAATAAATTTCTAAAAGGGAAGATTATTAGATTCTTAGAAGAAGTGTGGAAAGAAGTGTTGGACAGAAACACAAAGAAGCCTAGCATACTCCATACTCTTAGCTCAGATTTCTGACAATGATTATGTTGCCATTCAGGGCATTTTCCACGGGCCACTCTCATAGTCGGGCATGAATACAGTTCTTGGACGCAATATTTTGTCACAGTCTAGTCACAGGTGCTTTTGAGCAGTATCACAGTGGACAAAACTGGTGTACAGGGCAGTCTTACGATAAAACCTCGGAGTGGAATTGTTTTTCCCTTAGAAGTGTTTATGAGCTTAGCCCACAAATAATAATTCGATGAGGATTACTGGATTCAGTAATGCCCACTGAATTATTATTTCAGATGAAGAGAGTCAATTGGTTACATTATTTTTTAAAACTCCAAATTTCATTATTACTCTCTTTTAATTTCCATCTAATATGTCTATAAATCTATGCCTTAACTCTTATTACAAAGACAAATACTATAAAATATTGACATTTTTGTAAATATACTGGAATATGTCACATTTGATTAAGTTTAATATTTTTGTAGAGTAGGGAGGCAAGAAGAGAGTTGTAAACAGCAAATTATCTCTTATAAAGAAATTATTTGAAGCTCTAGATTGACTGTGATTCATTTCACAAAGTTAAACAATTCCAGAGGTTATAAATCTTTACTGAAGCCAAAGATAATGTTTATACAAAAGTGAACACTTAGACATGGAAAGGGACAGAACAAACTTCATCCAGAACGACGCCTATATTATTTTTTGTACTAAATTCTAGTGTGTGCTTAATTCTGAATGTTCTCATGACTTAATATTTTAGTGTTTAAAGCAAACTGTGTCTGGGAAAAAAATGCACAGAAAAGTTAAATAAGGAGAAAATGCACCATATAAAATTATCTGGTTTTAATATAAAGCAAGATACTGACTCTGCTCAAGTATGTTTCATATCTTTAAGTATTTTCAATAAAACAATTGAGGCATACATGATTTGAATACCAGCCTGAATAAAAAGTAATATTTCATTCAGAAAACAAAACACTGAAGAGAATCAATGTTCCTTTTTATCTCTCAACCTAGGAAAAGACTTAACTTTGAAATGCAAATTCTAAATTTAGTATTCAATAATTCTAAAGCTTTCTCAATGAAATTAAAAGGAAATTCTGTTTCCTCAACTGAAAATTCCTCATGCATTCCTCACAATAAGAGATATGATTGCACTTATCTACTCACTTATCATAAGCACTTGTATAAACACAATTTTTCCATAAAGTTGAAAAAAAGTTCACCCTACTTCCCAATCCTACTCCACATGTCTGAAATATTCTACCACCCTTGCCTTCTTTGAGAAATAGCAGAGGAAGAATCTGTCACTACAAAGTTTCCCCTACAGTGGTTTTAACTTTGTTGTGTTTAATATAAATCTTTAAAAACAACAACAGTAGAGCCAAATCCATCAGTTGGTCTCTAAGGTATAATATTTGCAAAGTACTCAACTAGGCTTTCGCAAGTGAGAAATAAAAAGTGATTCCAGGATAGACCACATTCCTCCAAGGGTACAGGTAGGCCACTGACCACTGTGGAACTGGAGTTGTCCAAGGTAATATTTGTGGTAAAATGGTTTTCAGTTAAACCATGATCTTCCACTTCATGTCATTTTATCAGACTCTTTCTCTAATTGCATAATTTCAGAAATATGAAACCTCACAACTTGAGTCATGAATGTCTCTACATGTGAATTATTTCTATTCATATTCATGTTCATACTTGGGAATATGTATGTAAAATATATATACACACACACATATATATATAAGAATTTGAAAGACATTTTAAGTCAAAATTTTGTAAACCTAAAGAAAATACAAATAAAACATTGCACATCTATATAATTGTGTAGTGTTTAAAAAGTTGACTCTATATTGACTTTCTTTAGCTATTCCTTTTTTAGAGTATAATTTCATGAAAATTTTGTTCTCACACGCTTTTTCTACTTTTTCATTTCTCTTTACCTCCAGTTACTCTTTCTCCTGATCCAACTAATATCACTGAAGCAGGTTTGTACGGGTGTCACCAAGGTCATCCTTGTTGCTAAATTCAATCATTAACTTAACCCCTTGTGGAAGCGTTAGTTACCAACCCAATATCCATTCTTTAGTTAAACAGACCCCAGTTAACCTAATGGTTCCTGGTTACAGCCAACTGAAGGAGAGTTGCCTCAGGCAACCTCAGATCCATGAGCATAAACTGATATTTTAAGCTTTAAATTCTTGAATGATTTGGTTTTTTCAGTTTTTAATCGAAAGCCATCAAAACTTTTCAAAGAAATATATTATAAACAGTGGTTTTTACTAAAGGAGTAAATTTGTTCTAAATGAAAAATACATTCCCTCCATGAAAGATCAAATGCTCATTTTCCAGTTAACTTGCACTACATTAATGATTTGATTAACAGTGTGCAAACAAGGACCATAGATTTTATTTTAATTAGGACTGAAAGAGCAGTATAAATACTGATGGGGGGGGGGTATGTTTTATACCCTGAACTCCAATACACCATCTCTTTGTCCTGTCTTGTCGATATAATTTGTAAAAATCTTAACCATGCAGTAATTTGAGGATTTTTTTTTTTTTAATTTCAGTGATGTGTTAAAAGCAATGAGTCTTGGTTTTAAGAATTTGTTGAAACCAAAGGCCAGAAGAGTACTAACTCTGATGATTAAACACAAAAAATGATGGGTGCTCCCTTAATGCATCCAACACCTTATTTTTTAATTCTGAAGTGACATCTGTATCTTTAAACTCCCCTGCAATATACCACAACAGGTAACTGCAAAGGCCAGAAGCGTCTGAGGAGCTATATCTACTGGCAGTAATTCATCTATTTTAAAACAATTATTTATGCATGTATCTATTTACGTATTTATTTTTATGATGCAAAGCAGATGTATTTGCTTGCACAACAGTGAGGGTTAGGATGGAAACCCTAATCACAAAGGAAAGCCGTCTTCAGGCAAATGGAGACGATGACGACTTCTAAGTAGCTGACTTTGGAACCTGCTGCACCAGGAAGCCTCAGGATGTGGTCTTCAAAAGTTAAGGCTCTTCCCCTAAGGCCCCAGCAAGCTTTTCAATAGGTCTTCCTGCTTGGACCCGCTCTTCTGTTGCCTTCAGATTGGCAACTTGGTATTTTTCTAGTGGCCTTCAATTGTTTGTGCAGGAACTCTAAGAGATCAGTTTCACTCTTCTCAGCAGCCGAGGTCTTCAGGTCCTACAGGATCTTGCTTATGCAAGTGCAGAGCAGGCATTAGGGCTTGAACGCCATGGCTCAGTTCTGTAGGGCCTCTCAGTAACTCCCAGCAAACAGACACTACCTTCATATTTTCTTAGCTGAACTGCTTCGCATGTTCCCTCTCCACCTCAGCCTGTTCCTTGAACAAGGTGGCAAAGGGAGTGTTTCCACTATATTTTTAGGAATTACTTTAGGATTAGAATATGCATCTTGGGATTTTCTTCATCTGTTTAGATTTCATATTGTTGTCGTTTCCATTCTGATAACTCATGTGTGAACAAAATGATTTTTTTCTAGCCTAATTATTTGAAGGAGGTTTTCCTGAAGGGTAGGCCAGTATTATATTCCAGGTTGGTGAGAAACATTTTTGTGCTCTTGCTCAGTGTGTGTGTGAGAAGTTTATTCACTTTTACTGATCCCAAAATACTGAGGTTAGTGACTGGCAAGCAGCTCACAATGATGGGAAGTCCCTCTTCCCTCCTTGGACTGACCTGCGGTGTTGGTTGTCTGTGTGATTTCACATTCATCCTTTTCCATCTTTTCTTCCTCAAAATACAGCCAGCTCCAAGGAAGCTCCCCACATGCTCCAGGCACCCTATTGCCATTTTTGCAAAGAAGTAACTGTCATTCTCAAATCTCAAAATCCCATCTACTTAAGAATAAGCAGGACTGGAGTTCTCATTGTGGCCCAGCGGAAATGAACCTGACTAGTATCCATGAGGACGCGGGTTCAATCCCTGGCCTTGCTCAGTGGGTTAAGGATCCAACATTGCCATGAGCTGTGCTGTAGGTTGCAGACGCAGCTTGGACCTGGTGTGGCTGTGGCTGTGGCGATTTGACCCCTGGCCTGAGAACCTCAGTATGCCGCAGGTACAGCCCTAAAAAAACAAACAAACAAAAAAAAAAAAGAAGAAGAAGCAGGATTTATGGCTTTTTAATTGAGTTCTGCAACCACAAGGATCCTTTCTCTCTAATGCTATTGGTCTTCACTATTTGGACAATCTTCTCTCCTATTTAGTAATTCAGGGCTGCCTGTTGATACCTCTGAGGTTTATCATTTATTTTTTATTTGGTTTCTAATAGACTTTAAATTTTTATTTTTACCTTCCTTGTTGCCTCTGGATGATTATTAAGAAAAGAGGGGGATATTGATTATTCTCGGCTTTAGATCTTCTTCGATTAAGATCCAAAGTCAGGTGATTTTAAATCAAAGCGATTACCCTTGACGAGGCGGATGGGGCGCACCTAATCAGTTTAATGGCCAATAGAGGAAAAACAAAGTTTTTGAAGAGAAGAAATTTAGCCTCTATAAAAACCCGCCTCAGTTTTTAACTTGCATGCTACCCTGCAAATTTCAGACTCCAGGTTACATTGACTACTGCCGGAATTTCCAGCTTGCTGGCCTGCCCTAGGAATTTCGGGCTTACTAGCCCCCACAATTGTTTCTGCTAATCCCTTAAAATGAACCTCTATAGAATATATACATATATTCTATTGGTTCTATTTCTCTGGTTCTATTCCTCTGGAGAATCCAGACTGAGACAGAATTCACACCTACTCTAAGCTACATCACCTGTATCACTGACACTCAGGGAAAGGTGTGGGTTAAAAACCTGCTCAAGCTAGTCTGCTGTAATAGAACCCATAAATGGCATCTTCTTATGTTACCTGCTGACTCATGCTGCCCATTAGGAATCAAAGGAATGTTTTCGTGCAACTTTCAGAAAGCCTACATGCTGCTTTGAAACTACACATGCCTTTAAGATTTCAGGCAACTTCAAGGATATCACCTTTGATTTCAAAGGATAACAAAACCTCCTCTGGCCCATGCTCACTACCCCCAGGCTCCATGGACTTGCTTCCAAATTCTTCTTGATTTAGGTAGATTCAGTTGCCATCAGTGAAACTTCATTTGAACACCCCATGAGAGGTATTTACGTATTGCAACATTTTACTTTCCTAGAAGACTTTTAAATTCTCTGTCATTTTATAAATTCTGAGGTTCTCTGAGAGATCTTTGTAATGACTTCTTAGGTTTGAGGAGATCCTACTTTTTTTGAGGAGATCTTACTTTTTCCTGCTCAAGTTCTGAACTAATTAGGGTTGACTGTAAAATACAGGACACTCGATTTAAATTTTAGGTAAATAAATAACTATTTTTAGTATAAATATATCTCAAATATCACATAAGACATACTAATACCTTTAAAAATGTCACTGTGTTTGCTCTATTTTTATTTCCTAGCTCCAGCAACACTTACTAGTAGTTGAGAGATATAATTACAGAGTAAACCAAGCAGCAGAGTAAAACATAACTTTTGTTACTGATATAATAGTAATATTGACAAAATAATTGTTAATTGCCAGAGTTTTTAACTTTAATTTTTATAAGGATACTACAACAAATTATAATAAAAAAAAAAACACTGGTTAAAGAGCTTTGACTTTTCCAGGTTGCATAGTTCATTGACAGTTTACCCAGAGGTGGTGGAAGTTAATGACACATAACACTTAAAAAAAAAACAATTTGGAAAGTGATAAGAAATTAGATAAGAAATTTAAAAAATGGTCTTGGCTGTAATTTTAACACATACAGACCAACATCTATAACTTGGTTGTGTTTCCCTCCAGGTGTATATGAGTGTGTGTGTGTGTGTGTGTGTGTGTGTGTAGAATCTGATCTAGATGTGCACAGGCAGAGTAAAGAATTGTTACGGTAATCTCTCTACTGTGTTCTGCTGACCTCTCCAGCACTAAAGTTTATCATGTTTATTAATTTTTTTTCTTTTTGTGACCACACCTTCGGCCTATGGAAGTTCCCAAGCTAGGGGTCAAATTGGAGCTGCAGGTACCGGCCTATGTCACAGCCATAGCAACACCAGATCTGAGCCACATCCACAACCTACATCTCAGCTGTGACAGTGCCAGATCCTTAATCCACTGAGCAAGGCCAGGGATGGAACCCACATCCTCAGGGACACCCTGTTGTGCTCTTATCCTGCGGAGTCACAACGGGAACTCCCGTTTATTAATTTTTGTTCCCTAAGACCTACAGGATCCTGGCATATCAGGACTAAAGACTTCTTGAATGAAAGAAAGCTTCTTATGAAATGCTGAAAAACCCAACAATAATTACCCATCGAGTGGCTAGAATTGTGTGTCAGTCAACCAAATGGTCAGTAAGTGGTAACAACTCAAGGACTGGCACAAGGTGTACTGAAGAATCACCAGGACCTAGTACTCTTTCCAAAATAGACATTTTGATCATATCAGGAGACAGTAACCCAGGTGCTCTTTAGTTAGATCCCAGATATTTCTATACTAATTTGTATTAGTATTATATTTCCATACTAAGTCAACTCAGTAAAACTGAATGTCCTGATGGGACACACAATATCAATTTTGAAATTATAATTTCTCTATTTGCAAACATTAATTGGAGTCTTCCTTTGTTCCAGACACAGAGCTATGCAATGCGTATCCGATGGCAGGGAAATAAAACTTAATTTATGCTTCCATGGAAATCCAGTTTTCTGGAAGTTAAATTTAATGATAAATAAATACAAAATATTCAATAAGAAATGTGGAAAAATAGGAGTTCCCGTCGTGGCGCAGTGGTTAACGAATCCGACTAGGAACCATGAGGTTGCGGGTTCGGTCCCTGCCCTTGCTCAGTGGGTTAACGATCCGGCGTTGCCGTGAGCTGTGGTGTAGGTCACAGACGCGGCTCGGATCCCGCGTTGCTGTGGCTCTGGCGTAGGCCGGTGGCTCCAGCTCCAATTCAACCCCTAGCCTGGGAATCTCCATATGCCGCGGGAGCGACCCAAGAAATAGCAACAACAACAACAATAAAAAGACAAAAAAAAAAAAGAAATGTGGAAAAATAAGCCAAGATGTTATAGAGAATAAGAAGAAGAAGAAGAAGCTTTTGAGTTTAGAGGAGTTAGGAAGGCCTCCCTAGACATAAATGATTGGTGGTGATAGGAAAGTGCAAATAAGACAAAGGGAACTATGGGGAAGCATGTGAATTGGGAAAGAACACAAGGTTTTGGGGGCAGCGAACGACTGATATGGCTGTACCTTTGGTGAACAGGGAACATGGTAGGATAAGGTCAAGTTGGAGAGGCACTAGGCCATATCAGAAAACATATTTCAGGAGCTCCTGTCATGGCTCAGTGTAAACGAACCTAACTAGCAACCATGAGGATGTGGGTTCGATCCCTGGCTTCACTTGGTGGGTTAAGGATCCAGTGTTGCCGTGAGCTGTGATGTAGATCACAGACCATGCCTTGGATCTGGCATTTTTGTGGCTGTGGTATAGGCCTACAGCTGCAGCTCCGATTGGACCCCTAACCTGGGGACTTCCATATGCCATACCAGTGGTCCTAAAAAGCAAAAATAAAAAAAATTAAAAAAAACAACCCCCCCAAACCAAAACAAAAACCTCCCCACTATTTTAGATATGTTAATATTTTTCTATTTAATTCTAAGCACAGAGTCATTTCTTCATTATAGATATCAACAATGCTATCAGAAGATTTTTTAAATAACTACAGTATAAAAGGATGCACAGTATACAATTTAAAGAAACTTAGAGCAACACATTAAGTAGAAATATAAATTTTATAGTCCTTTAAATGGGAGACATCTCTAGCTGTCATAAACAGATTTTTCTATATTTTCTCTGTAAAGAGAAGCATTTCTGATTCTTTGAGGTATTTACTTGGTATTTGAAATCATAATTTAAAAAAAAGACTAAATAGAATTAAATCTTTTGGTTTGGTGTCCATACTACCTAATATATTACATGGTTGCTTTTAAAAATTTTCATCAATTATTAGTAAAGTTTCTAAAACATCATTTTTACTTTTTTCCTAGGTATAGTTGTTTTTTTATTACCTATTTTTTTGTCAATCATTTTGGCAACTAAATAAACAAAGTTTTAAAAATGAATATAACTGTGGAACCTATGAGACAAGAAAGAACAATTTTAATAGCAACTTATAAAAGCTATACTGAATGCTGTCTGAATCTGCAAACACCAAAGTAAAATTAACGTTAGAAACACAGAAAGAGTGAAAGCTGGGTGACATTCTGGGATCAGAATCAAGTTTGGAGCAAACAGCCAATTCACCTATACCGCTGTGGAGGCCAAGATGAAAAATATATCACCTTATAAACAAGTACATGAATTAACTTATTCAGTCCAGAACAAGTGATTTAACCAAGTTAGACAACATAAAGTAACTTCAGCCAAGAGAAGACTAGATCTTAATTGTAGCAGAGCCAACAAACATCAGAGTTCCAAAACTTGGGAGGGAAGTGTTAAGACTTCTGGCATTTATATGCATGTATAGACCTTAAAAGTCAGAAAATATTCTCTACCAAGAACATCATGAATGTACTGTGTGACCCAGCTTCCTGCTCTGATAAAAGCCTCTTTTGATTTCAAATGTTTTCCCTCAGCAAATATTTGTGAAGGAGATGAAATTTCTCGACTTGGTATATAATGTACACACTGTGTGGGTTATTCCTGAAGGTTAATGTAGGAACCCATCCATGACGAAAGTAGGAACAGTGGGAGAGGTAGGACCCATCATAACATTTACCTCATTTTAAAACATGGTTGATCTTTAATCTGGTAAAATACTGTGTATATAGTCTAGGTTCTTTCTACATCAGAATTCTGTCAAGCTATATACTCCAAGTACAGTGTCTGAGGTAGAACAGACACATAAAAATAGGGCCAATTAGTGAGTAAATTAATATATTAATCTTTTTTATGGGACCTTTAAGCTATTAATCTTTTATTGGAAATGAAAGGACTGAATATTTAATTTTTTGAGTAGTTTTGGATTTATAGAAAAATTGAGCAAGTGGTACAAAGATTTTCACGTTACCCTATCCTATCCCTGGCATACATTTTCTCTATTCTTAATACCTTGCGTTAGTGTGAACATTGGCAATAGATGGACCAATATTAATACAATGTTATTTACCAAAGTCCATAGTTTACATTATGGTTCACCATTTACGCTGTACAACGCCATAGGTTTTAGCAAATTCATAATGTCATGTATCTACCATCACAACAACACACAGATTATTTTCTCTGCCTTAGAAATCCTGTTTGCTTCACTTCTTAATCCCAACCCACTCTCTCTAAACTCTTGGAAACCACTGATCTCTTCACTGTCTCCATAGATACCCCTTTTCCAGGACGTCATTTGGTTGGAATCAGACAATACACAGACTTTTAAGATTGGGTTCTTTCATTTAGCAATATGTATTCACCTTTCTTCCAAGATTCTTTATGGCCAATTTAAAAAAAATTATTAGATAATGTCCATTGTATGGCTATACCACTGTTTATACATTCACCTTTAGAGGGCTGCTTCCAGTTTTGGGTGATTATAAATAAAACTGCTGTATGCAGAGTATTCCCAACTCCTTCCTTCTATCCTTTATAAATTGCTGTCATTTATTTTACTTGTACATATACTATAATCACCTAAAACATTATTGCTATGATTATTTTTTTATAATTTTTTTTTATTTTCCTACTGTACAGCAAGGGGGTCAGGTTATCCTTACATGTATACATTACAATTACATTTTTTCCCCCACCCTTTCTTCTGTTGCAACATGAGTATCTAGACAAAGTTCTCAATGCTATTCAGCAGGATCTCCTTGTAAATCTATTCTAAGTTGTGTCTGAGAAGCCCACGCTCCTGATCCCTCCCACTCCCTCCCCCTCCCATCAGGCAGCCACAAGTCTCTTCTCCAAGTCCATGATTTTCTTTCTGAGGAGATGTTCATTTGTGCTGGATATTAGATTCCAGTTATGAGTGATATCATATGGTATTTGTCTTTGTCTTTCTGGCTCATTTCACTCAGTATGAGATTCTCTAGTTCCATCCATGTTGCTGCAAATGTCATTATGTCATTCTTTTTTATGGCTGAGTAGTAGTCCATTGTGTATATATACCACCTCTTCCGAATCCAATCATCTGTCGATGGACATTTGGGTTGTTTCCATGTCCTGGCTATTGTGAATAGTGCTGCAATGAACATGCAGGTGCATGTGTCTCTTTTAAGTAGAGTTTTGTCCGGATAGATGCCCAAGAGTGGGATTGTGGGGTCATATGGAAGTTCTATGTATAGATTTCTAAGGTATCTCCAAACTGTTCTCCATAGTGGCTGTACCAGTTTCCATTCCCACCAACAGTGCAGGAGGGTTCCCTTTTCTCCACAGCCCCTCCAGCACTTGTTATTTGTGGATTTATTTGCTATGATTATTTAAACAAACCATTATCTATTAAATAAAGAGTAAGATAAATAAAATATATTGTTTATTTTCCTTTTCTTATGCTCTTCCTATCTTTAAGTAATCCAAGTTTCTGACCTATATCACCTTCTCTCTAAACTTCTTTCAAAATTTCTTGCAAGGCAGATCCACAGAAAATAGATTTCCTCAGTTTACATTTGGCTAAAAATGTGTTTATTTCTCCTTCACTTTTGAAATATATATTAAACAAATACAAAATTCTAGGATTTGGGGTATCTTCCCCTCAAAACTTTAAATATTTCATTCCAGTATCTTCTTGGCAGCATGGTTTCTGACGAGAAGTCGAATATAATTCTTACTCCTCAAAAGATGTTTCCTCTACAGTGTAAGAATTTTTTCAAGATTTTCTCTTTGTATTTGGTTTTCTGCTGTTTGCCTATATGTAGATTTTATTGGGTATCTATCCTGCTTGTTGTTCTCCAATTTTCTTGAGTCTGTAGTTTGACATCTATAAATAATTGTGGACAATTCTATTATTAGTACTTCAAATACCTTTTCTGCCCCTTTCTGTCCTTCCTTTCCTTCTAATGTTTCCATTATACATATGTTATACCTTTTGTGATTCTACCACATTTCTTGCACATTCTGTCTCTTTAATATATTTTTTTTACTCTTTGCATTTCACTTTTGGAAGTTTCTACTGGAATATCTTCAGGCTCAATGCTTCTTTTCTTTGCCGTGTTTAGGCTGCTAATAAGCGCATCAAAAGTATTCTTCCTATCTATTACAGTGTCTGTGATTTCCAGAATTTCCTTTTGACTCATTCTCAGAGTTTCTATCCTCTGTTTACATTACCCATTTTTTTCTTGCAAGTTTGTCTACTTTTTTCCAATACAGTCTTTAACATAGTAAACATAATTGTTTTAAATATGTGATAATTTCAAATTTTATGTCATATCGCAGTCATATTGCTACTTGTTTTGCTTTGTCTTTGTCAGATTTTTTGGGGTTTTTTTTTAGAATGCCTTGTAATTTTTTGTTGAAATCTAGACATATGTATTGGTTATTAGGCACTGAATTAATTAAGCTTTTAGTGTGAAGTTTTATGTTAATCTGGCTACAAGTTGGGTTGTGTTTAATGTTTACCATAACTGTAGGTGCAGAAGCTTCAATTTTCTCTAGTTTCTTTGTCAGTTTTTTTTTTTTAATTCCTGTTACCTTTGGGTTTCCCTAAGTAGGGTCTATGGCTCTTACTTGTTATTTGCTGTTTTTATATCGAAACCCTATTGATGTGGCGGTAAGGTATTGGGAAGGGTAAGAAAGTTAAGAAAATATACAGAAAGGGGTAAAATAGTGAACAACAGACTAGGGAGAAAAACGATGATGATGGAACAAACCAAAATGAGTTTCAATACAACTTTATTATTATTCCAGAAAAAAAATGATTACAATGAATTCAACAGAAATAAAAATTCATATGCTAGAGGGGATTTGCCCTGAAATTAAGATGATTAATTAATCTACAATTTTAAAAAATGTGTTTTCTTCTCCTGGAAAGACTGATACAAATGTAAAGGTCAAGTCATCATTTGTGATGTTACTGAGATTCAAAGTCTAGAAAACGTATTATGAGCCTGCAGGGAGGAAAAGTAAGTGACCTCGACAATGGAAAATCATTAGGCTGGCTTCAGACTTTTCCATTTCAACCTTTAGTGCCAGAAGACAATGAAGCAATGTCTCAAGGTTCTGAGAAAAATGTGACCTAAGAATGTGCTACCAAACAATTTGTCCTTAGAGTACTAGGTCAAAAGTTCACAGACACTTCGAACAGGCAAGCATACAGGGGCCACAGCACATGTGAGATGGAAATGAATACAGCTAAAAAAGTATCGTATCAAAACTATTCTTCCAAAACTGAGGCAGACGTGCAAAAAGAACAGATCATTAGTATTAAATGCTATTATTGTCCATATATCAAAGATCAAATATCAGAGACACATTACTGTATACTGGGACAAAGCCAATGGTCAGGAGCCAGATTCTTATAATTTCAACTCTGACATATTTTAGGTGTATAATCTTTGGCAAGTTAACAACAGAACTATTTCATGAGGTTGTTGTGAAGATTAAATGTGTTTTAATGTATCAAAGTGCAAGAGACATTAAAACCCCTCGAAATATGTTTGAAACCAAGCAAACATGTATATTCTGACAATAGGAAAAATTACAATCTCTGATAAGTAAAATATAACAAAACTGGAAAATTAAAAGAAGCACAAGTGTAAATAAGTACATATAAATTAAAGATATTTATAAAAGACTTAATTCAATATTTTTCTTAATTTTATCATTAAATGGATCATTTTTAATAAAATAGCTATTAAATTTTCACCAATTTATTCAATTAAAGTTCAGTTAATTTTCCTTATATTAAACATAAGTAGAGTTAAATGTTTTAAACATACTGTTATTATAGTTTGTAATATTATTTACATCTATCTCTTTCATCCATTTTTATCTGTAAACATGAAGAGATAATAGTATTTTGAGTGGTAAGCATTTGGATAATTATTTTGCCTTTTTCTCAAAACTTAATTACAGTCCTTGAATTTTGTAATGATGAATATGTAGAATTTATACCAAAATAATAAGCTTTTTAAATAAATGTAACATAAAAAAGACAAGTAAAATGTAATACCTGAGAGTCTAAATTACGATAAAATAATCATTAATAGTATCTATAATTGTTCTTTTAATTTTTACTCATTAAGCATGAGTAATGTGAAAATGACATGGAAAATACTGTATACCATAAGCTATGCATGAAGCTGAGATTTAATGGTATTACATAAACATCTTGTTTATCAATGATTTGTTGACGTCTTAGATCCAATTCATTTGCATGACAGATATGAATCAGGAATTTAGTGAAAGAAAAAAACCAAAATAGTTTTCAGAAAGTCCACACACAGAAGTACAAAGATTTGCGACTTACGATTGAGCCACCCTGCTTTCACTAGTCTTGGCTGGGAACCACTCCTCACTCCTTTTTCAGCCTCAAGAATAAAGCATTTGGCCAGAGGTCTAAGTCAGTTCATTAATTTTTCAACAAATAATTATTGAATGCCTAATATGGGCTATGGACCAGAAGTACAATATTAAACAAAATGGATAAACCACATTTTGTGGCGATAACATTCTGGTGGAGGAAATAAATAAACTAATAACTTATGCATTAATGTCACATGGTTCCAAGTGTTATAAAGAGGTTGGTCCTCCTTTAGATGCAGTGGTTAGGGAAGGGATTAGTGAAGAGGTAACATTTAAGCAGAGCCTCAAATGAGGTAAGGATTTGGCCAAATAGACACCAAATTCTCCCACCTCCACTGAATCAAAGGGAAATATTTTCTTGGCTTACAGGAACAAATAACGCCCATTTTCTCCTCTGATTTTAACACAAAAAGATATAAGATATGGAGCAGATGTAGCCAGCATCTCTATGTGGAAGACCCCTAATTATGGCATTAACCACAAGGAAGTTCTCTCAAAGGAGAGAAACTTGTAATTTTCAGTTACTTGGGTCAATGAAATGCCATTTTTCTAAGTCAGTTTTTTTTTTCCTTTTTTTCTTTTTCTTTTTCTTTCTTTTTTTTTTTTTGCTATTTCTTTGGGCCGCTCCCAGGGCATATGGAGGTTCCCAGGTTAGGGGTCGAATTGGAGCTGTAGCCCCTGGCCTACGCCAGAGCCACAGCAACGCAGGATCCGAGCCACGTCTGCGACCTACACCACAGCTCATGGCAATGCTGGATCCTTAACTCACTGAGCAAGGGCAGGGACCGAACCCGCAACCTCATGGTTCCTAGTTGGATTCGTTAACCACTGCACCACGTCGGGAACTCCTTCTAAGTCAGTTTGATTTGGGGTTTTCTAAACTTATATCCAAGAGTCCTAAGTGGTATAGAAACTCAGATTCTTATTAAAAGTCTGTTCTATATATTGTTGTATGTGACACAGGAAAATCACATCAAATAAACCTAACCCTTGCTGCATGAAGCCCATGAGCAACAGCTTGAAAAGTATCACTAGGCAGCTTGGCTGTTAGCTAGGACAGAAAAAACGTAAATTAAAAAAATAATAATAATAAAATAGAGAAAGGGATGAATTTAACATGTTAATTAAGAACCAGTTATAAATGGAAGTAATCCTATATATCTTAGAATGGTCCAATCAAAGCATTCTAATTTATTAAGCGATTATTTATTTATTTATTTTTGTCTTTTGAGAGCCGCACTTGTGGCATATGGAAGTTTGCTAGGAGTCAAATCAGAGCCACAGCCACCGGCCTACAACAGAGCCATAGGGACTTGGGATCTGAGCAGCATCTGCGACCTATACCACAGTTCACAGCAACACAGGATCCTTAAGCCACTGAGGAAGGCCAGGGATTGAACCTGCGTCCTCATGGATGCTAGTCAGATTTGCTTCCGCTGAGGCACAAGGGGAACACCCCTTAAGTGATAATTTATTACTTCGAAGTACTATGCATTTGATTCATACAGTCAATAGTTTTTAATTGACTGATTCATTCAAAAAACACTGAACACAAACTGTGAGCCAAGAACTCTTTTAGACATTAAGGCTACAACTGTGACTATGACCAATAAAGTTTATGCTCTATAGAGTTTATATTCCTCTGGGAGAGACATATATAAGAACAGAACAAATATAATAAAGGGTTATAGCAAGTGCAGTGAAAAACAACTGTGGTGAGGCATCACCTTCCTTCCCAGAAAGAGGATCTACTTCAGTGGAGAGGGGGCCAGCGAAAGCCTCTGTGTAGTGGTATTTATGTAGAGATACAAACAGTTTAAAAGTGAGCCAGCCATTCCAAAATGAGCACCAATATCAAGTGCAACACTCTGAGGAAACAATGACTAGGTGTGATCCAAGAACAGATGGGTCATCCGTACGCCTATAGCAGACTGCCTGGGGAAGACGTGCTTCATCCAGGCTTGGACAAGGAGGTAGGTTCCAGCGACAGAGAACTTTCCAGGAAATGGTTCAGACCTTAGATTTTATTTAAAGGGAAATGTAAAGCTACTGCATGTTGCCAACGAACGAAATGTATATATTTCCATTTTAAATGACTTGCTGGTGTTAGGAAAGTAACTGATAGAAGCAAAAAGGAGGAAGCCAGGAGACCCGTAGTATGCTTTTGCGGTAGTTAGGACAGAGGATGGTGGAATGAGAGCTATTGTAAGTGGAACTGATCTCTTTGATAGATTGGATAAGGGAGACACAGCATGGAAATGGAAGAAACATCTGGGCTGGAGTCAACAGAGAGACATCATATCATTTAATAAAATGCATAGTAAGGGGGTCTTTGGTGGCCTAGCGGTTAAAGATTTGGCATTATCACTGCTGTAACTTAATTTGATCCCTGGCCCAGGGAACTTCTGCATGCCATGGGTGCAGCCAAAAAAAGTGCAGAGTAGAGGAACAAAATTTAGGGTGAGTCCAAAAACCCTTATTTCACGAGTTCCCAGTTAGACACCCAAGTGAAGAGGTCAAGTTACCAGGAAGCAGTAGCACAGAAGCCTCAGTGGCTCAGTGTGAACTGCACAGACTAGAGATGTACACCTAAGGTGTGGTTCAGTGCTGTGGTTAAGAACCTGGGCTTCGCTGCCAGATGTCTTCAGCTTTGATTCTGGCTCTGCCTCTTACTAGCTGACATCACTCAGCCTCCCTGGACCTTAGTGATTTCTCCAGTAAGTGAGACTGAGGATAATAAGCCATGCCAGGTACACAGTGATCATTCAAAATGGTAGTTATTACTAAAATTCCTTTTGTTTTTGTTGGAATTTTAGACTGGAAACAGATGAGGTCAACGAAAGACTAAAACCTGAGATACTCCAACATTTGTAGGCTGGGTAGAGAAAGAGAAGGCTTTCTCAAAGGAATCGAGAAGGCACAGCCAGTGAGGTACTGAAACCCAAGGTGGGTCACTGGGACAGCAGTGAAGCCTCAGCCAGAAAATGACCCATACGGAACCCAAACTGCAGTAGGATACAGAATGAATGGGAAAAGAGCAAGAATAAACAGTAGGTGCATACCATTTGCTTGAGACAATGTTCTGTAAAACAGAACACAGCAATAGGGTGGTAGTAGTGTTAGGTAGCTAGTCAGATGTGAGCAGCTCCCGCCACATCCTGGATGAAGTCATCTTTCTCTTTCCCTCCCCCTCACCTTTACACTGACCAAAACACGTCCAGAGATCCTCCCTTTTCTGGTTAAAGACCACTAAGTCCCCAGACTTAGCAGGCCCAAGGATAAAGCCAAAACGCAGCTGGGCTTTCCAAACTGCCAGCACCTACTGGTGTATGTGAACCAGGACCTAAATGACCCAGGTGGCCCAAAATGACCCAGGTTCATTATGTTGTATTTATAATAAATTAGCATTGTGGTTCCCTCCCCCCCCTACCCCATGGGTTTCACTTGGATGCTTAGGGGTAAGCATCTGCACAAAGAAGTTTTAGAACCTAAAGCTGTCAATCACCTTGTCAATCAAATGATGCAGGACACAGGGAGGGAGTTTTCATTACTCTGTAAAACCAGCCTTTTCCTCACTGCAGGGCTGCTTCTGGTTTCCAGCCACAGAGTCCACTCTCTTCTAGGGAACATATTTCAGCTTGCTTTGCTTTTTTTTTTTTTTTTTTTTGCTTTTGCTTTTTAGGGCTGCACCATGGTATATGGAAACTCCCATGCTAGGGGTCCAATCACAGCTACAGCTGTCGGCCTGTCACAGCCAAAGCAATGCGGGATCTGAGCTGCATCTGTGACCTATAGCACAGCTCATGGCAATGTTGGATCCTTAACCCACTGAGCAAGGCCAGGGATTGAACCCACATCCTCATGGAAACTAGTCAGATTCATTTCCACTGCGCCACAACGGAAACTCTTTAGCTTGCTTTGCTTAATAAAATCTCTGCAACCTGAATCTACTCTGTGTCCCTTGTTTGAATTCTTTCCTTTGAGGGACAAAAGGACTAAGGAATTGTAACAGTAAAATGAAAATGTTGAGGGGAAGAAGATAAAGAGGTATAGACTTTGAGAAGTGGAAAGGGAATAAGACCCTGGGCATCATTTGGGGAATATACTTTTAACTTCCTGCACTGTCACAGAAGGGAAAACAAAGACGATGCACATAGGTGCAGGTGGATTTTACAGTGGAATGTGTATCGAACATTTCTCTGATGACTTCTGCCATCACTCTCTGTTGATGTCCCATGAGGATAAAAGGAATATAAGATGCTTAAAGCAAAGAAAATGTTATCATGTAGTAAACTTAGAGTGTTGGAAGGGAATCAACATCAGAAATATAGTAGATCAGCTGGCCAGGGTTGAAGCTTATTCTTAAGAATTTAAAGTGTCACCAACTGTTGTCGTTATGTGATTTTCAGTAGTAATATACAGCTGCTCAGATGAAGGACAGAAGAGAGTTGGGAGTAAAATTCAACCAAAATTTAAGTTTTCCTAAATAAGTAGGATGGAAGGAAAAGAAGAAAGAGAGCAGAAAGTGCTTGAGGGGAAGTCATGATGATAATGGCCCATCAAATCTAAAGTGAAGGAAGGAAAAGGGAGGTTGAAGATAGGAGATTTAATAAACAGTGAAAAAGAGATGGAGTTTGTGGAATGAAGTTCTCACGAGGCGAAAGAAAAACGATAGCAGTCCTCTAGTAGTAGGGTTATCCAATGCCTGGTGATGACAAGCTGGAAGGTATGACAATCACGGTGGGTAACTTTGCTACACATGAGAAGATAAGGCAACTACTAGGCCACCGTGTTAGACGCGATATGCACATGGAAGCACATCACTGGAAATGATGACGCCATCAGTAGAGAGTGCAAGTGAGTCAGGAGCAAAAGTCGTCAACAAGGAGAGGCTAGACAAGAAAGTCAAGCAGTTGATGACAAGGAAGAGGTTGTAGATAATTAAGTCCAATGCCATGAGTTTCATAATGGATGAAAGTTTCGAAAGAGTAAAAAGAAGAGAAAATGCAGAGCAGAGAAAAATCTTTGAGTTATATGAGTAAGGAAGGAAAAAGCAGCCACTCCTTTAAAGGACTGCAGGGGAAAACCTTTGTTGAGAGGCAGGCAGCCAGATTCTTTTTAAGGTAAAGAAAAGCAAAGGGAAATTTTCCAAAAGAAATTGAAGACAGTGGGGAATTTTCAGATTGCAGATCAGGCTTGGAAGATTCTGGAGGAGGAGACTGGGTAAGATTAGGGAATAGAGACAGCACCATGCATGTGGTTTTTTTTATGGTGATGGTGAAAGACCTGGACTTTGGGCTTTTACTGATGAGTAGGTCTCTGAGGCAACAAGAGAATTCTATACGGGAAGACAGCTAATCATTTCAAGCAATAGTTTTATTCCTTATAATCAGTGGACTGATGTGGCCTTTGGGGGCTGGGGACAGGGGCAAGGAGCAATGGACTATCTTCAGAGTGATTGCTCCTCTAAGCTCACAACTACTACAGAACAGAGAGAAAACAATTGTTAATAGAAGACCATTCTGGGTTTGGGGTTTTTTTGTTTGTTTGTTTTTCTTTTTACAGCCACACCTGGGGCATCTGGAATTTCCCAGGCCAGGGGCTGAATAGGATCTCAGCTGAGGCCTAAGCCGCAGCCACAGGAACACTGGATCTGAGCTGCATCTGTAACCTACACCACAGCTTACAACAATGCTGGATTCTTACCCCAATGAGCCAGGCCAGGGATTCAACCTGCATCCCTAGAGAGACAATGTTGGGTCCTTAATCCTCTGCTCTATGATGGGAACTCCAAGACCATTCTGTTTAAAATTACTTAAAATACCAAGCAGGATAGTATTTTGGTTGTAGCCAAAAGGATTTGTAAAATGTTTTGGGACTTAAAGGGATAAAGCCATAAGGCCTCAATTACTAGATAACACAACTAGTCATAATAACTAATCCCCTGAGGGTGTCTGATAACCAACTCCAGGGCCTATGAAAAAATTTATCATGAAACTAGAAGATATGTAGCAAGGATAAGAAAGGTAAGAAAGGGCAGAACTGGTAATTAATCCTTCCTTGCTGTTCAGTGGAGATTAGGTCCTCATGAAAGTGTTGCAAATTTGAGCTCCCACAGTTCAAAACAGATTATTCGGTACTGGAAGGGATCCAAATAAGAACAAGGGAAAAGATAAATTGTCCATTCTTATAAGGAAAGACAATGTGGAAGAGGAAAAGGCTCAGAAGTGATCATTTCTGCATGAAAAACTACATTAAGACTAGTAACTGTCTTAATTAATTCTAAGTATAGTATTCATTTTGCATATAAGACAAGTAATTTATCATCATGAAAAAACCTGCATTTGTGGAGAGTGTTCTAAGGCTCAAGGAAGACATCACTTAAACACCCATACTGTAAAGAACAGTAAGGGAAAGTTACTTGTGAAAACAGTCTTATAGAGTCTGTCAGAGTTCTCCAGAAAGCCCTGGACCAGGGAGATCCCACCTCACCATCACCTGGCAATGCATGCAGAGTAATCGATTAAATAATGCAGGGAGAGGAAGAAATATTAGATATTTTTATGGATAGTTTACTCATCTATTTTCATTTAAAAGCATCTGAATGAGCTTAAAAGCTAATGACAGGTAAGCAACTTTTGAATCTAAGGAACTGAGAGCTATTATTGCCTTTTTACTTTCACAAATATCCCTCAGATGGGCACTTGAACATCTGTTTGACCTTGACCCAATTTGATGTTCTCTTTGTGTCACGTGTGACACTGGATAATTTAATGTTGGAGTGTCAGTTTTCCCACCTGTAAAGAGAGATAATCATGCTGGCTGAGAATGTTTTGAAAGAATTAACAGTATTAAAATCAGCTCAGAGACAACATGGGACGTGGCTGCCAAACAGAGCCAGTGAGGGAATTCTGGTCCAGGCCTCTTTCCAGAAATGCTTCGGAAAGTAGCCTCTATAGGATGTGGTGAGACGGCCAGCAGACAATGAGGCCAGGAGGAAATCGCTGCCTCCAAGATGGCCTCTCTTCTGTTTGAGGGGTTTTGGTAGATTTCATACTTTATCTTGTATCACTGCTTCTGTTGCAAATAAGGCTGGTCCCAGGAAAAATGATTCACACTGAGAACAAATCATTTGGAAGCAGGTATAGATGATGCAAGTAATGACTGGGAGTGCCCAGAATAGATGAGCAAAACAGTCTGAGGGAAGAAGGAGGAATGAGAACTCTGACGATGGGCCCTCGCCTCCATCAGTTTGTGCAGAATAAAACCTGCTTTCAAAACCCAGCTGTTCACCTCTGGTCACAAAGGAGAGGTTCCTAATGCCCAGGTGAGAGCCAGACTCCTAGCTTTACAGTAAAGCAAACCAGAATACAAGATGCAAGTTTTATCTTTCTGTAGAACTTTTGCTTTGTGAATGGAAGTGAGGCATAGAAAGTTAATACAAATATATTTTCTCTCCATACCTGTAATAAAACTCTTTCACAAACCCTGCCAGGTACCAAAAGGCTAAAACAAATCTTGTACCTTGGGGGAAAGTTTTTTAATGTAATTTGATTTGTTTGGCTCTAAGAGATAAAAGAGAAGAAAAGGAGCATTTTCCCCCAAAACACTCAGATCGTATTTAAGCATTATTTCTGAACATCGTTTTTTGTAAATATTTGTGCAAAAGGTTCATTCTTTGATTGCTCTCAAAGCATTCCAAGCAATCAAAATAATTTGGATTTTTTTTTTTACTTACCTAACATTATACAGGTAAGGTTTTTACAGCATTTATTAAATTTTAGTTAACATTAATGAAAAGTGAAGACAGCAATTGAAGATATGCAAGGTTCGGTAAAATTACTTCTTATTAGAACATTTCTGAAATATCCATCCATAGTATCACTGTATACACTGTCTTATCTTAATTGGAGAATTTGCTATAGATATGTTACAACCAACTTTTTCTACTTAAAAATTTTAAGGTGACACATTGGCAGTGATAACTCCTTTAACATAATTTCAAGAGATTTATGTACTAGGTGGTTTGGATGCTACTGCTTAATTTGAGTGACTATAAAATAATTTGGGTTTTTTAAAGATTGAGAAGCATTTCCCAAGGTTAACTTTCTCAACAGAAAATTGAGTGTTAGAAATTCCACCTCCCACAGACCAGAATTCACAACCATTGGTCAGGGGCAAATACCACTGGCTCTGCATCCTCAGTCACTTCGTGCCATTTCACCAAGTAGGAGCCAAAGGTAAGTTTTACACTTGCTTTCTTCTTGGGTTATGGGCTTTTTTCCCCTACTATAACAACCTTTAAAAAAATAATTCAACTTGCTTTAATATTTTGTGGTGAACTTTGATTCAATGGATTGGACTTAATTTTGCTATTTTTATATTTATATTATTCTTGGAAAATCCAAGATTCTGAATTAGCTTAGGAATTCATAACATACAGCAAAATACTTGATCTTAATAGCCATGATAGATGCCAATAAAATTATAGTAGTTTCCAGAATATTCTTTAAATCAGGTGCCCTGACACAGAACACACTCTTTGCTTGTATTGACAGGCACTACTGATTATTATTGATTGAAATATTATGGCAAAGAAGAACATGATGAGACTTCAGGTGCTTAAAATGTACTGATGGTCATATTAAAATTATGTATTTATGTATGTCTTTTAAGCTATATATTTTAAAGGTTTTTAGAGGTATATGTCATTAAAATATCATTAAATGGTGTGAGGTGGACAGTAAGTTCAAAAGCTTCAACAAAGACACTACATTAAATACTAATATAATTACTCAAAGTGGAGAACCTGCTTTTTAGACTGTGGATATATATGTTCTCCATATTTCTAAGGTTCACACATACTGCCTTACTGATGATAGCTTTATGGGATATGCCAAATGCAAGTAACTCTAACATGCAGACATCTGTAATCAAATACAGAGTATGAAGTAAGAAAAAGAATAAGCAAGTTCCTAATTCTTTTGAAAAATGAAAGTTGCCAGAAACATACAAGAAAAATATTTATTTTATTTTTTTAGGTTAATGGTGGCCACTGTTAATGTTTTCCATCTGAACAGGGAAGAATGATCTCTGAAAGACTTGCAAAACGCACCATTTTATTAAATAGGACTTGATTGGTAATTGCACAAAACGGTTCCAAATCTGAGATCTTGCAAAGACCTCTGCAAAGGCCAGTAAAATAGAGGCTTAGTTTATCCAGTGTGAATAAAAAAATTATTTGAAGAAAGCATAGGAGGGGATAAAAAGGAGCTCCTTGTACTACTTCTTATTCTCAGAGGAATTTCATATGCTTCTTGCCTAAACCTGCTTCATAAAGACTTTCTTTCAAGTAACTGAAGGTCAGTTTGTCTGCCAGTACATTCAAGTTTAAAAGTAATATTTATCATGAATTCCCTTTTATATGTGTGCATACGTAAAAACACCATATGTACTGTTCTTAAAGTCAACCCATGGAGTTTACCCAAAATATAAAAGCTTTAAAATCAGACAAGTTTGCTAAAAAGTTTTACAAATACTTTTCTTCCTCAATAAATGATCACCAGGCAACACTTTTCAGAGGCCTAATTTTAGTGCTTATAATTTAAGCATGAGAGATTTTTCCTAAACTAAAATGTCTTCAAAGGAGTATATATAGAATTAAAATAATTAAAGTTGTAAGATCTTGATTGAATTCCCCAAAGCATAATGTGACAACGGAAAATAAGTGTTGTGTTTATTAAAGAATCACCAAAGATCTCTCTATTCTTGCGTGTGGACAAATCCTCCTCTAAAGAAATCTTGCTAAATGGTGACGGTTAAGTCATGTATTCCAATTGATTCTGAGTTTAAACTTTAGATAGCTATTAAGAATTGAAATGAAATACTAAGGACTAAAGTTAAAATGATTTTCTTGTCTGCTCCATTTAGTTAAGGACAAGTTTTGAAAATATTGCATGACATATTAATGTTATGTATGTAAATATTAAATTGTGTATGTATTAATGAAACCCAGAGGCAACAAAAAAGTAAAAGGGGAAAAAAAAATTCATTATTTTGTCTGGAAAAAGCCCTCGGCTTAAATGTACAAGAAACAGTCCTATTTGCATTCCTGGCCGACTCCACCTTGGTTTCCTCGTTTGTAAAATGCTGTGACAGTCACAGAGATTGTCATCATTAGCATCGTCCCTGTACCCCAGAGTCGAGGAAAGAATCTGAATGCTTAAGAAGTGGTGAAACTCCTGGATAATGTGAAAATGTTCATGAAGAAGTATATGCCAGTCTTCCTGCATTCCATTTTCTCCATGTTCCTCTAGAAAATAAAATCGATTTCACTGTAATTATAATATCTATTGTAAAAAAATGTGGATTGGCTTGTGAACTTCAACATCTGGCATCAACAGTCTTCAGAAGCCACACAATTTCATGTGTTATGTTTATAAATTATCCATGGAAATAAAATGACCAGCATGAGATTTTTAGCATTGATGGTGATTTAGCATTTCTTTTTAGTGCCAACTATTCATAAGTTACTATCCATTAAATATTTATACATTTTAATATTTTATAACTAGGAAGGTTTGAAAAATGAAAACACTAGCAAGATTCATTCTGGGATTTGTCATCCTGGATGCTGCTGTGACTGCCCCAACTCTAGAGTCCATCAACTATGACTCTGAAACCTACGATGCCACCTTAGAAGATCTGGATAATTTATACAACTATGAAAACATACCTATGGGTCCAGCTGAGGTAACTGATTCCTCCTAGTCTTAAGACTTTTTTTTAAAGCATTGGATGAGGAATTGTTGGGATTTCTTATCCTGAAATAGATTTTTATTTATTGTCTTAATCATTTCATATTAACTTTTTTCTCTAGAACTTGGTCAATGTGTTTGTTTGTTGGTGGTTAACACTGGGAGAGTCTTGCTTTCTTACACTTCACCTCATTTTCCTTACATCTCCCCACAAAATTGAAAAATAGGCGTTTCTACCAAGTTAGATCAGAAAAATATCAGAGAAGGTGGAAATCAGTGAGAAAAAGACAAGTAGTACACATATGATGATAAGAAAGTTCAGGAAGTTTGAAGTAAAGAAAAAAGATACAGGTGTGATAAATTCATTGAGTAATTAAAAAAAAAGAAAAAAAAGATGTGAAATTAAAATATAATAGAAGAAAACAAAGAGGTTTCAGAAAAAGGACAATGGTTTGGAACTTCATGTATTCCAAGAGCAAATAGTCTTCCCTAAATGACTGCTTACTCTCAGCAGTAATGCAGACGTTGGAAAAGGTTAGAGCCCATTACCTAAATCTAATATGACATGTTCCTAATTAAATGGTAGCCTTTTTACATAACTAAGGGACACAGACTAATTTTTCTAAATCAGAAAACAAGCAGATCTTAAGATGCTGGCGTATAACTAATACACAGCATTGACAAAAACTAATTAAGTATAAATAAACCAAAAGGGAAATTACATCACCTTTACAGAATCACAGCATATTCGAGGGAGTCATTCAAGTGTAAATCTTAGAATAACCTCTTTTGATAACTAGGGAAATGAAATATTTAGACAAAAACATGTATTTGAATTGTATGGGACTTAGGTATATCTTTATTAAGATAGTAAACACTCTCATTTTTGTTGATGTTGCATTATGAAATTCAAGAATCAGACTTTCACGATACAACGGTTTTCACAAATCCTCCCACTACCCTCTTCTTTCGCTGTCTTTCTTTCACACTCTCTCACTCTTTCCCCTATTTTTAGTAAAGTTGCAGACTTCACAGCAGGTCACTTTCCTTCTGAACATGTGGTTATTGCTCTGTTTTCCAAGTGTTTATTAATATTCACTGTTTGATTCATTTCATGGTGTGGCTTCTGTTATGTTAAGGGGGTTTTCCGTTGAAAATTTATAGTCAGCAATACCAGTCTTGCTGTATGTGCTGTCTATATCTCTAACCTAGTGCATCAATGTCTTTTGTACAGAAGACACTTTTTTAGTCCTTAAGTCATCTGCCCTGCTTCTTTTCCTATCTTGCATAAATATTAAAAAAAAACCCAGTGCATATTTGCAGTTATCTACCAAATTAAACATTTTAATTTAAGCTTCTTGGTCATTCCTCCAAAAAAATATTTCACAGGATGGGTGAGTACCATAATGGATTCTCTATTTTAAGTAGGGCTGGGAAATGTGGATTCAAGGAATTATTTATGCCCTCGGAATACCAAATGCATAATAGAGGGAATACCATTTGAGACCAAGGTAGCCCTAGGCAAAATTGTGAAGGAAAAGAGCTTTGTAGACCTCTTTTAAGTCATTCCTTGCTGTCAGGATCCCTTCTGCTGCAAGAAGGCCCAGAAATTCTTGTGAGATTCCAAAGTTCTTCCTCTCATCAAGAAAATTAAGCTAATAGCTAGATCTATACAAAGACAATTGAGTATACAACCTCCCTCAGGATTTGGTTATTCTAAAATAACCACCTTCCTGCAAAGTACTGACTCCGTGGCATCCTATCCTTACCCACCTTTGTCCTCACTTCATGCAAACCTAATTTTTACAATGGCCTAGCCACCCTCAGAAACCTTAACAACTTAAAGTTACAGAGAGCCACTGATAATCCTTTGTAGTTGATCAAAATGTACAAGTCAGCCCTGAGTTAATAATCCTTTGTGGGAGTTCCCATCGTGGCTCAGTGGCTAATGAATCCGACTAGGAACCATGAGGTTGTAGGTTTGATCCCTGACCTCGCTCAGTGTGTTAAGGATCTGGCCTTGCCATGAGCTGTGGTATAGGTCGCAGATGCAGCTCGGATCTGGCATTGCTGTGGCTCTGGTATAGGCCGTGGCTACAGCTCCAATTAGACCCCTAGCCTGGGAACCTCCACCTCCATATGTGACAAAAAAAAAAAAAAAAAAAGAAGAAGAAGAAGAAATAATCCTTTGTGGTATAATCATAATCAGAAAACTGGTTTTAGGTAGATACTATATAGAGATACACATACGCATGTGCTATAATGAAACTATAACATATCTTAAAACATAAGCTATACATAAATCTTTTAAAGAAATTCACAAGGGATTTGTCTAGTGGCAAAAATCAATCAACTAACCCCCTTAATCACCACCTATGGAAAAAAAATTCCCAAAGAAATAAAATAACATGAAGAACAAAATTCAGAAGAACTTTAGATCTTAACAAATTATGACTACGTATTTCTTTACAAACAAAGAACTAGCATATAATTCACTATGGGAAAATGTGAAATAAAGTCAATAGTTCCAGTCATGGGAATAGATTCTAGAATTTGGCTAACTTATGCATTTCTTGAATGCAGTCTTACAAATTCAGATTCAGGGAGGTCAGATAAGCTTATTTATCTCATCTTTATAAATTAAAGGCAGTGGTTCCCCATATTCTTTATCTTATATGACACTTTTTAAGTGAACAGGAGTAGCACACCCATATAAAGTACGGTTGATGAAAAAATTCATAGTAATGATGCACATGAAGAATGATGGGATCAGATGCTGCAGCTTTTTGTCCTTGATGCCAAGAATATGGCTCTGCCAGATTTAGCTTTTATTTCATCTGTAAAAGAGACAGCCTTTTATAATTACAATTGAAAAAATTGTAAATGTATAGGATAACTGCTTTAAATTCCAGTTTCTTTCTTAGAAATTCTAAGACTTGGCATCCTATGCTAATATGATGGACTCTTTGGTCTAAACTTTGAATGATTAATACTTAAGGCCGTAATAAATGCGGTAGGCGGAATTCCAAGATGCTCCCTAAGGGGCCCATCTCTTGGCGTATCCATGGTCTTTGTCATTCTTAACATCAAGAATATTGGGACATCACTTCCTGTAATAGGTTATGTTATATGACTCAGCTGAAATTTAAAAAAGAGATTATCTTGGTCAGCCTGACCTAAACTCATGAGCCCTTTAAATACTTGCCTTGAGAGTAGAGGCAAAATGTGAAGCATGAGAGAAATTCAGTGCAAGAGAAACTGTCCATTACTGGCTTTAAAGATAGACGTGTCTACGTAACAAGGAATGCAGGAAGTGTCTAGATGCTGAGAGAAGCGACACCTAGCAAGCATGTGGGGACCCTAGTTCTAAGGATACAAGAAATTCCAAGCTCCACATGAGGTTACAGCCCTGGCCATCATCTTAATTTTGGCCTTTTGAGACTCTAAGCTAAGAATCTAGTCAAACCATTCCTGGACTTCTAACCCACAGAAACTATGAGTTTAAAAATGCATATAGTTTTAAACTGCTAAATTTATTATGTATGTATGTATGTATGTATGTATGTATGTATGTATTGTCTTTTTGCCTTTTCTAGGGCTGCTCCTGTGGTATACGGAGGTTCCCAGGCTAGGGGTCTAATCGGAGCTGTAGCTGCCGGCCTACGCCACAGCCACAGCAACGCGGAATCTGAGCAGTGTCTGCAACCTACACCACAGCTCATGGCAACACCAGATCCCTAACCCACTGAGAAAGGCCAGGGATCGAACCTGCAACCTCATGGTTCCCAGTTGGATTCCTTAACCCCTGCGCCACAACGGAAACTCCTAACCTGCTAAATTTATAGCAATCAGTAACGCGGCAATACAAATCTAGTGCACACGTAATGATTTAAACTTTTTTTTCCTGAAAACCAAATTTGAATTACTATACTGCTGCAAGGCTTGCATGTATTAGTCCAATGACTTATCTAGTCAGTGAGCCAAACCACTCCTGATTCCCAGAGTTAGAATCTCAACAGAGCTTTATTGCTTTCTACTGGTGGTAGAATATTCATTAAGAAAGGGTAATGGAAAGTATTTGTTGTTGAAAATTATACACAGCAACAGTATTTCAGACTGATGACCTAGGAGATTTCTTATGATCTAGGATATCCAGAATCCACCGGACATTATGTTTGAAAAAGATTTTAGATCCAGAAATTCTGTCATAATGTCTATATTGCCCAGCAGATAAATAAATTTCTGGTATAACATAATATTGTTGCAGCTTTTACTGGTCTTTCATTTTACTTTAACGATATGAAGAGCAACTGGTTAGAAGCCATCAGATCAAATGCCGACTTTTTGCTTTCTGATGGCTAATAGCTAACTGTGAGCACTTGTTACGGGTCAGGTACTAGGACTATCCCATGTATTATTTCATCTATTTCTCACAACAAAACTATGAAGTACCGTTGTTATTCCCATTGAAGACATGGGGTTATCTGGACAAAAAGCAGTTAAGTAACTTGGTAAGATTACAGTTATTCATAATACATAATCATAGTGATGTTCTCATATAGAAAATAATTTCCAGCAGACTAATAGAAGATTATACCATCCTCCTTCCCTTTTCTGCCGTTTTCTAATTGTCCTTTTAACTTGAATCAGTTTTGGTTGAACTGAATGCCAGGTATGTTCTACACTGAATTCCTAAAAAGAGAAAGAAAAAATTCTTCTGTGGATGAATAATGTGAACTGGAAGTAACCTTTATAGACAACTGACTTATCTACTTACTGTAAGAATAAATGGCTTAAAATACCTCAAAGAATAATTGTGAATAGGTGTCCTTCAACATATGGGCAATAATTTGAATACATATACTCACACATTTGGGAGTCTGGGACCCAGGGGAACATTTTTCTATTTTCCATAAAGGGATCATCAAAAAACTACATAGTTCAAAATTTGGTATCTTTGAGTGGCTTAAATTGAGATTGTGTTTTTGACCAAGGAAGGTATTTGGTGTTTCCATTTTCATGATATGGTTTTTGGGTGGTTGAATGTCCATTTCTCTTAGGTCTAAAAAAACACTTGGTCTTGCCCATGAGTAACTTATTTTGCTCAGAAAAGTACTCAGTGGCCACATTAATATTTACAGAGGTTCTGCTGAACTATATGAACTTTCATTCCTCCAGGAAATTTCTTTGGCTCCATCAGATAATTAGACTTCTCCTACCTATACCATAACTACTTCTACTTAATTGCACCTGCACTGTTCCAAGAATGTTATACCACGGAGTCCCATAAAGTACTTGAACTTGAATGCATCCACTGTAGGATCGTGTGGAGGGCATGTGCAAAGACATCACACCATACTTTTTCATGAGGTGTGGAGGATTCTAGGCCTCGGTGTCAGAATGGGTTGCAATTTTCCAGAAATTTGTTTTGGATCATGCATTTGTCACTAAGCGTGTTTGTCGTTTTGCTCACAAAACAAGATCTTCATTTTTGCCTCATTCTTCCCTGGTTTCATATTACTTCCCCCACCTTTATTCTCCTGTCACCCTAATCTCATGTAGATTTTGTTGAGGTACTACCATGTATGCTTTTAAAAATGCCTTTCTGGAATGAGATAGGAGAGGCATTCAAAAGTATATAACATTGACTAATAAAAGACTATCTGTGATAACCAGCCAAAAGGAAATTTCTTGAATAAGGAATGCTTTTCTTGCTATTACCCTCTGTTGATCTTAAAAGTAAGGCCATTTTTGAACTCTTTTACAGAAAGTACACGTGGTTAATTGCTTAAAACTACCTCTATAAAGAAAACTGCCACTGAAACAAATAAATTCAGCTTCAAAAATAGCGGAATAGGTGAAGCTATAAGCTTCATCAAAGGAATGAAAATTAAATGTAGTGGAGTTACAGGAGTGAGACAGCACTCAGTGAAGACTGCTGTACCACTGCAATAACAGGGTGGCATGCAAACAATTTTTAGAATATATGTTGAAATTTGCCTAAGCAGAATCAATCTGATTTTAGAATACTCACAGAAACCTACATCCACTTTAGATAACAACATATAAGAAGGATCGTTAAATTAGGTTATCTAAATACTACAAATTGGTATCGAACTTTGTAAATACTAGAAGCTGCTTTGCCTCAAAAATTCATCTTTATATTTTATGGATAAAAGCATTAAATTAGACATATTTCTACTATTTCCTTAAGTGAAAAAAGGCATGCAATATTTTTATCTTTATATTCAGAATTATGTCTCACTTCGGCAATTTATGTTTTGAAGTTTCAAGCATATGGTTGGCATATAAAATGCCTTTTATTGGAAGAAGTAACTTGTTAAAGTTTCAGTCAGTCCGCATTAAATATTCTTTTTTAGGATATGGTAAAAAAAAACGAAAGCTAATCTTTCTCTTCACCCTCCTTTTTCACTGAAGATGCTCTGAAGGATGAGAGGAAAGAATTTCGCTGATGATCTTTTAATATGGTTGTCTGATTGACTTTCCAAATGCTTCTTTCAAAAGCAGTATTAAACCATTTGATTCTTATTTTAAGCTATTTGAAAACCTTAACAAACGAAGCAACAAAAATGTACAATCATGTAGGATCATCAAGAAAAAAAAAATCATTGATAGTATTTGCCAGTGATTTGTTTGTGTTTGTATTGGTATTATACATTATTAATGAGACCACAAACATAAGTTAATTCTCATAACTGTCCCTTGATATAAAACAGCAACAGCAGCAGCATCATTATTATTAAGAACAACTGAGGATCAGAATGTTGCTCAAGGTTATTCAGCTAGTAAGTTTCAGAGCAAAATTTAAACCAGATTATTTTAATGCCAAACTAGAGAGACTCTGGCACTAAAACCTCCATCATTTTTCTGCTGCTTCTCTTTCATCTTTACTTCTTTTAGCTCTGTCCAATATTGAGGTTTATTTTATCTGAAATTGAGTAATTTAATTATTAGGAATCAGGAAAATAAACATTTTCAAGTGATTACAACTAACATACTATAGTTAACATACTATCTAAGCATCTCTTTTAGCTGTCAAAGTATTTAAGGGAGAGGGAAAGATGATCCTTCTAAACTGAAAGCAGCTTTGTCAAAAATATGGGGATTGAGCAATCTTTGCCAAACACATTTCTTCCTCATTCATTTTCAAGATAAAGTAGAAAATAAGATACAGCTTTTATTGCCAGTGTTTCTGGTCACAACCTTTTTGATAATTAATATGAATCACTTAAATAAATGTGAGTACCAGACTTATGCTTAGAGCAGAATTCCAGAGCGCTTCACATACCTACATCCCAGTGTGTGGAACCCATAAGAATATTCGTTTAGCAACCTAGCCTCAACAGCCCAGGTCCTTTTAACATGTTCGGAAAGCAACTTTTGATGTAATGATCACAACAAAGAATTATTTTTTTTTTAAGATTTAGTATCAACTGGCAGGATAATTTGGGAGAAAGACAAATTTAAATTTCTATATTCTTTAGCAAAAATCTTAGTTTGTGCTAGAGTAAAAATCCAAACAACATTCTGGATTTTGAAGACCTTTTTTTTTGTTTGTCTGTTTTTAATGAGATAGACCTATACTTTAAACATTATTTGCTGAGGAACTGAACTTACTGGTTAAGCACTGCCTGGAATAGTGGGGATCTAAAGTAAGGAAATAAACAAGCAAGGACATTTGCTCCTCAGTCCGGCTTTGCCTGGTCACTTAAACCATTAACACACACACTACAAAGAATGGTGGAAGAAACCACTGGCTTTGGGTGTTGCTCATGTCTACACCCGGTTCGTCCTCGTGGGACAGTTTTTCACAGTGTTGAATGACACGGGCTATGGGGTCAGACTCCCCATGCATGAGTCCCAAGTCTGTCACACCAACCCTGTGGCCTCAGACAGTCATACCACCCTTCTGAGCCTTGGCTTCCTACTTACAAGATAACTTGTAAGAATTAAATAAAAAGCAGCTCAACTTAGAGTGTGGCACTAGCAGATGCTCAATACATGTTATCTTTAACCATGGAATTAACTATTTAATCTAGAGCCACTGAAACTTATGCACCACTGGTGATCAGGGAAGCCTTCATGGAAGGGATGGGAGTTGAGCTATCACGAAGACTAAGCCTACTGGGCATAGGTTCACTTTAAATGATCCACTTACCAACATTTCACTGAGAGCCAGGAATGGAAGCAGGTAAATCAGACAAAGTCCCTCCCTGCCCCTCAGTATCTCTCAGACTAGTCGTCTTATAAACACACAATTGCAACACAATAAAGGAAGTGAAAAAAGGTAAGTATAAATAATATGTATAGCCATCTGTTGGGACATAAGATTTCTATGAGTTCAGTCACAAAATACATGCATACACTGAGAAATTATGTCCCCAAATCTGTTATCAGTCATGGATCTGACAAAAAATCTGAGATATAAATTACCTTACTTATGTGATCATCTACCACTTTTTTGAACAGTATGTAAGTCTATTTATATGAATAAATGCTATAAGGATTACAGAAATATATGTAAACATATATAATGAACATTGTATAGAAAAATTAGATAAAATATAAGCTATTTACAATTACATTATCTCATAAAATAGTTTATAAAAATATATAATATAGAGTAAGATGTATCATATTCTCTACAATATCACATCTCATATATTATTAATTATGTATTACCTTATGGTATAAAAATATGAATTATGAGAGTGAGAAAAAATAGGAGCTAAGAACATAATATGAAGCCAGGAGCCAACTACATATTTGAAAATGCATACTATTTTGTATTATGACACCAATAGATACGTATAGCATTGAAGTTTTTTTCTGAGTAATAGTGTTTGGTTTTAAGGAACCTCAAGCATACTCCAACCATGCCCTACCTGACTTCATAACCAACTGGAAGACAGAAATGGGACTCAGACAAATAGAGTTCAAAATAACCCCCTTATAAAGGCTAAGTTGAATACATGACTTAGATGTGAAGCAACTGCAGCCTTGTTATTATAAAACTCCAGAAATCAGCTAGGTCATCAGTCATAGGCAATGCTGGTCAACCAGAGGCCTCAAAATACAATAAATCAGAGTACATGCATGGGGGGAGAGGTGGGGAGCACAAAAAGGAACATATGCTCCCAACAGGCAGGCAACTTCCCCTAAAAAAGATGATGTACCACTCAGACCATGTTCCTTCTCCCACTCGTCAATTACCCTGCTCATTCTTCCTCCCTTAGGAGGAGGGGCCAACAGAGGATGGCCCCACTCTCCAGCATGGTGGCTTCTCAAGCCATCGGGTTTGGCCATTAAGTTCAACAGAGCTTTCCTTGTCAAGAGGAACAATGAGGCCATTTTTAGGATAGTTGCTCTCTACCTTCATGAGGCCTGTCCTCATGCCAACTACCCATCTTAGGCATCCTCAGAAAATCTTTAGGTTTTGACTCAGAAGGCTCTGAAGTGGATTCAAGAACATCAGTGAATTTATCTCAAAGATCTTTCTGCACCTGAGATTGAGATTTCACTCAATTCCAAGTTCTACCTGAAATTATATCAAGCCACATTATCTAACAACAGAGCTTCAGAGAGCTTCTGCAATGACATGAAATGTTAAGTAAATAGACTCCAATAAGACACTATCAGAAACATAAAGAGGACACACATTTGCATATAGCTCCCCTACATCTATAAATTTTTTGAGGAAAAATTTAAAACTGCACATTAATGTCTCTTGTATATTAATGCCTAAAATTATTTCAATCCAAAGAGATTATAGCATAAAATCAAATTTGCTCGCCTAGTACTCTACAAGTCCAAAGAATAGGCAGTCCAAAATCTCCCTTTCTTAATTCCTTTTGCTTCATCCCTAGTAGATCAACTATTCAAGCTTGGGCCAAACTGGCTTCTTTTATTAACTACAACTCTCCACAGGTGTAGTTCCTCCAGAGGTATGTTAACTGTCATTCCTTCATTACCAAGTTTCCCATGACCTTGATATTTAAAAAGAATGAAGCATGAATTGCACACACAACATTACCACAATGTTGACCCTAACCCTATCAGATTAAAGTAAAAAGTTAATACTGAATCCCTAAAACAGCTATTCTAGGCAAAAGTATATTCCCCAAACTAGTACATTCTGTTGCCAGAGACCCAGGAAGAGAGTTGATGGTACTTAAGAAGTCAGAAGATGGAAGATATTTTGGCTTACCCTCATCCAGATTTGGTCAGCTTCTGTTCATTATCTCTAGTCTGCAAATCTGTGTTCAACTACAATTAGAGAAATCTCCCACCAGGAGTTAAATTATGGCACTGTTTTATCATTATTAGAGCAGCTGTTCTCAAAGTATAATTCCTGAACTGACAGCAACAGACAAGATGGGATTGGTCAGGAATGCAAATTCTTAGGTCCCTCTCCATGCCTAACAAATTAGAAACTCTAGAGGGGGTCCCAGCAATCAGCGATTTAACAAACCTCCGGGTTATTCTGATGCACCTGTAGTATGAGCAGCGCTGAACTAGAAACATCCCCAAATATCACGTCTCTTCTCTCAGAGTATCACTGGAGATACTCCTGTTTCTTAGCACAGTTTCTAACATCCTTTTTTTCTAGCACAGGCACGTGATGACAAGCCCAATCTCCAGGTTTGCCTGGAGCTTCTCTTTTTGCATGCTCAAAGCCTTTTCCTGCAAAGCCCTGGGTTTCTGGTACCTGGTACTGCCTGGAGTATGAGTTCTGTTAAGCGGTAGACTCTCTAGTAAGCAAAGATATTCAGCCAGGGGTTTCTCCAGCCTGGAAGCAATGTGCCCCAGGGGTTTTCTCTTGCTTCCTGCTGTGGAATTCAAGAAGTCTGTTTCCCTAAGAATTTTAGTCTCTTCCCCATGTTTGTTGTTGTTATTGTTGTTTTATTGGGAGAATTGACTTCAGCGGATTCTTGAACTGAAACTGCCATTGATGTTCTGATGCCTTTGGTCTTTGGGATGCTAGTGAAAAGCAATCCTTCTACCATAGTCTCACCAAGACTTCACTCAATATTTCAAAGTTCTACAACTTCATTAGCATTTCTGTCTCTTATGACCTATTTTGCAGAATAAATTTTCCCTCCACTGTGGTGGTTCTTGACCATCACCAGATATTTCAGTCACCCCTAGAGTTTCAAAACATCTTAATGCCTAGACCACACCCCATACTATTAAAACCAGAATCTCTGGGGGTACGACCCAGATAGAACATTGGATGTCCCTCAGCTATTCCTTCACTGTGAGTCAGTTACTATTTTTGTCTAACCAGTTTAATATACTTTTTAATTTGGTCTCTACTTCTCTAGTATTGTGTGCTAAATGAGAGCCTTCTCTTTTCTTTGTGGTCCAGACTTTGGTTTTACTGACATAGTCCTCTAGATTTTGCCTTGTGCCATCTTCCACAAGGATAATATAAAAAAAGAAGCGCTAAATTATAAATATACCTTGGAGTTCCCTTGTGGCATAGTGGGTTAGTGGGTTAAGGATCTGGCATTGTCACTGCAATGGCTGGGGCCTCTGCTGTAACATAGGTTTGCTCAAAGTCTGCCAAAAGTATTATTGTTCAAATAAGTATTGGAAATCTTCACATTTCTGGGTTGGATAATCTTACCCTAGACATGTTCTCCCACCATACTAATTTCTAAAGCAGGATTGGGCCTGACCTCTTATTATCCTGCCTAGCCATATTTTAATGTGCCTAATTTTCATTGGATTGTCCCTAATTCCAGAAATTTCTTACTCTAACCCTCTTATGGCAAGTCATGATAAACTTTGTCTTGAGTTTGCTAGGAACAGAGAGGCTTACACTGTTAAGGTTCATGCACACACACATACACACACACACAGACAGACAGACATTGAAATAACCCAAGAATTACTGCTTGACAATGTTGTCATTCATCAGGACGTACGATCATGGCTTGTGATATCAACGTACCCTGCATAAGATGCTGATAGGTGGGCCCCAAAGAATAATCACAGTGACAGCATGTTATATCTTGCTAACATTCAATGTGGCTTTAAAGAGGTAAATGGTATATATGAGAATATATTACCAAATGCTCCATTTCTTAACACATATAAGGAGAAAAACAGGTAAAATATATCTAAAAAATACTGAGGCTGGATCAAATCTTTGCATAAGTGTGATAGCTCTGGAGCTATGATATCAAAACTCTGATCAAAGACAAAATATGAAAGAAATCAAATTCAGAACATCTGAGAGAAAAATCCTTCACAGCACCTATAACATATACAGAATGAATCCATAACATATACAGAATGGAGATTGAAGGGGACCTGTACATTTTGGTGCTGAGATTATGAAGGAAGATCATAGTGTCAAATATTGCCAAGGCCTAGTATCTACCATTCAGCAGCCGTCTCCTATTGGCAGGATGATTTCTATCGTGCTAAAGACTTCAAACCTTAAGAGTGTCCACAAATCTAAGGATTCTGAACCCTTGGAAGGCAGCCCTTTCTTTACCTTATGCTATTATAGAGCTGACTTACTTAGGGTCTTTGTTCTCATTCTATGACCATCAACAAACACTTGATTATAATTAAGGCCCCATGTGAGGTTACAGAGACTCCAAAGAACACACTGGTGGTACTGACAGTGTGCAGAATAGCATACTGGTTTAGTATAGTCTTTTGAATTTGTTTAAAGTAATTCTGCCCCTGAGAGATAAAGCCAGGTTTCTAAATTTGTAAAATTTGCAAGGTTTTTACCACTGATCTTGTGCAACAGAAAAAGAAAAAAAAACAACCCTGTAGTATTATAATTATCTATTTTGAAGGTAATTGACTATTTGGTGCTCCTCGCTGGAACATCTTCTGAAATGCACACTTTCCTATTTAAAATGCCTTAATTACCTCTGATAATATATACACCATCACCATCATAGCCATCATCATGAGTGAGTACCAGGTGCATGCAGAGAAACTCTACATATTAGAAGGCATGGCTTGTAATACTTTGTGTCTCAATAAAGGCTGTGTTACAAGGAACAGTTTGCTTTGTGTTAAGATGGGAAAGATTGAAACTTAAAAAAAAAAAAAACTAAATTGCTCCATCATCAAATAAAGAGCTAGAGTTTGAAAGGTTCCAAATATCTTGGTTTTCAGTCCAACTTCTTTGTTTTCAATTACCGTGATTGACTACTTCCCCCTCCCCCCATCCTCATGAGATTACTGATTTCAGCCCACACGAAACTGTCCTCCTGGCATCCTTACTTGGAGAACAAGGGCAATGAGGGGAAAGGGAACATGAACTGACTTTGTTATTTGATAATGTTTCTAAAGTCTTTGCCAAAATTCTCTACCAATATTATTTGGAGACATTCAATTAGTACTGATGATACATTTTGTGAGACCTGAGATATTGGAAACCTATTAAATTTCTGGAGCCTACGGGGATGATGGTGAATGGAGTGTGGAATAAACGGGGATAAAACTGAAGTAAAAAAATCATTCTGGCAAGCAAAAAATGAAATAGTGCCATTTTCTGACAACAAGAAAAGAAATGAGAAAATAAACACGTGAACAAAGAAAAAAATGCTGAGGTCCCAGGAGAGACACAGACTAGAACGGAAAGGATTAAATGGAACATTCAGATCATCAGCTTTTGTTTCTCTTGCATTAAATTTTTCACTTAAACAATTCAGTGAATACCGAGCATCACCATTTGGAATTATGAATCCATGAAGAATAGCATACATTAGGATAGATTTAAAAAAAAAAAACAAAGGAAGCGCTTACATGTTTGTGTAAATACATACATAATAACTTAAGTCAGTATCAAATGTTATCATGATTATATATCATTTTGACTAAACAAAAACCCATTAACTTTGATTTTGGCTTGCAGATATTTATTTACTACATAGACTTATTCATTTTGACTTAAGTTAATAAAAGACTGAGATTTAAAAATAAGTAAATTGAAATAATGGCAAATTCATTAAAATTCAGTGATATAATATTTCAGTAAGTACTACACCAAATAACCAAGATCAAAGAACCATTGTTTGTAAGAGAGAAATCAGAGAGGATAGAGAAACCAAAAATGTGCATTTATTTTTTTCTAATGTCAATGATATGTGCTAGATAAATCAATACCCAAAATATTAAAAATTCTTCCATCAATATAATAAGGAAATGGATAAGAAAATAAAAATTGTAAAGGTCTATATTAGGGCAAGTTATAACAGCAGCTGTAACAAACAACTAAAAGTCCCAATGGCTTAACACAATAAAAATTTATATCTTGCTGACATGACTACCCAAAGCAGGTCAACAGCTTTACTATCTTCCAAGCAATTATTCAGGGATTCAAACATCTTTCATGCTAGGACTTCACCATTCTAACCTTTGGACTTCAAGGTCACAGTGGATCTTCTGCTGACAGATTGACAGCAAAGAAAATGTGGAAAAAAGTATACTTACTTTTCAATGATTTCGACCAGATGTTGCACATACCTTTCTCTCCCCATCAATTGGCCAGAACTAGCCACATGACCCGATCTAGATTCAAAGGAAGTAGGAGATGTATTTTAGCTGAATGCCCAGGAGGAAAAGGAAACAATGTGATGAATATATAACATTGTCTCAGCCGTTGTGCTTAAACCAGGCTAGAGTTACATGCTATATAATACTTCTCAGAGAAAATTATAACAAATGCTGGTTGAATTTTACAATCTACCTACATCAGTGTTACATGATATTTTTCATACTTGTCAATTTCAGGGAAAGACTGATTGGCTGCCACGTGCTCCCACAGGGCAACACGCCCTTGGTACGGTCTTCCACCTTCAGATTCAGCACCTGACTAACATAATCAGTCATGGTCAGATCTGATTGTAGGTTGCTAAGTAACACCAAGAAAAAAAGTTATATGAGGCTTAAAATATGCACAAGAAAGTCCATTTATGAATTTATAATGTGAAGTCATTTCCAGGGATGACAACACTCACTTTTCCTATCCAGTGCTCCTCTTTCTCAGCAGATGTTCAAGGAGCTAGATTTCAGTAGATTTTTTTGGGGGGGGGAGTGAGTATAAAATCAGTAAGTATTAAGGAAGTTGTGCAGCTCTGTGGCAGATTCAAGTTCTGGTCTCATTACATATAAGCTGTGTGACCTCAGGCAGTTTATTTAGCCCTCCCTCCTCTTATCCTCAGTTTACAAATCTATGAAATGTGCACCATTATTGAACCTTCTCCAAAGGGTTGTTCACAGAATCACCTGTAAGTCGATGGAAAGAGCAAGACAGTCTCTCATCTATTGTGCATTCAATCCATGCCAGTTATTTTTGTCTATCCCATGATGATATCCAATGAATCCTCTCTTCTCCATGTTGGAGATGATATCTTATTGACTATTGTTAATGTCCAACAAATTTAATACTACTCTCCTCCAAACAATGCTGGCTACAATAACAAACTTCAGTATTCTTTTTCTTTCTTTAGCTGTATGGTCATCACTAATGAATCAAGAAGCTGCTCCTTCTATCAGAGAGGGACAGTCTCTTCTTGCTGTGCATTTTTAAGATCAGTTATACATCATAAGAACAATATAAAGTAATTTCAATTTCTTGGGTGGAGGACCTCATTGTGACCCTACCCTTGACTCACTTTTACTAAAGTTTGCATTATTTTTTCTATTCCAATAGAGACAATTATATTTTCATTCTTGGATGAATATCAATGAGACACCAAGGATCTTTATATATATATATATATATATATATACATATATACATATATACATATATATATATACATATACACACATATATATACACATACACACACACACATTTTTACATTCTCTTTCTTCAGGCCTTTATTGCACTGTCCTGTTTCTCAAATGCAAGTACAGGCAAAGAAAAGATTAATAAGATTTTCATCTCTACCTAAATTGAGGTGTAAAATTATAAAGAATGCAATTGAGATAAGGAGGATATGAAGAAAGATCAGGGAAAGGTTCAAGATTGGTTAATTGATCTCTCAGAGTTAACAGATTCTCAGACAGAGTCATTACATTCCTCAAATTCAGGGAGCATCATTTACACAGAGTACCAAATGAACAGTGGTTTTTGGAGTAGTGCAATGGAGTGGCTCTGACTCTGTGTGTATGATTCCATCTTTCCCTCAAATATATAACCAAAACCCTTAGATCAACAGTAGATTCAAAACCAGCATCATTGAGTGAATTCAAAGCACATCTCCTTTTGTTTCCTTTTACACCATGTCTGCACCTACAATGAATGAAGGTCTTTTTGCAGATGTAGAGATATCTGAGTCATAACTACCACAATCTCTTGCTCTCTCGTGCACTTTTAGTAGGTTGAAATATTTTGTTAAGCCTTTTCTTTAAATTGTTATTTCCCACAACACAATTTTTTTTCCCCACTGTACAGCACTGGGACCCAGTTACACATCCCACTGTCATGCTCTGTTGTAAGCATCTAGACATAGTTCTTAGTCCTACACAGCAGGATCTCATTGTTAATCCATTCCAAAAGCAATAGTTTGCATCCGCTAACCCCAAGCTCCCAATCCATCCCACTCCCTCCCACTTCCCTCGCGCAACCACAGGTCTATTCTCCAAGTCCAGGATTTTCTTTTCCATGGAAAGATTCATTTGTGCTGTATATTAGATACCAGATATGAATGATATCATATGGTATTTGTCTTTCTCCTTCTGACAAAACTACCATGAGATACCACTTCACACCAGTCAGAATGGCCATCATTAGTAAGTCCACAAATAGCAAATGCTGGAGGGGATGTGGAGAAAAGAGAACCCTCCTGCACTGTTGGTGGGAATGTAAGCTGGTACAACTACTATGGACAACAGTATGGAAGTAACTTAGAAATCTATACATAGAACTAATTTACGACCCAGCAATCCCACTCTTGGGCATACATCCGGACAAAACTTTCCCTAAAAAAGACACATGCTCCCTCATGTTCATTGCAGCTCTATTCACAATAGCCAAGACATGGAAACAACCCAAGTGTCCATTGGCAGGTGACTGGATTATGAAGATGTGGTATATATACACAATGGAATACTACTCTGCCATAAAAAATAAATCTTAAAGTATTAAAAATTGCCAGTGTTTGCCTTTAATAATTCAATAGGATTTATCAGGAGGCCTAATAATTGCTAGGCACATTGGGAACATAATGGCTTTTTTAAAAAATAAGGAGATATATATTAACCCTCATCAGAAAATATAGTCAAATATTTACATGTACAACATAAAACTTGGTGCCAGTTATCTTGTGCTGTGTAACAAACAATATCAAATTTGAGTGGCTTAAAACAAACGTTTACTTGGCTCACAATTCTACAGTTCAGCAATTTGGGCTGTGCTGTGCTTCTACTTTGCACTGGGCTCCCTCACAGTTTCTACCAGCTACTGGGTTGGTTCAGGACTGTCTGGTCTAGGTTGGTCTCAACTTAAATGACCCTTCTCTACCCATGAACTCTTCAATCTTCCAACAAGCAGATGCCATCTTGTTCATGTAATAACTGGCAGATTTTCTAGACAGCAAATGAAATCATGCCCTCAACACCATCACATCAATGCATTCTGTTGACTAAAAAAAAATCAGAGGGCCAGTCTCAATTCAAAATTCACGGAATGAGAAATTAACCTCTACTTCTTGATAGTAAGAGTTGAAACATTATGCTGCCAACAATCTAAGGAAGGGAATAACTCCAAAATCACCCCCCCCAACCTACCACAAATTCAGTGGCGGATACAGCAACAGAGGTACACGAAACTCTGATAGCCATTAGACGTGTTTGTCTAAGTCATGCAGATCATGAGATAATTCCTTGAGGAAGTAAGACTTGAACTAGATATGAGAGACAAATAAGAAGTTAATTACAAGGAGACATGGGGAGGTGCTGGATATCTCTATTATTTTGATTGTGGTGATGGCATTGCAGATATGTGCCTATGTCCAAACTCATCAAATTGTACACCTTAAATAAGTGAAGTTCTTTGTATATCAATATACTTTCAATGAAACTGTTAAGAATAAAATAATGGAAAAAGACATGAGGAGTGGTGGAGGTTTCAAGCAGAATGACTAGTGCATGCAAATGTCCTATAGAAGAAGGAGCATGGAGCGTATAAGAAACTGAAGACAGTCAGTGCAGCAAAAGAGCACAATTGGCAGGAGATGGAGGAAGGGGACCTTGGAAGGGCCAGCCATGCAGGGCTCTGTGAGTCAAAGAGTTTTACATTTATTATAATAATAATAGAAGACATTTTCCTGGCATGTAACATGTCTGACGTTATCCCAGGTACTTTACACATATTAACATTTTCATCCTAATGCAGCAGTACTATCCATATTAGGATTTATAAATAGAGAAACTGAAGTTAAGGGAGATAAGGTAACCTGCCCAAGATCTCACAGGAAGCTAGATTCAAATGCATCTATTCTGGATCCTTCCTTGTAATCATTGCGTTATGGTGCTTCAGCAAAGCCATTGTTCTGGTGGTTATCAAGAGCAATAAAAAGCCACTGAAGGATTTTAAACAGGGCTGGGCATGATCAATTTTGTATTTTTAAGAGTTTATTCTCCCTGCAGGGTGAATACAGAGTAAAGGTGATCACAACTTCCTGTAAATAGACTGTTACTGTATTTCAGGCACGAGAACACAGTAACCTAGATAGCGGTGATGATAACATACAAGGAGGAAAAAGAATGGTATTGACAAATGTTCAGAAAATATTAATGACAGGTCACGTGGAGAGTTAATCTTAAGTGCAATGCTTGGCACAGACATTCGCTCTCATTGCTTAGATGATTATAAAGACTGCCGATCCTTCCATATTTAGACGTTTCATTCATGAAGGTAGGAATCAATCCGAGTAACTTTGACTTCTTTCATAATAGTCTTTCCACCACACATACATTTTCATCGAGCAGATTCAGCGCAGAGATGAAAAAATATTAAAATATGAGGAAACAAAAATATTTTAAAAATATTAAAATAGGAGGAAACAAAATACATTAAATTGTATTAATTCAAACACAATGCTTAACAGCAGCAAACGGTTTGTGACTGTTCTGAACAGGTGTGATCCACATGTGCAGCAAGAAGTCTCTGTGAAGGGATTCAGCGGCAAATGAGGCAGGAAGAAGCGTGACTATGGTTTCTGAGTCTACCAATTTATCATATTTTTACCTTGAAGTTAAGACAAAATTAAATGGGCTTAACGGTATCACTATGGTGGCATAGATCAATTAGATGGCCTTTTTTTTGCGAAGGGACAGATGGATGTGAGTAAGATGATTTCTAAGCAAATGTTATGGTCATGTAAATGGTGCTGAGCACTTGCAGAGAAAGAGCCTTCCAAGGGAACTCTGCTGATGGCTGGAAGATGAAAATCTCACATCCAATGCAGTATTATTCATGACAGTATAGGTATTGCCAATAAAAGTCTGAGCATACATATTCTGGTACAAGAAACATAACTGAACCACTTGCTGCCGAGAATCCTTTGTTCTCTTGGGAGCAGAAACTTGGTCTGACACCTGAGGGTCATTTCAGTCTTCTTCTCCCTGCGATTGCTTGGAGGTGCCGGGTTACTTATGCGGAGTCAAGGCCATGCTGAGTGTGATGGTGAGGCATCTCTCCAGTCTGACCTATGCTGAGACATCACTCAACCCAGGTCACTGTCTGTGGGGTAGGCATTTGTCATCTCTCGTAGAAAGTTAACTCTTTCATGGACATGGAGGGTGCTTCCACATAAAACCTACCGTGGCGCGGATTATCTACAAGTCCAAGGCCAGCGAACCAGAGAATGGAATAGACAACCAATCAACTCAGAGATGTACCCTGCTGGTACTAGGTCAAGAAGATAAGCAAGGGCAGTAATGAGTAAGCTCAAGGTCATGTGTGAGAGTGACCTTGTGTTGTGTTTTTAGACTTGAGGGAGATATAATGAACGGATTAAAAAATCAACTCAGTAGGGAGCAAGACACAGGAAAACAAGGCAGCAAGAGGGGAAAAAGTAGAGAAAAACTCCAAAAGAATGAATGTTTACACCAGAGCCTCACTTACATTGGCCTTTGAGTGGCACCGATTGTAGCCTGAGAAAGGAGGGGGGCAGGGATATCTTCTGGCCATTGGTGTGAATTCCGCAATTTAGGTTTCTGCCGCCTGAGCACAAACATCTACTGCATGGAGAACCAGGTGGCACACGACCCGGGCCCCACTTCTCTGCAGGCCTGGCCTCACATCTGCACATCCCAGTATGAAAACTGCTAAAGAGGAAAAGACAGAAGCCTACATCACTTCTGTTCCACGGTGAGACGAGATGGGGCTGCAAGGCAAAAGGCTCTCCAGGCGACAGCGCTTTGAGGTTCTGGTTCTGCAATTTCGCTGAACTGCAAAGGCCTTCCTTTTCCGTGGTCTTAAATGTTGTTCGACATTCACGTTTTACTAGCAAGAGAGGCTGAACAAAACAGTTTTTGATAAACACAAAAGCTGTTTTGCCTCATTATAGTGAATGACAAGCGCGATCCTACAGCTTCGCATCAAATCAGTGGAAAAACAATTATCCGTAAAAAGTATGTGCAAACATTTTTCCTACAAAGCTCAAGATTCAAGGCAACGTGTCTGGAATGTGTCTCTCCCTTTAGGCTGCCTCCATTCCATGAAACATCTGTCTCAATTTCCGCTCTTCCTGGAGCCTCCTTTTGGTCTCTCTGCAGATCCATTCTTCTGAATCTGCCTCTTTCTGACCCTGAAGATGGAAACCGTATGTTTCTCTGTTCGAGGAGGTGTGCCCAGTCTCCGCAAGCAGAGATTTCTGTACAGTTTTATAATATCTTCATGTATGGCTTCCTAATGCACCAAACATTTTGCTTTAGGTTTGTGTTCACACAAAGGCTTTAAATGCATTAAAATAAGCATGAATATGTTCATTGATTTTTTTTTCTCAGCAAAATCTCTAAAATTAAGCATAGAGTAGCAAATTGGATCTATTTCGACAAGTAAAATGTTTTATTATATTCAATAAGCACTTGTTGATTATCTACTATGCTATAGCCATGAGGTGCAAAGATAAAAGATATACCTCAAAGTGTACCCTCGAGGAGGCTGGGACTGGCAGAAAACGGATGGAACCTATACCACACAATGTAGGAGTGGCTGACAATGGAGAAAGTACAAAGACACAGCGGGCGATCACAGCTCAGAAATGTAAACCGACCAAGTGTAGTGTTTCTTTAAAAGGAGCATTTTCATTTGTAAAGCAATGTATTCAACTGTACTCAAGGGTCATGATTTCATAAGTCTATCCTAAAATCTTATGGTTATCCAAAACATCTTCTAAAATATTCAGAAAATATCTGGCCTAATTGTGTACTTATTTTGCACAGAAAAGGCACAGCTTGTATATCATGTTGACATTAAGTTAGAAAGTAATTTGTGTGTTGTTTGAGAGTGGAAAGAATCAAGAAGCAAATGAAGGGGAGAAAGGGGGAACTGGGGATTTCTGGGATGCCATGAGGAAACCGGGCCCCAAAGAGTGGTTCCTACACATAGACAGCAGATTTGAGCGGATTTCCTGCCCGAGGTTACAAGATCCTGAGGGTGGCAGGCCTAGGGAGGTAAGCATTTACTAAGGGCTACAAAGGAAAAGATATTGAGATGAGGGAAGGAAGTTGAGTAAGGGGTTGTTCTAAACATGCTATGCTTAAAAGCTATAATTCATTACATAGATATGCAAGGATGAAAAGAAAAGCCAGTGTAATTTAAAATAAAATCCCTGAAAAAAACCTTTGCAGATTTTTTTTTTTTTCAATTTATAAAAATGCCTCCTGGAGTTCCCATAGTGGCTCAATGGTTAACGAATCTGACTAGGAAACATGAGGTTGCGGGTTCGATCCCTGGCCTCACCCAGTGGGTTAAGGATCCGGCGTGGCTGTGAACTGTGGTGTAGGTCACAGACGCGGCTCGGATCTGGCATTGCTGTGGCTCTGGTGTAGGCCAGCAGCTATAGCTCCAATTGGACCCCTAGCCTGGGAATCTCCATATGCAGCAGGTGTGGCCCTAAAAAGACAAAAAGACAAAAAAAAAAAAGCCTATTGAGAAACCCCTTAAAAGGTCAATTTTAATATACCCAAATATCATGGCTAATACCGGTTACACAAATAATAGTGAAAATATGTGAGAAATGGCATTTCATAATTAAATTGTGTAGTTTTCATGTCTCCATATATTTTCTTTTAGTATAAAGGATACTTTTCACTAAAAATACAATTGGAGGAAGTGGAAGTCATTGTCAAGGAACAGGATATTTTAATCTAGAAAACCAAGGATGAAAAGGGCTTGAAAAGGCATATCAATTTCTTATTGGTTATTGTCTTCAGGGAGAGTAGAATTAGGGCTGTCAGGTGAAGGGGACTTTTGGATTTTATGCTGTTCACTTTTAATTGTAATCTTTCACAACAATAACATATTCTTGCAATGCTAAGTATTTAGAAAACACTGAAGGAAGTTATTTTTAAACCTATCAAATAAACAAGGGTGTTTAAAAGAGCAAAGAAGACCAAAAGGGGGGTGGGGGTGGGGATTGGAAACCTCTGCTAAGATTTGAGGAACAAAATTACTTAAAAACTGTAACTAACAGTAACTAGAAATGATTGAGCCTTCCCAGGCAAGCAGACCTCACATATGTTCAACTTCAGAACACCAGCGACCTCTGGTGGCAAAGATGGATGCATTTTAAATTTGTGTCTGCCACTGAACGTGATAGAAGGTCGCCTGATGAAATCCCGCTTCTTTTTCAGATTGATGTTGCGACAGTGATGCCTTCTGGAAACAGAGAGCTCCTCACCCCGCCCCCACAGCCAGAGGAGGCTGAAGAGGAGGAGGAGGAGTCCACCCCTAGATTAATCGACGGCTCCTCCCCACAGGAGCCTGAATTCACTGGGGTTCTGGGCCCACACACCAATGAAGGTCAGGTCCATCAAAGCTGAATTGTAATGCAGTCCACTTGTTCTTTCCTCAAAATGCCAAGCTCCCACTCCTCAGAGAACCCATGCAACCCAAGGAGAACGCTTTGCAATAGATGAGGCTTGAAGCAGGAGGTTTTGTATTAAAATATAAAGCAATTTTTAGCATTCAGCTCTGGCATGATGGAAACGATCCAATCACCAAAGATTTGGGGTGAAGATACTTGTCTGCTCTCATTCCTCAAAAGCTTTGTGGTGGAATGCATTTTGAGAACAAAGGAGACCCTATTAATAAGATCAGAATCCCATGTCTGAGAGGTCAGGCCACAGCACTTCAAGGGGATAAAGTGATGACGGATTAGGATGGTAACAGTAACAATACTTTACCTGGATGGAGCCCACGCTGCCCGTGGGTCATAATGCTCAGCACTGCACATGATCTCATCTGACTATGAGAACCTCCCTGTGAAGGCAGTAGTATTATTTTCTTCGTTATTCAAGGAAACTAGCCCAGAAAGGGTAGGAACTTTCCAGAGATCACGTAACTGTTAGTTTCACACACTGGGTGTGAAGCAAGCCTGTTCTGATTCCAATCTGGGCACCTATTGGAAAACAGGATTCTTTTCACTCAGTCCTAGGATCGGGAAGAGAGGGTTCTGTGACCTTGGACTCCATCGTCTAGGGCCAGAAGGCAGTGTAATCCGGGGCCTGGAAAGACTTCTAGAGCTAAATGTGATCCTCTGATTTCTCTATATTTCATGTTAGACTTTGTCAGTGTCAACCCTGAGGGAGTCAAGTGGACACACTCCAGAATACTTTTACACACATGGAGAAGGGCGTGGCGAAGGGGGGCCGAAAAAATGAACGGGAGTCCCATCGTCAAGGTTTAGTTAGTATCTCGGTGTCTCTGTACTCAAAGTTGTGGAAATGAAAGAAAAAAAAAAAAAGCCTATCTTAAAATGACGATTACTTTCACGGATATTTCTGCCTAGTACAAAAAGATGGACATGTAACCAACTTAAGAGACAATAATGTGTTACAGGTAATATCAGAAAAGTCTGTACAGAACACACTGAAAGAACAAAAGAGAGGGAAGAGCATTCAAATTCCGGCTTTGAGACTTGGGATATACAGACTTGAGCAAGGCATTCAATATTTTTTTTTTGCCCTGGTTTCCTCACCTAAAAAATGGGATAATGAATAATAGAGCTTACCTCATAGAGTTGTTGTGAGGATTAAATGAATGAATTTACTGCCTGGTCCACTGTAAACATCATCCATGTGAGTCACTCTCATTTGGTTATTTTTAGAAGTGTATCTTTTTTATTTATTCTCAGCAATTTCTTTCTGTGTCCAGTACAGTATTGTTAACTATAGGCACTGGCTTGTAAGCAGATCCCTAGAACCGAATTCACTTTACACAACCGGAACTTTGTGCCTGTTGAACAACTGTCCATTTTCCCCTGCCCACCAGTCCCTGGTAACCACCAGTCTCCTCTCAACATCTGTGAGTTTTTAACTATTTACCCATAAGTAGTGTAAAAAAGTTGTCTTTTATGAAATGCTGTGAATAGGCCAGCCACGCAAGTGTTTTATGTACATTAACTCTTTGAAGAGATAAAACAATACTAAGTATGTAAGAGCTATTGTTTACTATCTTCACTTTATAAACATGAAAACGAAAATTCTAACGTACTATAAAAGCTGTTCAGGATCATGCAGGTGGTACCTGGCAGTGCTGGGATGCACACAGAGCCCACTAGATCCTGTCTTTAATGATGACATTCTTTGCACATAGTCAACTTTCTACGGGGCAGTAGAACATGCTACAGACAGAACCAGGGCGATACATACACAATGAGAAGGACATGTAAGTACACCTCAGAAAGTACCCAAAATAGGAATGTTAAACATCTCGAGAACATTACTTACTTTTAAGTAATTTCAGGTCCTTCAAAAGTTGACAGATCTGGCATCATTACCTGTCCTTAGGGTCTTTCTGCTGAGCCAGGAACAACAGAAAAGCAGAACAATGTCCAACCTTTTCAAAAGCTTTAGTAAAAATTATGGCTCAACAATGTCTTTTTTGAAACAATATTTTTAAAAAAGCTATGACTTTAAAAAAAAAAGTTATCTCTAAAGGAGTCTGAGGATAAGTAATGAAGGTAAAATTTTAATTCACATTTTACTTTCCAGAGAAGAAGCATCTCCAGAAATTCTAAAATTTCAAATTAAATTTAAATATAAATTAATTAAAGTCAAATAGTTTGGAAATATTTAAAACATTAAAAATAAAAACATTGTTTGTTATTCTGAATACCAATTTCTAGAAATAACAGTCTCAAGCCCCATAAAGTAGGCTTGCGTAGAGTGGAAAAACTAGAATTAAATGATAACTGGTGTGAATCTATATAATTACCCTAAGTGATTATTACTAAATAAGCAGTCATGAATATATAGAAGAATGAAACGCTCTACTTTTTAAAAATGTTGTGATAAGCACAAAACATTTTAATTTATAATGACTGGAGAAATTAGCAAGTGTTAAATATTTCATAGCTCTCCCTTAAAATTTTTTTCTTAGCTTCCTGTTCCTAAAACAGTTTTCATTCCTGAAGTTATTGTAAATGATTTTTCTATTTAATGACAGTAATAAGACCTTACTACTCAAACCACGAATGGATCCTTCAATGAAAGCAACCAACATGTCCTGATTTTGCCTGGGAGTGAGGAGATCCCAAGAGAGGGGGCTTCCAATGCTAAAACTAGTGGAGTCTCAACTAAATCGGGATGAAGCGATCACTGAGCAATCCTAAGAAAGGTCCTCCATCGCTTTCTTTCCCTCATTTATGACCATGTCACTCTCTCCATTCATCTCAAGTCTCACAGCCCTGCTCGCCTCCTCCCTTTGCTTCTCAAGCGCATCACAGAGCTTAGCCTCCTACTTCACACAGAAAATGCGGTCTTCCTGCCAGCAGCTCTTTGGTCTTTCTGCTTTCAGACAATTTAAGTACTTCTATATCCATGCATCCTGTTTCCCCCTCGTCCTGTTACAACAGAGGAGCTGTCTGGCCTCCAACGCGTGGGATGCAAATTCTTCCCAGTGTATTTTGAGTCCCATTTCCTGCTGCCCCTTCAGGACTCTTTTCTTCAAAGGTTCCCCCATTTAGACCACTCCCCTCCTCAGACACCCCACAAACATGTCTTCTTATAGTTGTCATCCTCTCTCTTTCCTTGTACTTTACAGTCTGACATCTCAACAGAACTGTCTCTATGTGGTGTACGCTTTCCTTACCTCCCGCTTCTGCCTTCAGGGATTGCAATCTGCCTTCCAGCCTCGTCACCTCCACGCTCCTGCTGGAGCCCCTATAACCACCACATTCACTAACCCAAGAGACACTCTGTAGCCCTTAACTGACATCTCAGCCGCCTGAGATTATTTTCTACTTCCTGCTCCTTCAAACTTTCTCTCCACTTGGCCTCCACAACACTGCCCAATCTATCGTCCTTCTTTCCTTCTGGCCATTGTGCCATTGCTGCTCTATCTCCCTTGGAAGCTCACTGCCCTCTACATGACCAGACACAAACATAAACAGAAAGTGGGAGTTCCTGTCGTGGTGCAGTGGAAACAAATCCAACTAGGAACCATGAGGTTGCGGGTTCGATCTCTGGCCTCACTCAGTGGGTTAAGGATCTGGCATTGCCGTGAGCCGTGGTATACGTCGCAGACATGGTTCAGATCCCGTGGCGCAGGCCAGCAGCTACAGCTCCGATTAGACTCGTAGCCTGGGAACCTCCATATGTCTCAGGTGCAGCCCTCAAAAAGACAAAAAAGAAAAAAAGAAAAAAAAGTGAAGGAGAGGTAGAAGTGTGTGCATGTGTATGTGAGAGATATATAGAGAAAAAACAGATTAATAAATGGAGATGTAATCCAGCCCGACAGATCATTCCTGAATCTGTTTCCTTTTCTATCATTTACCCCAGCCAAACAGCCATCCTCTTTCAGGGAGGTCAATCATCTCCTCTCTGCCCACAGGCCGTCCCTCAGTCATTCAGCTTATCTTCAAGCAGAGCGGTATCTTAACATGTGAGTCTGATGGCATAATACCCCTGCCCATCCTCGGGATAAGGAACAAAACCCGTAACACAGTCCCTTGTGCGTGATGTCCCACACAGTCCGATGCTCTCTGGGCTGGAGTACGGGGACCATGTGCTGGTTCCTGCAAAGTGAAGGGACTTGGCACCTGCTGCTTCCTCTGCCGGCATACTCTTCCCTTCATCTGCCTGGTCAAGTCCTACTCTTCTTGCAGATTTCAACTCAATCGTCACCTCCTCAGAGAACCATGCCTCTCAGACTGGATCAGATTCTCCTATTTTACACTTATATGATATTTCGTGACATTGACCACAGGCGTCACTTTATTTGCATGGTTAACATTCATCTTTTATAGCGGATCATAAAACAGAACTGTCTCTCTCTGTTCAGACTACTGTTTCACCAGCTGGCACAGTGCCATTACATAGAAAAAAATCAATAAATACATATAGAGTGAATTAATAGGAAAGATTATTACCCTATTTTTTCCTTGATTGTATTTCAGTGGGGTGTTTAAATACTGACTGAAAACCCTAATAAGAGTATTACATGTGGTGCTTTAAATTTATAAAAACCAAAATCCTAATATTGACATGTAAAAATAGAATGTCTAACAAACATAAAAACAACAACCAGGTAGTATCCACTCAATAGTTCAAAATAAAATTTTAAAACATTAGAAAGAATATACTAATTATTGGGGCAGCCTTAGTTGGTACGTTTGACTTTAATGGTCCATTTGCAGAAAACTATACAAGAAAATATGAACTATGCCCGAAGAGTCTGGGAGTCTAATCGTGTTTAATAAATATTTGTAATCGCATCATTTGTTAGAAATTGCTTCCATTCCTTACATATAATTATTCGCTTCTGTCTTTTAGACTTTCCAACCTGCCTTCTGTGTACCTGTATAAGCACCACCGTGTACTGTGACGACCATGAGCTCGATGCTATTCCTCCCCTGCCCAAGACCACCGCTTATTTCTACTCCCGCTTTAACAGAATTAAAAAGATCAACAAAAATGATTTTGCAAACCTAAGTATGGATGATGACACTAATATCCTTCTCTTTATTGATTTTTCCTAAAATATTTGCACTATAAAACGCTGGTACTGAAAATGAAACTTGAATATCAAAATATAACATCAATCAGTTACTTATGTATATATTTAAAGGTTTGTTTTGTGATAGTAAAAATGATGAATAATTAAGGTCCTTATGAAACTATATAGTTGTTGATAGTCTCTAAATAGAAGTCGGGAATAATTACGTTTTATAGGCTAGCCCTCATTATCATGTTATAACAGTAAGAGTAGAGGGTCATTGTCATATATTTACTAGGATCTGGCTTGTCTGAATAGACGTCCATTAAAGCACAATTGCTTTATGATTGATGAATGCAAGCCTAAATTCTGACTTTATAATTTTTGCCAAAGTCCAAGAATTTTGGTACTTGTCTTCCTAAAGTGTTTCGATCACTGGAAAATTTCTTTTTAATGCCATTATATTTTAATGTGAATTCCATTATAAACTATTAAAAAGCACAACAATCTGTCATCACTGAAAAAAATATTTTAAATAGTAAAAGCCAGATAAAGTTTATGAAGATCATAGGGAAAAGAGCAGTTATTTTAAATATAAGGTGCCAGTTGGTTTTTTGGGGGTTTTTTTGGTTTGTTTTTTTCTAAAGTTACACTTTCTTATAAGTGCATAATTATGAATAGTGTTTGGAGTAAACCATTAAATTTTTATAAAGTTGTTAGAAATAATTGTTTCATTAGCTGTTGCTAATTAAAGTCATATATATTTGCTTATATGTGGGAAAATTTATATTCATATTTTTATGTGAGCAAAACGTATTCAAGACTGTGTAACTACTTCCCCCATTTTTTCTTCCAGATGATCTAAGAAGGATTGATCTGACATCAAATTTAATATCCGAGATTGATGAAGATGCATTCCGAAAACTGCCTCGACTCCAAGAGCTTGTTCTTCGTGACAACAAGATAAGGCAGCTGCCAGAATTGCCAACGACTTTGACGTTTATTGATATTAGCAACAATAGACTTGGAAGGAAAGGAATAAAGCAAGAAGCATTTAAAGTGAGTTTTAGGCTTGAAAGACTTTCATCTGTTTATCTCCCTTGCTATCAATGACTAGGCTGTTTATTTCCACAAGGGAATTCAATTTGATGAGACGTTTAACTCCTAAAATAAACTTTACGACACTACCCATTACATGAGTGACGGTGTGTCATGGGTCATCCTGTGATGTTTGGCTAGAGGAGACCTTTTATCATCTAAACATATTCTGACTTGCTAGGCTGCCCTTTTCCTGGTACTTGGGCTGGAGAGAGCAGGGTTTTGTTGAGAAATTCTCATTTCTCCGTTCCTATAACATGAAGGAAATTCTTGCTAATGTCTTGCCCAAACCCTCAAAATCTTACTGTGGAATGTCTTATGTGGGAAATCGTTGCCTTGCTTAAATTGAGACAGAGATTCTTCCCAAAGCAAACTTCTTCCTACAGATTAAAAAAACATATTTCATGGGCATTGAGAGATATTTGCTTGCTATCAGTTCTTCCAGAACTCATCTGAATTGCCCAATAACATAGAAAACTAATTTGCTTCAACTTTACAAAATAAGACCTGAACGGGAATGTGTTATTTTATGAATTGTATGGACAGGGGATGAAAACTACAACTGCAACGTTCCTAATTCCTACTGAGTCCCTGCATTTGGAATGTTTACAGGATATGTATGATCTGCGTCATCTCTACCTCACGGATAACAACTTGGACCACATCCCTCTGCCTCTTCCAGAAAATCTACGGGCCCTTCACCTCCAGGTATGCGTCTCCTAGTAAGTTATGGCCAACACCTCCATGGAACAAAAGCAAACAGGAAGAAGGTGGGGTGCAAAAAGCTTTTTATAATGGATGGCCTGTTGACACACTGTGACAGTTTTTCTTTTTTCCTCTTATTCATCCTCTCTCAATCCAAGTGCAAGGTATTTGTGCATTCGTGATTCTTTCTATACTGATTTATTTATGACAACTGTCATCTTTATTTTCATTCTATGCCAAGTCATAATGCATCTTCTTGGCAAAAAAAAAAAGCTTCTTTTAAAAAAAATGAAAGCTTTATCTGCTGAAGAAATGTGTAAAGATTAGGAATGGAAGAAAAAAGAGGGAAAGAGAAATCTACTTTGATTTCAAACTTTTAGGGGGAAAATGTCAGTTTTAGCTCTTGCTTTTAGGTTTTATATATTGAATTAAATTCAACCCTAGGGCATTCCTATCTGCTGAGAGATGAGAAACTTCTATTTCACGGGATTAAGAAAATGCATTTTTTTCTAAGCCAACATATTCAAAAGTTTGCATTATTTTAAACTCCATTAACCTATATTTTATCTTGGAAGTAATGAGTGAAAATATATTTTCAAAATGTTATGATCTAAGGAGTTCCCGTCGTGGCGCAGTGGTTAACGAATCCGACTAGGAACCATGAGTTTGCGGGTTCGGTCCCTGTCCTTGCTCAGTGGGTTAACGATCCGGCGTTGCCGTGAGCTGTGGTGTAGGTTGCAGACGCGGCTTGGATCCTGCATTGCTGTGGCTCTGGCGTAGGCTGGTGGCTACAGCTCTGATTCGACCCCTAGCCTGGGAACCTCCATATGCCGCGGGAGCGGCCCAAGAAATAGCAAAAAGACAAAAAAAAAAAGTTATGATCTAAATCTTTTCTAAATATATTTCATTTAAATATATTAAAGTCTGATTAATTGAAACAAACATTTTGGGTTGTTGAAACAAAGAAAGATTACTTCTTATTTTGGATCTAACTTTTGGTCTACAGCTATAATCAATTTTTGGTAATAATTTCAGCTGTTCTGTGGAATGAATCTGTAGAGAATACAACCATTGTGTGCTCAAAGACACAATATCATGGTGTAATATTACAATTTCTTAGCGGAAAAACTAGAAACCACCACAAGAAGTGACTTTGCTATGTGAGAGACAGGCTTTGATTCCTATGTTTTTCTCTGTGGATTCTGTAAATATTTACCTCTATGTCTTTTCTTTCACTCCTATTCATATCTTTCCACATTTGGGGATTTATTTATTTATTTATTTATTTATTTATTTTTGTCTTTTTAGGGCCATACCCACGGCCTATGGAGGTTCCCAGGCTAGGGGTCTAATCGGAGCTGTAGCTGCCGGCCTACACCACAGCCACAGCAACGCCAGATCGGAGCCGCGTCTGTGACCTGACTGACACCACAGCTCACAGCAATGCGGATCCTTAACCCACTGAGCGAGGCCAGGGATCAAAGCCACTACCTCACAGTTCCTAGTCAGATTTGTTTCCACAGCACCACGAAAGGAACTCCTGGGGGTGGTTTTTTGTGTCTATCTGTGTATGAATCTTGGATACGTTTCTCTGTTTGTTTGTTTTCTTTTTTGGCTATTCCGCTTCATATGGAGTTCCCAGGCCAGGGATCAGATCTGAGCTTCCGTTGCAACCTAAGCCACACCTTCAGTAAGGCTAGATCCCTAACCCTGTGCCGGGCTGGGGATCAAACCCATGTCCTAGCACTCCCAAGAGGGAGCCACAGCAGGAACTTTGGATACCTGTCACTTTTGAGCTTTTCTGGCTGTGTTAATTTCCTTGATGTACATGTCTTTTCTAGCCTTCATCCTGTTTCCGGATGACCCTCTCTTGGTCTCTCTTTTTCTGGTGGTGAATTGCTATGTATATGAAAATTTCTCGCCTTGTTTAGGATTGGAAGGAGGATTTTCAAGGGACTCCTTAAGGAAATTTTGGATTTTTTTTTTCAATCCTGAATTAAATGTTATTACTATTGTCTTTGGTGATATTGACTCAACAGAGTAACCAGGTCTCTGATGTCATATTTAAACATAATGTGGTTGCATATACAGTATAAGATTTTTTTGAAGTAATTGGCTTTACAGTCCCTATTCTAAGAGTTAAAAAGGCATTAAGTGCACCTTTCAAAATATTTCTCTTTCACAATCACAAACTTCACCAATATCCCCCACAAAACTATTTTTAATTTACATTGTATTGATTTTACATTTGTTTTTAGTCACATAAAAATCTCCTTTTTGATAAATTTGAAAAATGTTTTCCAATATATGGTATAGTAATTAAGAATGACAGTTCTGGCAAAAGCAGATTCCCTGAGCTGAAATTCTACTTGATGCTATTTAATGACTAGACACATATCTCAACCTCCCTGCATCTCAGTTTAGTGGTACTGCATTTACTGATACATGATCAGTACTTAAAAATGAGGTACAATAATTATTAACAATATGTATCTATTACCTATCAAAGGGCAAATGCACTAAATCTGTAATATTCCTCATGACACTCCGTAATACTACAGAGTCAATCTGTCAGGAAGATGTAATGCTTCTAAACATATATGCACCTAACAGCAAAGCCCCCAAATTAATGAAGAATACACTGTCAGAACTGAATGGAGAAACAGATTCAGCAATAATAGCTGGATTCCTCAATACCCCACTTTTAATAATGAATAGAACAACTAGCCATACGATCAACTAGGAAACAGAAGATTTAGACAACATTATATACTAACTAGACCTAACAGTCATCTACAGAACAATCAACCCAACAACAGCAAAACATGCATTCTTTTTAAGTGCACAAGGAACATCTCCAGGACATACAGTATACCTAGCCACAAAACAGCCCTCAACAAATTGAAAACAACTGAAATCATACATAGTATTTTTCATTACAATGAAATTAAAATAGAAATAAACTACAAAGGAAACGGGATATTCACAAATATATGGATATTAACACTTTCTTAATAAGAAATGGGTCAATGTAGAAATCTAATAAATGAGTTCAGCAATTATGATAGATTATAAAAATTCAATATATATAAATGTTAATTGTATATGTATATACTAGAAATGAAAAATACGAAAATAAGCTCAGCGGAAATGAATCTGACAAGGAACCACGAGGTTGTGGGTTCAATCCCAGGCCTCGCTCAGTGGCTTAAGGATCCGGTGTTGCAGTGGGCTGTGGTGTAGGTTGCATTTTCAGCTCGGATCTGGCGTTGCTGTTGCTGTGGCTGTGGCGTAGGCTGGCAGCTGTAGCTCTGATTCAACCCCTAGCCTGGGAACCTCCATATGCCATGGGTGGGGCCCTAAAGAGGGCAAAAGACCAAAAAAAAATTTTTTTTAATAAATAAATAAATGAAAAATACAAAAATAAAATTTAAAAAGTTTTACTTATAATAGTCACAAAAATAATAAATTACCTGAGAATAATATTAATAAATGAAGTGCAAAATTTGTATACTAAAAACTATATGTATTATTGAAAGACTTCTGCACTACAAAGGAAACAACAGAGAGAAGAGATTACCCATGGAATGGAAGAAAATATTTGCAAATCACTCATTTAATAAGAGGTTAATTATCAAAATATATACAGAACCCAAGCAAAGCAGTAGGAAAAAAAAACAAATAATTAAAATATTGGCAAAGGAGTTCAATAGACATTTTTCAAAAGAAGCCATACAAATGGCAAGCAAGTATGTGAAAAAGACCTCAACAAGACTAATAATAAGGGAAATGCAAATCAAAACCACAATGATATGTCTCTGCACACCTGTTAGAACAACTGTTATCAGAAAGACCAAAGAGGAGTTCCCGTCGTGGAGCAGTGGTTAACGAATTCGATTAGGAAACATTATGTTGCGGGTTCAATCCCTGGCCTTGCTCAGTGGGTTAAGGATCTGGCGTTGCCGTGATCTGTGGTGTAGGTCGCAGACGCGGCTCGGATCCTGCATGGCTATGGCTCAGGCGTAGGCTGGCAGCTACAGCTCCGATTAGACCCCTAGCCTGGGAACCTCCATATGCCACTGGAGCGGCCCAAGAAATGGCAAAAAAGACAAAAAAAAAGACAGACAGACCAAAGATAAGTGTTGGCAAGGATGTGGTAGAAAGGAAAATTTTGTACACTATTGGTGGGAATGTAAGGTGGTACAGTTATGAAAAAGAGTATGAAGATTCTTCAAAAACATTAAAAATAGAATTACCATATTATCCCACTTTTGGGTATGTGTCCAAGGGAAATGAAAGAAGTATCTTTTTTTTTTTTTTGGCTTTTTTGTCTTTGTTGTTGTTGTTGCTATTTCTTGGGCTGCTCCTGTGGGCATATGGAGGTTCCCAGGCTAGGGGTTGAATTGGAGCTGTAGCCACCGGCCTACGCCAGAGCCACAGCAACGCAGGATCCGAGCCGCGTCTGCAACCTACACCACAGCTCACGGCAACGCCGGATTGTTAACCCACTGAGCAAGGGCAGGGACCGAACCTGCAACCTCATGGTTCCTAGTCGGATTCGTTAACCACTGCGCCACGACGGGAACTCCTGAAAGAAGTATCTTGAACTGATCTGCATCCCATGCTCATGGCGGCACTTTAACAATAGCCAAGATAGAAAAACAACCCAAGTGCCTTTCAGTGGATGAATGGATAAGGAATTATGGCATAGGTATAAAATGAAATATTATTAAGCCTTTAAAAAGAATGAAATCCTGCCATTTGCAACAACATGAATGAACTTGGAGAAAATTATGCTAACTCAAATAAGCCAGACACAGAAAGAAAAATACTGTATGATCTCAACTATGTGTAAAATCTAAGACTCAGAAGCAGACAACAGAATAGTAGTTATCAGGGGCTGGGAGTAGAAGATGGGGGAGATGTTGGGCAAAGGGTACAAAGTTTTAGTTATTCAGGATGAGTAAGTTCTAGAGATGCGGTGACAGCATGGTGACCGTAGCAAGTAATACTGTGTTGACAGTAGATCTCTAGTGTTCTCACCAGACACATACACAAAAGGTAACTATGTAAAGCGATGAAAATGTTAATTGGCTTGATTGTGGGAACCATTCCACAATGCATACCTAAATCAAATCATTATGCTGTATGCCTTAAATACATACAATTTTATTTGTCAATTATACCTTAATAAAGCTGAGGAGAAAGAACTCTAAATAAATATATTCAATAAAGCTTTTTTTTTTTTTTTTGATTTTAGGGCTGCACTTGTGGCACCTGGCTAGGGGGTCAAATAGGAGCTACAGCTGCTGGCCCATGCCACAGCCATATCATCACCAGATCTGAGCTGCATCTGTGACCTACACAACAGTTTGCAGCACCACCAGATCCTTAACCCACTGAGTGAGGCCAGGGGTTAAACCCGCATCCTCATGGATACTAGTCAGGCTTGCTATCACTGAGCCACAGCAGGAACTTCCTCAATAAAGCTATTTTTAAAAATCTAGTTCTAGGCCTTGGCCAGATCTATATCTTCCTCCTATTTGATCACTTTCTCCCTCACTTCACTTTGCCATGTTGACTTTTTTCCTGTTCTTGAATGTTCCATGCTAATTGCTCAGAATTTGAACCTGGTGTTCTCTCTGCCCGAGACATTCTTACTTTGGGTCTTCCTATGTCCATGGCTCCTTGTCACTCCATCCTCAACTCCACTGCCATCTCTTAGGATAACTTCTCACAGTCACCATCCTTTCTTCTTGGTTCACATAATTTTTGAAAATAATTTGTCTTCTTTAAATTTGTTTTGTCATCTTATATTCCCATTCTGAAGTGCATGCTCCATAAGGACAAGCATGTCTATTACGTTGATCAATTGAATCCCATTGCTTAGAAAGCGCTTGATGTATAATAATCACATACCATGCATGTTTTTTTTCAATGAGAGAGAAGGAATGAAAGAGGAAAAACAGGGTGAAGGAAAATAGATTATATTATTAATCAATACTAATAATATATCTGTCTAATATTTTAATCTATTTTAGAATAACAACATTCTGGAGATGCATGAAGATACCTTCTGCAATGCTAAAAATTTGACTTATATTCGTAAGGCACTAGAGGATATTCGACTGGATGGAAACCCTATCAATCTCAGCAAAACTCCTCAAGCATATATGTGCCTACCTCGTTTGCCTGTTGGGAGCCTTGTCTAATTTCAGATGATGGTTAGCATTAGGATGCTTCCTATAACAAAACAATTCTTACTGTTCTCTTCAAAAAGAAAACTCAGCATGATACTTTCAAAATGTGTTCTGAAAGACGATATAATTACATAAAATACAGCTAAAAGTTTTAATACCAGTTTAGTATCATTAAAAAAACACCAAATAAATCAAGAATAAACCAAAAGATAGACAGAAGAGCAAAACTAAAAGATAGAAAATATTTCACAGATATTTCTTATAAGTCACATGTAACATGCAAGTTTTAGAGATTCACAGCTTATATAATATTAAATTAATCATATAATAAAAATTAAAAATGAACACCTTTAGGTATATTGCCAAGATTTAGTTGTTTTAAATAAACTTTTCAATTCTTTTCTTTTCACTAAAGCATGTTTCTGTTTTTAAATTCCTTAAGGAAAATGAAGAAATGAATAAAAATATTTGAAAATTATAATGGCCTTGTGGGAAAATAGTCATTATAATCACAACATGCAAATAATCATAACAAAAATACACATAGCTTTGGTTGTTGAATAATATGTTAACAATTTAATTTCCCGCCAACTCATTTTTGACCTTTGCTAAACCAACTAGTTACTTGGCATATTCTTGTGCCCATCCAAAAAATAAATAAAATAAAATACAGAAAATAGAAAATATAGACAAGGATATGAAAAGGACAGTAGGGAAGAGGTTAAGAATACCTTCTAGAGGAGTTCCCGTCATGGCTCAGCCGAAATGAATCTGACTAGAATCCATGAGCACGCAGATTGGATCCCTGACCTTGCCCAGCGGGTTAAGGATCCAGCATGGCCCTGAGCTATGGTGTAGGTCGTAGATGCAGCTCGAATCCTGTGCTGCTGTGGCTGTGGTGTTGCTGTGGCTGTGGCATAGGCCGACAGCTGTAGCTCTGATTCGACCCCTAGCCTGGGAAACTGAATATGGTAGAGGTGTGGCCCTAAAAAGACAAAAAAAGAATACCCTCTAGAGAAGGTTGATCTTTCTGAGATGTGTGATAATAGCACAGGCACTTGGTTAAAAACTGAAAGAGAACAAAAGAGTGTACAATGAAAGGTGAATTCCCTTCCAGCAGCAAACCCGAGTACCACTCCTTAGAAACAGTCAATGGTTTCTTGCATACTCTTATCAACTTTTCCATGAGACACAAAACCTTGTATATAAGTAATTCACCCTCTTTTACACAAATATGTATGGGTAAATGCTTCAGGTATATGCATATCACCATTATGGATGTATCAGTACGTGTAAACATGTATTTTTAAGCACAAAAAATAATCACTATTGTGAACGTTGCTTGTTTCGCTCGAAAAGATTTCTTGGTGATTTTTGCCATATCAGCACATACAGCTCTACTGATTCTGCAAACCGCATGTCAGCCCATGACACATATGTATATTATTATAATAGGAACCAACTCATGGACGCATTATGTGTATCAGGCATCTACGAAGGTGTTCTGCATGTATTAATTCCCAGCATCCTAGGAGCTGGGGATTGCAATGACTCTTCCAAGTCACAGATCAGAGGGAGAGCTTAAATAACTTGTCCTGGGTTAAGACTGACTCCAAAGGCCTATTCTAGTCCGTCCTGCTTCAAAGACCATGGACAGGCCTTTTCCCTGTTTTGTAATACAAGGAAACGGTGTACAGACTGGACAGAGAAGCCATTACGAACTCAATGTTTATTCGCTCCCAATTTCATGTTGAAGCTCTAACCTCCAAGGTGATGACGCTTTGAGACAGGTCTTTAGGGAGTTTACTTAGGGCTAGATGAGGTCATGAGGTAGAGCCCTCATGATGGGATTAGCGGCCGCATAAGAAGAGAAGGAAAAAGAACTGCGTGTGTGTGTGTGTGTGTGTGTGTGTGCGCGCACACGCGCGCACACTAAAGAAAGGCCTTACAAGAAGCCCCCCATCTGCAAGCTAGGAGGAGAGCTCCCACCAGAAACCACAGCAACCAAGACCTTGATCGTGGACTTTCTACCCTCCAAAACTGTGAGAAAGAAAATTCTACTGTTTAAGCCACCCAGGCTATGGTAGTTTGTTATGGACACAGACTAATACAGATATCAAGCTCAGTGTTATCTTTTTTGTATGCCACAGTGGCTTCCAAACAGCCAAAGGCCTTCGAGTCACATTCAAGGAAACATTTCTGGGGTCTAAAGAAGTCTTCCAGCAAGGATGAAGATGACTCCCAGCAGGCAGGGCTGACTTAACTCACTAGACATAGCAGGAACAGTGCCTGGGGCCAGAGATAATTTTAGGAACTTTGCATGTTTTCATTTCTTTTTGCCAGAAAACCTAATTATAATATTAATAAACACACAATAAAGAAGCCAGCCTGGATTATACTCGTCTTTACAGCAACAAGACATAGACTCTAATTTTCATTTTTTAATGGAGAAAAGGGCCCGTGCATTTCTAATGCCCTGCCTATCCAAACTACCGATGATCTCCGATCTCCCCACAAATGACATGAAATGCCGCTTTGTCCTCCCACCCTTCTCAGGACTCCATCATTACACAATCATGAGGGGTAGGGCAGGGAGTTGTAGCAAAACAAACAAGAAAGAAAGAGAGTCACAGGGTCTGTTATAGGGTCAGTAAAATTTTCAAGTGGTGATAGTGAATAATACATACACAGAGGACTATTATGAATATAAAATTCACATCCTTTTCTTTAAATCTGCAGCAATATTGCCTTGGTAGTCATCTCATTACAAAGTTAACTTTCTCTTCATAATTTGCTTAAATATTAGGATAATGCATAAATGGAAAATATCACGTGGTGTCCTCTGGTGTGAAACATGACTCACTAAATGGCGAACTAACCCCACAACTTCTCAAATTATAAAGAGAAAGCAAGGAGTCTTTTTTTTTTTTTCTGGCTGAGGCAATGCTTGATTTCAGTTCCCAAATCAAGGATTGAACCCAGACTGCACACAGGTGAAAAAGCCGAGTTCTAACCATTAGGCCACCAGGGAACTCAGCAGTGAGTCATTGAGAATCTCTTTATCTCACTTTCAAAAAGTCAGTAAGGTTTAATTCCTTGCATTTAGCTTTGTAACCACTAGATGGTGGTGACCTCTTTGGTTTTAAATTACACCTCGGGGTGGAAAAAGGCAGGTGTTTGAGAGTGCATAAAATGAGTTCTATTTACATTTTGTACATCATGACGCTGTACTGGCTACAAAAATATTCTTTGCAGCTCATTTCTCTGACCGAATGTATCAGATACATTCAAATTTCTCTAAAGAATTTTATTTACAAGTTTAATTAGCTGAGGTTTACTTTCCATAAGCCAATCAAAAAATACTAAAATCTAATAAATATACCTAATTTCACCACACTAGAGTAAAAGAATAATTAATTTGGCAACCTGGATTAATTTAAATAAGGCATTTTTGATGAAACATTTTTTATAAAGTATCTAACTTCACACAGTTTCTTTTGTATAAGGACGTCAACTGACTGAATTCTGAATGTTACTACTGCCATCAAGTGTTAGAATTCACTCTTTTCAAGTCACCCAAATGCACAAAAACTAACACCAAGACTGCAGTTTTCAATTTAACAACATAATGCTCTGAAAAAACATAAAGCAGAACAAAACCCATGCTGTCATAAGCACTTGTCAGCATTTCAAAATACAGCAATATCATTAAACTCTCCCAAAGGTGTAACCACATCATATAAAGGACAGATTTTACCACATTTACTTGAAGTGGGTGGTAGACAGACTCTAAGATGACCCCCAACGATTCCCTGCCTCCTGGTGTTCATGCCTTTGCGTAAGCCTCTCTCCTTCAGAGCTGGTAGGACATGGGCCTTGCTTCTAACCCATAGGATTTGTCAGAGGTGATGGAGGTCACAAAAGTCAAACGAGCCCCCTGATTATGATACGTGTGTGTGTGTGTGTGAGTGAGAGAGAGAAAAATTGTGCTAGGAACCACTAAGGAGATGCTCTGGACTGGCTTGATGGAGGGAGTAGCCATGTGGGCAGAACCCACGGCAGGGATCTCTGGTCAGCCTCTAGGAAGGCCCATTGTCCTCTACGACCGGCATGTTTCAAAACCTGTAGGCCTCCTCCAGCCAACAGGTAGCTAAAAGGAGGGGCCCTCAGTTCTACAGCCACAAGAAACAAATTCTGCCAATAAGAAGAATAATCTTGGGAATAAAATGCTCCTGAATTGAGCTCCAGGATAAGAACCCAAACGACCAAAGGCTGTGATCACAGCCCAGTGAGACTCTGAGCAGAAGACACAACTAAGTTGTCCCTGGATCCCAGAACCTTGGAAACTCTGAGACAACAAAGGTATGTTGTTTAAGTAACTGCATTTGTGGGAATTTTTATGTAGCAATATAAAGGAATGCAGTACATAAAAACATGGTTGCTGTATTTTAATGCTGAATCAAAACATTTCATTTTGCAGTATGTGAAGAGTGTGGGTCAATTTTTAAAGTCTTAAAAATTTCTTAATTGCATGTCTGACAGTGGTGTTTAACATGTGCTGGTGCTAATTTTCTTGGGTGATTTACCAGGATATGAGTAATCTGTATTACAGTGTCAAACTATTGAAAAAAAAATCACATTTCTCTTAAGAAGAAGAGTGAGGCAAAACAACCCTGCAATAATGTTTTTTTTTTAAGAGGAAGAATAAATATGAAAGTTGTAATATTTCACCATGAAAAATTGTGTAAAGCCACTCTTATTTGCATAAGGTTTGCACCATTGATAAAAAGAAATGTCCTTGATTATCTGTGAGTTAATCTTTCTTTCAACAAAGAAGAAGTCGATGGGAATTTCACAACAGGAACATGTTCAATTCCTAGAGCTCTTAATTAAAACTCAGCATCATATACCACATATGTTCTTAGAAAAATAAATTTGGAATATCACCATGCTGCCTCAGGCTACACAGATCAGGGGGTGAGCCACCACAAAATGTGTGAGTCTACCTCCAAAAAGGGACACTGGAGACTAAAAATGTCAGCATTCTGCACTTGGAGTCAAGTAGGTTCCTCTCTTCAGCAAACCACAGAGCAAATGAACTTGAATGAGGCCTGCAGAGTCTATGGGTCCCACAGCAAAGGGTGGAGCGCTGATCCAAAAACTCCCATACTGTTCTCAATTTGCAACAGGAGAGCATAGAGGAATTTTGCAAGCATCACGGCTTCCCCACATTTTGCTTCTCTGTCATTTTATGGATGCTTGTGCAGACTCAGGTTCCATTTTGCACAATTACACTCACCACAGGAAGGTAATAAAGGGATAGATATACTTAATGGTTTTCTGTGGGATCACGGCTGGTAGCACTTTCTCGACATTTTCCAAAAGTGGGACAAGAAAGGGACACATGCATGGGGATGTCTATTTTCACATCAGGCACAGGGTTAGTTATCTTTACATATACTGTACCATGGTCTTTAAATGTCCCAAAGCACATAAACGTAACAATGACAACAGGTCACACTGAGTGAGTGCTCAGAGGGTACTTGTGCGAAGAGCTTTATATTCAATCCTTAACACAACTCCACAGAACAGGTACTATATACTTAGGGTATGGGTAAGGAACTGGAGGCTTCCAGAGGTTAATAACGGGTGAGCTGAGGTTGAAGTACCGCTATTTTTTAATAGACTTTGTACTTTGGTAGCAGTTTTAAATTCACAGCCAAAGTGAGCAGAAGGCGCAGAGATTTCCCCATGTACCCACCCTCCCCATAGCCTCCCACATCATCTCATCCCACACAGGGTGGCACATTTGTTAACTAATGAACCTAAGTTGGCACGTCATTATCACCAAAAGTCCATAGTGTCCATTAGAGGTCACTCTTGATGTTGTCCCCTCTAAAGATTTGGACAAATGTATAACTGCGTGGATCCGCCCTATAGTATCAGTCAGGGTAGGCTCTTGTCTATTTAAATCAAAGCCCATGGCATCACTTATATCTGGAATCTAATATACGGCACAATTGAACCTTTCCACAGAAAAGAAAATCATGGACTTGGAGAATAGACTTGTGGTTGCCAAGGGGGAGGGAGTGGGATGGATGGGGTGCTTGGGGTTCATAGATGCAGACTACTGCCTTTGGAGTGGATTAGCAACGAAATCCTGCTGTGTAGCACTGGCAACTATGTCTGATCACTTATGATAGAGCAAAATAATGTGAGACAAAAGAAGGTATACATGTACGTGTGACTGGGTCAGCATGCTGTACAGCAGAAAACTGACAGAACACTGTAAACCAGACACAATGGAAAAAAAAATCATTGTATAAAAAAATAAATCAAAGCCCATATCCTTAACTATAATACTATAAAGACTCCCAAGTTACCACTGTCTGGTTAACTAAAGGAAAAACGTAATTGGCATACTAGCATTCTTAAGAGCAAATCCACTGTATACGTCCTGGTAATGTTTAGTCAATAGGAATTTGATTACAATTGAATTTGATGACAATTATTACAATAATATTACAATTAAGAACGTGCTTGCCCATACAGATTCCGTGCATGCATCACCAGAGTCCTATTTAAGGAGTTTGGGCAGTGTAGTCAGTAATCTCATTAAGGATTTGGGCTTTGAGGTCAAATAGGCTTGGGTTTAAACATCAGCCCTTCAGTTCATCGGCCCGCACCTTGGGTAAATTAATTTCTCAGCTTCCTAACCCATGAGATGTGGTAACAGTGCCTACCTCACAGTGTAGCTGTGAGTCCACCTGCGTGCAGTCAGCACCCGCAATAAATATCTGCCCGTCTTGTTTCATGTATGATCTAACGGAGCTCCCAAGAGTTAGAAAAGTGGATACCGGCCCCAAGGTAAGGAGTGGGGCCCACTTTTCTGACTTTTAGGGGCTTTCTCTCTACCCCTCGCCTCCCCCACCCTCGCCCCAAGATGCAGGGCATTGTTTTTCAACACACAAGCTCCCCCACAACCCTCGTCTCCAGATCCAGCCAAAGGTCCCTCTCCTCCAACCCCGCCCCTCAAGGAGAAGCGAAGGGTTCAAGTTCACGGCCTCAATCGTTTCCTAACAAGCGCAGCTCCACCCAGCCTCCCGCCCTCTCAGCCTCCTTCAAATGCTGCGTCACAAGCCCCCTGAGAACGTTCACGGGGCACCTCGTTCCAGCCGGAACCCCACCTCCACGCCCTGGGAGAACGACCTCGACTCCAATTGGCTGTCTCCCGGGGCAACCAAGGATGCAGTGGGCACGCGGGGGCTCCGGCCGGTATTTAAAGGCTGCCGCTGCCCGCGCCGCTTCAGTCTGGCCAGGACGGAGACGGTGAAGCACCTGGGTTGAGAGGGAGCAGCAAGGTAACGCGCAACCCCTGCCTCCCCAGTCCCAGCCCGCGCCTCCGTCGAGGCGGGTGTGTGTGGGACCCGGGAGCGGGTCTCACTGAGCGTCGCCCACCACCTTCCTCCCCGACCATCCTTTACCCAGCCCCAGTCCCACCAGTTTACCTGGGAGAGACAACCCGGGTGCGAAGGACCAGAGACTACGCGGAAGAGCGATTGAGAGAGCAGAGAAGAGGGGTCCTTTCAGAGAAAAAAGGTGTCATCCCAGGGGCAGGCACGTGGTGCTGCAAAGGGAGACGAGGCCCTTTAGACCGTCAGATCTGGCCAACCTTGATGACAGCTTCTAGGAGGCTTTTGTTTAGACCTCTCGGAGCTCCCTGAACCATGACCCAGACCCTTGACACAAGAGAGGACCCTCTTAACCTGGGCGGCGGCTGGTCATCCTCGGCCCCATTACGCACCTGGTCTTCCTGCCATCGAAGGCGCAGGGGAGCCCCGATTTACAAGCGGCGGCACCACTATGGTCCCAAGGCCGAGTATGAGCCCCCGTGGAAACAGCAGAAGCAACAGCACGGCCCAGGCCCTTGGTTCCATCCACCCCGACGTCCCTCTTGGGCCGTGTATTCTAATTGGGGGCGTTGGGGAGGGCCCTGGCGTCCACCTCCTGCAAGATTCCGAAAGCCGCCTGGCCGAGTGCAAGTGATACGGGTGTACGGCCTGCACCCACTCTGTCTCTGCTGCTGTTCCTGCTGGCGCGGGCCCTGGAACCCCGGCTGGGCGAGGCCCCCGGGCAGGAAGAAGCGCTGGGGCCGCCGGGGCCGCGGCCCTGCGCCGCCACTCTCGCCGCTCCTTCCCCAGGAGACCCCCCGTGGATCTGAGCACGCTGCTGCGTCCAGTCAACCTGTATGGGTGGCGGGCACCTGGCATGCGGGCGCCCAAGAACACCACCCAGTTCATCATGAACCAGATCTATGAGGACATGCGGCAGCAGGAGAAGCTGGAGCGCCAGCAGGAGGCGCTGCGGGCGCAGCAGGCCCAGGCAGGAGGCACGGCCTCGCCCTCCGGCTCCTTCGGAAACGATGCGCCCCCTAGCGGTGGCGAGGAAGATGCGGCGCAGCAGGAACCTCTGTATAGCTTCGCGCAGAATCCCTCTCTCGTCTTCAGTCCTAACCCGGAGGAGGAAGACCAGTCTCCTCCACAGCTAGTGGAGGAGGAAGAGGGAGAGGAGAGAAATGATGACGAAGAGGAGTGTGACGAGGAGGAGGGTGATGGCAAGGAGCTGGAGAGCGAGGAGGAGGAGGAGGAGGATGAAGAGGCAGAGGCCAAAGATGAAGAGGAGGTGGAAGAGGCTGACTCTGTGCAGGCGGGGGAGGAAGAGGAGGAGGAAGAGGAGGAGGAGGAAGAAGAGACAGAAGAGGAAGAGGAGGGGCTGGAGGAGGATGAGCAGAGAGAGGAAGAGAATCATTTGCCTCTGGAAATGCCTTTATCAATCCTAGTGGGGGCTGAAGAAGAGAGAGAGAAGTTTATAAACTGTACTTATTTAAGCCCCACACAGATAATCCCCAAAGTGCCACAGGAAGGTCTCCTCATGCTACAGGACATTAACTGTTAGACATCAGGAAGGGGTTGAGGAATGGGATGGAACTGATTTGAAGCTAAAATGAATTAGCTTATTAACTAATTAAAAAGTGAGTTCCATTAATAAACATATCTATGTAAACCCCTTCTTTGGCCACTATAAAATGTTTAAAAATTGGTGTGTTTGTGTATGACTATGGGAGGGGGAAGGAGAGCTCTCAAATATAATTTAACTGGAAATGATTAAAGGCCAAATATTTTATTACTACAGTTCGAATATGTTCATATGGTGTTTCTCCCTCTAGATGGTCGAGTTTTTTTTTTCTTTCTAATTCTGGCAATGCTGAAGATGTTACTTTTTATAAAAATTTTATACATCTTAATGAGCCTGGAATCTACAGCTGTTTTGAGTTACACGCCTAAGAAGCATGCGTCCTGTCTACTGAATGTCCGTCAGTGCTGTTAACATGCTAGCTGACCATTTTACAATGCATATTTTAATATTTTTTCTTAAAGATTTTCCGCCTTCCGAGTTCATTTGTGAGGGTTGTATTTTGGTAACCCCATTTGCAGTCTCTTGTGGCATTGCTCATTTATATTCCTTGTTCCACAGTGCTATGGATCTTCCTCAGAAGATCATGAAGTTGCTTCTGTGGAACTGGTTATCTGCCATGGCCTCAACAATCCATAAATCCATGCATGGAGAGGATTCCCCATGGTCAGAAGTCAACTTGCACACCTAGTTAAAATCCAAGGTAACTGCAAACAGTGGAACAGAGCTTAAATTTGAAGCCTTGTTCCTGGATATATTCCTTGTCATAAGTTCACAGGAATAATAACAATAGGTTTTGCAGAATGGATTTTTTAAAAAGATGATTGGCCTTTCGGGGGTGGAATATCTTTTTTTAAAAAATTTATTTCCCAGTTTTCTTCCTTATAAGGGAGAGTAACATATGCTTAAATGTAAGCCTGCATGAGCTAGTTTCTAATGTCTAAATTACCTATGGAGAATTCATCATGAGAAATAACAGCTTTTATTCAGACATTTTGAGGAAGTAATACATTTTTTCTTGGGCCCTTAATTCTCATAACTTAACAAAGGTTCCAGTATATTTCCAGAATATCCCTAGAGGCAGAATTTGAGCCTGGCTCCTCAAAAATTACATCTTTTGACAAACTGTACATCCAAGTATAGTTTGAATCACAATTCAGTATTTATTCAGTGAAGAGAAGACTGTGGTGATATCTTACCTGGATGCTGATCTTATTGCAGCTTTTGGGGTGATAACCCTAAGCTGCTAAAAAAATAAATAATAAAAGAATTAAAGTGTTAAACTACTCTGCTTCTCACTTATTTTTTTAAAACATCAGACCTCTTATTCAGCAATACTTCAGTGGCCAACAGGATGGACATAAGAAAAACTAACACCAAGTGTAGGAATTTTTTTTTTTGCTTTTTAGGGCCACATATGGAAGTTCCCAGGCTAGGGGTTGAATCAGAGCTACAGCTGCTGGCCTATGCCACAGCCACAGCCACAGCAACATGGGATCCAAGCCACGTCTGTGACCTACACCACAGCTCACGGCAATGCCAGATCCTTGACCCACTGAGCGAGGCCAGGGACTGAACCTGCATTCTCATGGATCCTAGTCAGGTTTGTTAACCACTGAGCCGTGACGGGAACTCCCAAAGGGCAGGATTTTTAAAATGACACCAAACACTCCAAATGAGAGCAGTGAATAACAAAACATTTAATTATACTCTTAAGAAATCATTGCTTTCTGCAATATGCAATTTTTGGGTGAGCTATACAAGTAGTTTAAAATTGGCCACCCATGTGCATTTTTAATATGTAGAGGGAAACCAAGAATCCTGCTGCTGATATTGATTAATTAGTCCTTACAAGTCCTAGTCCAAAACTCCGTTATCGAAAATACTCAATCATGAAGTCTCAAGTAGATTTTCATTAAAGAAACACTTTCATTTAGGAAAGTGTTTCTTCACAGTCATATCTGGACCATTCTCAAGTTATTCTTACCAAAGATTCCACTTTTACTTTACAAAGTTCAGAACACATTAATTGCCTCCACATGCACAAGACCTTATCCACTAGTCATTGTAAGGGATGCAAATGTGAGCAGTTTACTGTGGGCAGAGGGATCCTAAAGGCCAGGAGCTAGGAGGAATGTGATGCCTTTAGGAACTGAGGGCCCAAGGACCAGAGTTTCTGGAAGGAGCAGCCAGTGAGAAGTGAGAGAGGTGGGCAGAAACCACATTAGCTGCTCACTTCTACACTATCCATGTCTCCTCAATAGACCCCAGCAAAAAAATTTGGAAAGAAGAAAACAATTAGTCATTAATGATTCTCTACCTGAACTCATTTTTTTATTAGCCAGATACCGTGAGGGTCCCTTTATTAACCCTGAAGGTCAATATGAAGTGATTAAATCATGTTGGGTGATGGGAGGGCTGGTCATCCCAGTAACACTTTTCAGAGACCTGCCCACCAACTACCATGTGGTACCCAGGTCCTGGGAACTGCTGCTCAGCATGATTGGAGATCCATGGTTCTCAGCTCTGTGGAGACCCTCCATGCCACTTAATGACAAATCAGGAGTACCTGTGTTTGTACGGCTCAGGATAAACCCTGACTGTATCTTAGAGGTAAGTACACTTGATGAAATGTCACAACTTTTCAAAAATTCTCATTCTTAAAGTCATTTCATACTTGATGAATGGACACCATGCTAATGAGGTGCCACTTAACCATGTCTTTCCGGAAAGGAGGTATTATTTCCTTTGTCAGCTGTAAGAATAATAACATCATAAATGTGTTTAGAAGGCCTAGGCTTGATAAAAATCTTTGCTGTCTATTTGCAGGTGTTTTTACATCAAAATATCTGGTATTTTCCTTTCCAGTGACTGACAGCATTTCTTGATTTATGCCATTAATTTCTCTCCACAGTAACTTAAAGGGAGGCTTTTTTTTTTCTGTACAGATATTAGTCTTCTAAGGATGGTAAATACACTTGACATTTAGAGATCAACTCTGAATTCTGAGTATGGTTTAATAAAATTTTATAACTGCTGCATATGAAGAAAAGAGTTATTCCAACATATTTGGTTCCATTAAAATAAGGTGAAACAACCCAACTACACCAAACACAGAGTCTGGGAAGAAAATAACACAAATATCACCTCCAAGGTGTTCTTGGGTGAGGGAGTGAATAGGATAAGAAAACAGCTTCTTTAGTTTAATTTTGATTTTAGCAGCATAATAAAATGATATATGTGGCTAAATTGTTTGAATCTGGAAGGCTCAAATTAATGTAATCACAACTGAAAATATTAATGCTTCTGAATCATTTTGGCCTTAAGTATCTGTGTATTTAAAGCAAAATCAGAATGCGGTTGCATCTCAGCTGTTTTCATTACTAGCATTTTTCTGCATCTATTTAACTTTTAGCCAATTAATGGAACATATCTCAATTTCAAAGACAGCAGATGGAAGAGAAGAGTTTGGGCATCTGTGTACTGTCACTTCTGCCTAAGGGATCAGTGGTGGGAGTCTTGGGTCTTTGTTTCCTCAAACATAGTTGTCAGACCCCATTATCACTCATATCTTTTGTGAAGACCCAAAACTAAATGTCAAAGAGGAATTTCATTACAGACAATAAGTCACTTTTAATTATTGTACGTGAAACTACATTTTGTAATCAAAACCATTTCAGTTTCTGAAATTAAGTCACAAGGCTCAGGAAATCTCATCTCACTGCAATTTTGTTGGACTGAGCTATCTAGATATTTTTGATGTTACCAACTGAACATAAATCAGTTTGTCCTGGAAGCGAATGCAGGGGCTTGCACCTTGATACTGAAACAACGGTCCACAGACCAGCGTTATGGGCAGCACCTAAGAGCTTGTTAGAAACGCCCCTGTCCAGGCTCCATCCAGACCTATTAAGTTAGAATCACCTTTGTAGAAAGACATCAAAGTGATATGCACACATGTTAAAGACTTAGAAATTCTGGGATTTAGGGGTTTTATCCACTGCAGAGCCCTCTCTGGAATTTAATGATTAAGACTATAGTTTGTAGATTCAGAACTTCAGTTATTTACTACTTGTGTGACCTAAGGCATATTCCTAAAATTTTGGCTTCGCATCTTCTTTATCTACAGGATCTGCCTCATGGGATTAAATGGGATTATGATGATTAAATGGGTCAATATTTACCAAACACCCAGAACAGTGATATTCAATATCTATAACTATTTATAAATATCAGTCATAAAAGCATAGATGAGACCACTGAAATATTGTGGGGTATCTAAAAGTCACTTGTTAATAATTAGGGCTAATGTAAATGTAATAACTAATGAGATAATTAACAAAATGATTGTCTTGTTTTCTCTTGGATTACTGCCATCAGACACACTATTTTGGGCTGCACAGACTGTTGCGCAGGATTGTGAAAACCAGTTAAGTTTCTAGAGCTGGACTAATTCCCCAAATATACTTTCTGCCCTTTCTATCCTCCCAGGTTGTTTCCTTTCCCTTTATGGTGGACATGAATACCCTAACAGCTAGTTGTAAGATGTACCCACTCAATTCAAGATCATTCCTTCCCATGCAGGCAATGCATCTTTTCAAAATCAAAATGCATATATCATCATGCTTAAAAAGGAAGGTTCTCTCTTATGCAACACCTGAAGATAGTGAAAATTCCGATCAATATCAAATACCTGCCATAAGCCACTTATGCAGAACACTTAAGCTATTAGAAGGAGATCTAATATTTCAGAGAACATTTAAGTGTATGCAAGATTTTAACCTACATTATCACATATAGCCACACTATGAACTAATGTTTTATCTTCCTTTTACAGAGGAAGGACCTGCAATTCAAAGGAATTGTTTTGGGACCTAAAAATCCTCTATTCTGAGTTAAAATTCATGGGTCTACTGCATCACTGAAACATATCTCCCTGCTGTTTTATTTGAAAACAACCTTTCTAGGAATGAAATTTCCCTTAATAAGCTTGACCTGAGTTCTAAAGTGGGTAGAAAAAAATCTAGTCTCTTCAGTGTGGGGTTGGTAACGATGACACCCAAGGAAGCAATACTGTTATCTGTGACTCACTTGTAATTCTTAGTAGTAGTTTAATAGCTTATATAATTCATATGATGGCAAACTAACAAATAATATTTTATGTATATGTGTACCAATATAAATACCTATTTAGTGGGAAAAAATAACTGAGTGCAACAAATTAGTCAATATTTTTGTGGTGCTGTTCATCTCCAAAGTAAAATCAAAATTTTACTTTATTTTTATTTTGTTTTATAGGGCTGTACTCACAGCATGTGGAAGGTCCCAGTCCAGTCAGAGCTACAGCTGCCAGCCTCACAGCCACAGAAACGCAGGATCCGAGCCACATCTGCGACCTACACCACGGTTCACGGCAATGCCGGATCCTTAACCCACTGAGCAAGGCCGGGGATCGAACCTGCATCCTCATGGATGCTAGTCGGGTTCGTTAACCATTGAGTCATGACGGGAATGCCCCAAAATTTTACTTTAGAAAAATATTTATAAAAATTTGGAGGTAATTTTATAGGTGTATAAAATATCTGGTTAACATTCAAAATATTATCCCATTTTTGAAGGTTCTGTTTTGTGCTACACCTAAAGATAAGTTCTTGATAGTAGCGTCTTCTGATGTTTTCATGGGGCCCTTGAACCTTTTATAACTTCTGTTATCATGATATATATGAATGTTCTCTCCTCCCTGAGTATATTTAGCCTTTTAGCATGTCACTTTCAGTTCCAGTAATTTAAGAGTGTTAATTTACCAGTTCTCACAAAGCTCACGACTAGGTCAGGTAATTTATATGACATTCATCATTAAATAGCAAAAGCAAAATTAGAATGCTGCTAAATATAATTGTATTTTGTATACTTTCCCATTGATTGTAGCATTCCCTTGAGCTGAGAAATTATAATATAAAATGACAAGCTGAGGTCAAGACTAAATGGCTATACACTTCCCCTCACTCCCAGTAGATTTTCCAAAGTCAATGTTGATTTTTTATTATTCCTTAAAAAAGGAATATTTTGTTTGCCTTTTTCTTAAAAAAAGTTTATGTATTCCATCCTATTTTCTGCAATAAACCCATGACCTCAAAATATTTATTAGTGCAAGTATTTATACACAAAACAAAATTAATATAGCTAACTTTCATTTACTTTCTATATCGCCTTCTTAGGCAGAACATATGCTTTATAACTATTAATATTTAGGTGCCACCTGGTGGCAAAGGGAGAATATTTAAATAAAAACATTAATGATCGTGGTGTTTCTGTTGTATTTAACAGATGCTTTTTTGGGGACACATAATACACTGATCCATATAAAAGGAGTATTGAAATGTGTTGGCACAAAGAATCATATTAAAATATTTATACTGTTTATGTGAATGTGTTGCCACATGCCGTAGTGTTTAATAATAGTATCTTTTTGCCCTATGATATTAAGCCATAAATATAAACTACCAAACTTTGTAAAGGAAAGAGGGAAAACAGATACATAAGAGTCCTTGAACTTCCATGGATTTTTATGTTTATACTTACAATAATTTTCACTGTTAACGAGTTTAAAGGCATTACTACAAAAAAATCTATTTTGAATTCCCTTTGACATGAACTACACTAATTAACCTTAGCAGTTGGCACTGACACCTTGTGTGTTTTGCTTTTAACATGAGAAGAAAATTAGAAAATTTGAATTTATCTTTATATGCTTAAGTTTTAAATCCAAATTGCTAAACTAAATAATGCTTAATACTTTAATTCTGATAACTAAAAATAAGAATAAATGTCCACCGGCCTAGGGTTAAATCCAGGACTTGTAATAGTCAATTACCTCCTGGGACTTGACCGTCATTTAATTTATTAAGGACCACAGCCACTAATTAGAACACAATTTGTTAAGGAAAGAGACAAACCTATTTATTTGTTGGTCTGGTATCTAGAGGATAATTTATATTTTTATTACTGACCTTTTTTCCAGTTCTTCCCAGCTGCTTAACCACTTCCACTGGGAGCATAAATCAGTGCTAAGGGCTGACTTTGCCTTAGACTAACAGTTTCCAGATTTACAACTTTTGTAGTAATGCATTCATCAATTGTCCCAGAGTAGGTACTCCTTCTTTGTACTTCCTTCACACTCCATAAATAACTCCATTATGCTTTTAAAAATTATACTTGTCTGTGGTTCTTTGCTGCCTCGAAAATCCTATAGGTCAAGGAACTGATGCTGTATTGCCAGAGTAGAATCTTGAATATAAGCCCTCAATAAACATTTTTAATATTATGAAAAAATAAAACTAAATTTATGAAATGAACTACGATGATTAGGTAGTTCTAATAGAGAAGCATATTGACTTATTCATGCTGTGTGGACTAAAACCACTTTCAGTAGGAAAGCATAAAGAAGAGTGAGCAAGGAAGGAGCTGTTAGTGCAGCAGGTACCCAACCACATCTCTTGCAGAATCAACTCTCTGTTATACAATAGATTGGTCCTCATGGACAGACAGAGCCTCATAGGACCTAAATACAAAATCCTTTAATATAAATAGGGAGCTCTTGGCTCCAACTTGCTGGGCCACAGAATCATGAGTATGAACCTCCTTGACAAAGCTCACAGCAACAATTCTCCTCTTAACTGCACTTGAAAATGCATATTAAGTTTACTATTGAAATTCTACAGCTTCAAGGCCCTAGTTTAGAAATTTCTTTTTTTCTTGTTAAGGCTGCACTTGCAGCATATGGAAGTTCCCAGTTTATGGGTTGAATCGGAGCTGCAGCTGCTGGCCTATACCACAGCCACAGCCACACCAGATCCCAGCTGCATGGCAGCCTACACTGCAGTTTGCAGCAATGCCAGATCCTTAACCCACTGAGCAAGGCCAGGGATTGAACTAGCATCCTCGTGGGTACTAGTTGGATTCTTAACCTGTTGAGCCATAGTGGGAACTCTCCTGGTTTAGAAATTTAAAACAGCCAGTACTTATTTTATTTCATGTTTGAACTAGCACTTGCTGAACGCTTACACTGTGCCAGGGCCTGGGCTAAGCAGATGTGCCTACTTTACCAGTGAGAAACCAATGCTAACAGCTATTGAGCAACCTACCCAAAGTCACACAGCTAATAGGTGACAGAGGCTAGAAGCCACACAGTCTGTTTCCATATATCATGAACTCTACTCTGTGAAATGGATGAGAGTATGATGAAATTTTAAATTCGGTTCAGATTATTCAAGGATACAGCTCTGAGTCAATATTCAAAGTCAAACTTTTGCAGTCATACTGCACATTGAAATAACATCTTGGAAAAATGCTGAGTCTCAGTAATCGATGTCCAAAGGTTCTGGGATAAATTATTCATGGGATGAGAAATTTCAAAGACAGAAAAGAAGCCGAGTGCAAAACTGCTGGAATGGCCACATCATTAGAGAGGTTTCCTGGCCTCTTGCTTCTAAGGTGAAAGTATAAAGCTCACTCTGATTTCAGAATGCTAATTCTCTAAATTAGGAATCTGCTGTCACTAATGGAGGTGGGTGGAAATGAAAAATTGCTAGTGCTGGCAGGAGAAGAGCCCAAGGGCTGCCACATGGCAGTCACAGTTAGAGGAGAAAAAAAATTAAATACCGTATGAAAAGTAAAGGCAGTAGCCAATGTTAGGAGGTCATTTGAAAGCACGTAGGTCTAATGAAGAATCCAAGTGTAAATGCTGAGACAGGTTCGTCATAAGGAAAGCAGTGGGAATTAAATTAAGAATCTAAATAGGAAATAAGGACGCAATTTTAAAAGAAGAACTTAGCCAGGAATAATGCCAAGTAAGGTATTACAACTGCTAAGTCCCAAAGATGATCAACAGACTCAGCCACACATCTGGGCGAAAGACACGTTTAGATCTTGGTGTATCTTAAAAATCTACTTCCTTTAAAATGGTTGCTGCTGGTCAGTGACATGTTTATGTTCTCTATAGCTTAAACATCCCCCCGTAAGCCCCACCACTCCTTCAGGTAAAACAAATTTTATCCTCAAAAGTCAACTACTAGATTCTGAATATATCAGGAGACAGCTGGCAATTAATAATGCCTGATGAATATATTAGCATGGATTTGTCTAGTCAGTTTGGCTTAGGCTAGGGATAACCTAAAAGGGGAGGAGAATAATTTCTATTTGCCTTTGTTTTACAAATATTAATTATGCCTTCAACAGTAGATTAACTTCATCATCATGTTTTTTTTCCTTTTTTAAAATTGTTTGTGGCAACTGGCACATTCAATAAACATACACTTAAAGCAGTGGGTAGGTCTCAATTTGAAGGCCATTCATTCACTTACTCATTACATGTGTCCCTCCTAAATGTCAGGCATTCTATATATTCTCAGTGCTAAAGGTACATCTATGGGTTATATTCAAAATATTTAAATACTGATACTGTGGTTACCAATTAATCAGAACAGGTACTGGCCAAATAGCACCCTGGAAATGGTTGCATATAAAACAGCATCTCCAAGTTGCCGTCGTGGCACAGCAGAAATGAATCCAACTAGGAACCGTGAGGTTGCGGGTTCGATCCCTGCCCTCACTCAGTGGGTCAAGGATCTGGCATTGCCGAGAGCTGTGGTGTAGGTCGCAGATGCAGTTCGGATCTGGCATTGCTGTGGCTGTGGCGTAGGCCGGCAGCTACAGCTCTGATTAGACCTCTAGCCTGGGAACCTCCATATGCCGCAGGTGCAGCCCTAAAAAGACAAAAATATAAATAAATAAATAGATAGATAAAACAAAAAATAAAAAATACAACAGGGTCTCTATCACCAAGGAGTTTACCATTTAGTGGGGAAGATTGAGGAGTTAAGAGGTAGTCACCGTACAGTATGAGGACTGATCTAATTTAATGAGGATAAAAAAAGGACAACAAAACATCTTCAAATAATCCAAAGAGTTGTTTTCTCCCTATTCATACTTTTGCCTACCCCATAAATTCTTTAATTCAATGAATTTTATGTTACATTTATAGTTGTACAACAATCATTACAACCTGATTTTACAACATTTCCATCCCAAACCCCTAGTCCATCCCTTCCCACCCACAAACCTGTCTCCTTTGGTAACCATAAGTTTTCCAAAGTCTGTGAGTCCGTTTCTGTTCTGCAAATAAGTTCATTGTATCTTTTTTTTAGATTCCACATATAAGTGATGCCATATGATGTTTGTCTTACTGTTTAATTTCACTTAGCATGATAATTTCTAGATCCATCTAAGTTGATGCAAATTCCACTATTTCATTACTTTTTATGGTTGAGTAATATTCCATTGTGTATATGTACCACATCTTCTTTATCCACTCCCCTGTCAGTGGACATTTAAGTTGCTTCCATGTCTTGGCTATTGTATATAGTGCTGATACATTGGGGTACATGTATCTTTTTGAGTCATGGTTTTCTCCAGATAGATGTCCAGGAGTGGGATTGCTGGATCATATGGTAATTCTATTTTTATTTTTTTGAAGAACCTCCATACTGTTTTCCACAGTGGTTGCACCAATTTACATTCCCACCCCAGTGTAAGAGGCTTCCCTTTTTTCCACACTCTCTCCAGCACTTACTGTTTGTGGACTTTTTGATGATGGCCATGCTGGCTGGTATAAGGTGGTACCTCATGGTAGTTTTGATTTGCATTTCTTTAATAATGAGTGATGTTGAACATCTTTTCATGTGGTTTTTGGCCATCTGTATGTCTTTTTTGGAAAATTGTCTGTTTAGATCTTCTGTTTTGATGGGGTTTTTTGTTTGTTTTGGTATTGAGTTGCAGGAGGTGTTTAGACATTTTGGAGGTTAATCCCTTGTCAATAGCTTCATTTGCAAATAATTTCTCCTATTCTGTGGGTTGTCTTTTCATTTTGTTTAGGGTTTCATTGTTGTGCAAAAACTTTTAAATTAGGTCTCATTTGTTTATTTTGGTTTTTACTGTCATTACTCTTGGAGGTGGATCTGAGAAGATATTGGTGTGGTTTATGTCAGAGAGGGTTTGCCTATGTTTTCCTCTAAGAGTTTTATAGTAGCTGGTCTTATATTTAGGTCTTTAATCTATTTTGAGTTTATTTTTGGGTATGGTGTTTTTTTACATGTAGCTGTCCAGTTCTTGCAGCACCACTTATTGAAAGGACTTTCTTTCCTCCATTGTATATTCTTGCCTCCTTTGTCATAGATGAGTTGACTATAGATGTGTGGGTTTAATTCTGGGCTTTCTAACTGATCTTTGTTTCTGTTTTTGTGCCACTACCATACAGTTTTGCTGAAGTCAGGGAGCCTGATTCCTCCAGCTCCATTTTTCTTTCTCAGGACTGCTTTAGCTCTTCTGGGTCTTTTGTGCTTCCAAACAAACTTTAAAATATTTTGTTCTAGTTCTGTGAAAAATGCCATTGGTAATTTGATAGGGATTGAACTGAATCTTTAGACTGCCTTGGGTAGTATAGTCATTTTGACAGTATTGATTCTTCCAATCCAAGAGCATGGTGTACAGTTCCATCTATTTGTGTCATCTTTGATTTCTTTCATCAGCATCTTATAGTTTTCAGAGTACAGGTCTTTTTCTCCTTAGGTATTTTTATGCCTAGGCATTTTATTTTATTTTATTTTATTTTATTTTAATGTGATGGTAAATGGGATTGTTTCCTTAATTTCTCTTTCTGACCTTTCATTGTTAGTATATAGAAATGCATTTGATTTCTGTGTATTAGTTGTGTATCATGCAACTTTACCAAATTAATTGATGACCTCTAACATGTTTCTAGCAGTGTCTTAGGATTTTCTAGGTATAGTTGTAATGTCATCTGCAAACAATGATAGTTTCACTTCTTCCTTTCCAATTTGGATTCCTTTTATTTCTTTTTCTTCTCTAACAGCTGTGGCTAGGACTTCTAAAACTATGTTGAATAGCAGTGGTGAGAGCAAACATCCTTGTATTGTTCCTTATCTTAGTGGGAATTCTTTAAGCTTTTCACCATTGAGAATGATGTTAGCTTTGAGTTTGTCATATATAGTCTTTATTGTGTTGAGATAGGTTCCTTCCCTCTATGCCCACTTTCTGGAGGGATTTTATCAGAAATTGGTGTTGAATTCTGTCAGAAGCTTTTTCTGCATCTATTGAGAGGATCATACGGTTTCTATTCTTCAGTTTGCTATTGTAGTTTATCACACTGATTGATTTGTGGATATTGAAAATCCTTGCATCCCTGGGATAAAACCCACTTGACCATGGTGTACAATCTATTTAATGTACTGTCACATTTGGTTTGCTAGTATTTTGTTGAAGATTTTTGCATCTATATTCATCAGTGATATTGGCCTGTAATTTTCTTTTTTTTTTTTTTTTGTGGTATCTTTGCCCTGATTGGTATCAGGGTGATGGTGGCCTAATAGAATAAGTTTGGAAGTGTTCCTTCCTTTGCAATTTTCTGGAATAGTTTCAGAAGGATAGGTATTAACTCTTCTCTAATTTTTTGATAGAATTCACCAGTGAAGCCGTCTTGTCCTGGACTTTTGTTTGTTGAAAATTTTTAAATCACAGTTTCAATTTCAGTTACTTACGATTGCTATGTTCATCTTTTCTATTTCATCTTGCTTTAGTCTTGGAAGATTGTACTTTTCTAAGAATTTGTCCATTTCTTCTAGGTTGTCCACTGTATTGGCATATAGCCATTTTTGGTAGTCTCATCATCCTTTGTATTTCTGTGATGTCTGTTGTAATTTCTCCATTTTCATTTCTAATGTTATTGATTTGCCCTCTCTCTTTTTTTCTTGAGGAATCTGGCTAAGGGTTTATCAATTTTGTTGATCTTTTCAAAGAACCAGCTTCTGGTTTCATTGATCTTTTCTATGGTTTTCTTTGTTTCTATTTCATTTATTTCTGCTCTGTTCTTTTATTTCTTTCCTCCTACTAACTTTAGGCTTTGTCTGTTCTTTTTCTCTAGTTGCTTCAGGTATAAAGTTAGGTTGTTTACTTGAGATTTTTCTTGTTTCCTGAAGTAGGCTTGTATTGCTATAAACTTCCCTCTTAGCAATTCTTTTGCTGCATCCCACAGGTTTTGGATTGTTGTGTCTTTGTTGTCAGTTGCTTCTAGGTATTTTCTTTGATTTCCTCAGTGATCCATCAGTTGTCTAGTATCATGCTTTTTTAGCTTCCACGTGTCTGTGTTTTTCTGCAGATTTTTCTTATTGATTTCTACTCAGTGTTGTGCTCAGAAAAGATGCTTGATATGACTTTAATTTTCTTAAAATTTACCAGGACTTGTTTTGTGGCCCAAAATATGACCTATTCTAGAGAATGTTCCATGTGCACTTGAGAAGAATGTGTATTCTGATACTTTTGGATGGAATATCCTATAAATATCTTCTTCTGGATTGATCCTTTGATCATCATGTAATGTCCTTCTTTGTCTAATATTATTTTAAGGTCTATTTTGCTGATATGAGTATTACTACTCCAGCTTTTTTTTGACTTCTGTTTGCATGGAATATTGTCTTCCATCCTCTCACTTTCAGTTTGTGTGTGTCCCTAGAACTGAAGTAGGTCTCTTAAAGCAGCACATGTATGGGACTTGTTTTTGAAACCATTCAGCCCGTCTGTGTCTTTTGGTTGGGGCATTTAGTCCATTTACATTTAAGCTAATTATTTATATGTATGTTCTTATTGCCATTTTGTTAATTGTTTGGTTTTGCTTTTATTAATCGTTTTTCTTCCCTACTTCTCTTGCTCTCTTGTGGCTTGAGGACTACCTTTAGTGTTGTGTTTGGATTGCTTTTCCTTATTTGTGTTTTTATGTAGTGTAGATTTTTGGTCTACCATGAAATTTAGATATGGAACCCTCTCTCTCTCTCTCTTTCTCTCTCTCTCTCTCTCTATATATATATATGATTTTTTTAAGTTGCTAGTCTCTTAATTGCAAATGTTTCTCCAGTATCCTGCATTTGTACCCTCTTCTCATGATTTCTGGTTTTGGTAGCATAATTGTGTGTGGATGATTTCCTACCTTTACTGTATGTATGCCTTCACTGTTGAGCCTTGCCATTTATAATATTTTTGTTTCTAGTTGTGGCCTTTTCTTTTCCACCTAGAGAAATTCCTTTAGTATTTGCTGTAAAGCTGGTTTAGGGGTGCTGAATTCTCTTAGCTTTTGCTTGTCCATAAAGCTTTTGATTTCTCCTTCAAGTCTGAATGAGAGCCTTGTTGGGTATAGTCATCTCAGTTGGAAGCTTTTCCTTTCATCACTTTAAGTACATCAGGCCACTCGCTTCTGGCCTGTAGAGCTTCTGCTGAAAAATCATCCTACAACCTTATCGGGATTCCCTTGTATGTTATTGCTTTCTTCTTCCTAGCTGCTTTCAGTAATTTCTCCTTTTTAATTTTGGTCAGTTTTATTAATATGTGTCTCAGGGTGTTCCTTCTTGGATTTATTTCATAAGGCATTTTTTATGCTTTCTGCATTTGAGTGAGTGATTCCTTTCCCTTGTTAGGGAAGTTTTTGGCTATTATCTCTTCAAATATTTTCTTTGGTCCTTTCTCTCTCTCTTCTCCTTCTGGCACCCCTATAATATGGATGTTAGTGCATTTCAAGTTGTCCCAGAATTCTCTTAGACTGTTTTCATTTCTTTTCAATCTTTTTTTCTCTTTTCTGTTTCATGTCAGTGATTTCCACCAGTCTGTCTTCCACCTCACTTCTTCATTTCTCTGCCTCCTGTATTCTGCTATTGGTTCCTTCTTGTGAATTTTTTATTTTATTTATTGTATTTGCATCTCTGCTTGCTTAATCTTTAAATCTTCTCTCTCTTTGCTCAGTGTTTCTTGTAATTTATCAATCTGTGCCCCCAGTTTATTTCCAAGATCTTGACTCATTTATACTATCATTAGTCTAAAATCTTTAGGTCTTTTTCATGGAGTTTGGTAATCTCCAGATCACTTAGATGTTTTTCTGTTTTTTTTTTCCCTTGTCCCATTATCTGAGTCATAATTACAGGATTATGACTTCATTTCATTGTGTATAGATTTTTGGTGTGGTCTCCTTTTTGCAGGCAATAGAGTTGTAGCCTCTCTTGTTTCTGATGTCTGACCCCCTTGTGGCTGAATCTGGAGGGGAGGCTTGCTCTGTTTCCTGATGGGAGGGACTGGTACCTGCCCACTGGTCTGTGGAGCTGATTCTTATCCCTCTGGTGGGTGGGCCTTTGTCCCTGGATGTGATTAGGGGTGGCTGTGTGCCTGAGGGGTCTTCAGGGAGCCTGTTTGCTGATGGGTGGGACTGTGTTCCCACCAGTTTTGTTGTTTTGTCTTGGGGATTCTCAGCTCTGATGGGTGGGCCAGATTTTTCCAAAATGGTCAGCTCCAGGGGAGTTCACACTAATTATTATTCCTGAGATTTTTGCCTCCAATGTCATTCCCCTACAATGAGACACAGTCATCCTCCAAGAACAGCATGCAGGTTTGACCCAGATTTCTATGGAGTCTCTGCTTTGCCCTGGGACCCAGTGCACACAACAGCCTGTGTAAGCCTTTCAGGAGTGGAGTCACCATCTCCCTGGTCTCGTGGCTCCTCTGCATAAGCCCCACTAGCCCTCAACGCCAAATGCTCTGGGGGCTCCTCCTCCCAATGCCAGCTCCCCAGGCATGGGAACTTGATGTGGAAATCAGAACTTTCACTCCTGTGGGTGAGCCTCTGTGACATAATTACTTTCCATCTCAGGGCTGCCCATCCAGGTGTGGGGTTGCTTATAACAACTAATTGCCCCTCCTACCATCTTGATGTGGCCTCCTCTTTGTCTTTTGGTGTAAGATATCTTTTTTGGTAGTTTCCAGTCTATTTTGTTTATGGTTATTCAGCAGTTAGTTGTAATTTTTGTTATTTTTATGAGAGAAGATGAGCTCCAGTCCTTCTACTTTTCCATCTTAATCCCGTCTCCTATCCCACAAATTCTTGATGCATTAAAAAATCCACAGTCCAGAGGTATATATAACTAACCAAAAGCTTTTATCTTTAGAATATGATTTGATTCAAAATTATTTTTTATGGATTTTTTGAGAGAGTTAACTTGAAGGCAGCAGCTTTTTTCTTTTTTGCTTTTTGAACAGGACATAAATTTCTCACAGCTGCTAAATCATCTATTTAAAACCACCTTAAAGATTTGTTACTTTCTTTCACGTTCCCATATTTTAACATAGCATGTAAAGATTACTACATGAATCATATTACATGTTGAATATGCTTTCAGAAAAATGCAGTGATTCAAAAACATCAGAAATTGTAGCAAAGAAAAATAGCCCACTTTAATCTGAATCAGCCAACTAAATTATCTCTCATGCCATTTTCTTTGATTTGGGACCTAGGCAGAAATGCTCAGATGCAAATGAGATTAGGAGAAAAAAATTTTTCTTAAGTTCTAAGACTTAACTGAGGTAGAAATCTTTGACATGTTAGGCTCAAACATGTTCAGCGTCCTAACTAAAATCTCTGATTATTTTAAAATCGAAGACTTTGCCCCAAATATAATTTTTATCCCTGTAGTCAAATGTCGGGATGTATATTTTCTGAAAGTATTTCTAGACATGGAGGAAAAAATTAAGAAGTCAAGCCCTAATGCATAAGAAAAATCTACATACACTTCTAATGTTACTTAGGAAAAAAATATAAAAGTAGACACAAACACACATTCCAGGCCCACAAGTTAGTATGGGTTTCATTGGTAGTTCAGTTCATGTACTGAAATATGAGAACATTTTGTGTTTTTAATTTGAAATATGTAACCAGGTACTGTGTCCCACATCTGGTGCATTGCAGATGTTGCTTTGACTCAAAATTTCCCCTAGGTGGCAATCTTTTCAAAGAAGCGTCACTTGAACCTCCACCTAAAAGAACTGAGCTGGATCAGCACCTAATATTTACACCCTACTCCAGCTGCTCTTTTCATCTCCACCCAGAGAAGAAAAATACAATTTGGGACACGATATTATTTTGAACACTAGCTCAAAAATCTCTCAAAATTGAAGATATGGGTGTTATCTACTTAAAATGTAAACACGTTTAAGAAAAGAGACTGAAAGACATTGATTTGAATTGAGCTGGGGTTTTCCGAAGGTGACTAAGACATTTTACTCAAATTGTAGTTTCTGAACTGTCTAAAACGCCTGTTCTAAAAAGGACATTATTTCTCACATTGTTATTTAATGAAATGCTTCATTGATCTCTTTAGATTGATAACTGTTCCCCCCCCCCCCGCCCCCAGCCCCGAGCAGTGCCCACAGTTGCCCTTTTGTGGGTATACCACCAGCACATGAGAGAAGGTGAGTAAGAAGAACGAATCTCACTTACATCTTATACTTTCATACTATGTTGAAAAAGAGAGAGAGGTAATAACATAAAAAAAGAGACTACTTAGAGGTAAAAAAAAAAAAAAAAAGAAATGATATGGAATGAAAAATATTCTAAAATTCACAAACTTTTTTCTTCCCACATTCTTCTTACCCTGATATGTGTCTTCGAGGACAGTCATCATTCACACTTGACATATATCATATATCTACGACATTCACATATATAATATATATATAGACTTAAGCTTTCCTCTGCTTTGGAACTTCACCTTTTGTTTTTAATTTGTTTGTTTAAACTCTTCATTGCCCCATCCCAAGGTTTAACCTTCAAGAGATGTAGGCTGGCAATGATGAAGCATGACTCTCCTAAAAGCTGTCACAGAATAATCTGAAGTATCCTATAATCCTTCAAAAGAAAAAAAAAGGGGGGGGGGAGAGGGATCGAATTAAAGTACCAATGAATATTTATGTAGCTATTTGAAAGGCAACTTCCCTTTTCTTACATACTTTAACACTTTCAATAATCCTGGGCAGTTAGAAAGCAGGCGTTATCACTATCCCTAATTTATAGATAAATTTCAAAGAAATCAAGGTCTTTAGTCAGAGTTAAAAATCGGTAACTGAAAAGCCAGGACTCAGGTTACATCCAGTTCTTCACAATAGACCCACGTACTATTGGCATCACCTTCCCTGGGCCTCGACCTGCTCACACATACCGTGATTTTACTGTTGTATTCCATCTTGAAGGGCAGTTTCTCTAGCTAAATGGCTTCTGGGAAAGGATTTATTGAACCAGCTCATGAAATCCTTTCGACTTCCTGTTTGGTACCCTGGGCAGAAGCCATCAGTGGTAAAGCTGAGCGCTGGAGTTCAGTGCACTCACGGTAACATATGTCCCTGAGTTCCATCTGGATCTTTGACAGTAATTTCCACGTCTCTCTGCTCCTTGGCCACTGCTCAAAATACAAAGTCCTCCATCTCTGTTATCTCAGGGTATCAATCCCTCCCCCCTCTTCCCCTAAAGTCTCAGTAATGTCCCTTCGCTCCCATCCCTCTCTTGACCATTGCCCACTTTCTAGAATCTTTCCCTCGTCACCTTTGCAAACCTCCAACCATGCAATTTGTAGGGACCAGTGCAATGTAAATGGAGGTAGCCTTGTGCAAAAAGAAAAGGAAAAGAAACCCTTTTCCTTTCTTTTGCGACCTCTCTCTGCTCATTCTGGGGTTTTGTGCTGTTATCATCCAGTGTCAAGCTCCCTCAGGTGAAGGGACTTGAAGTGTGGACTTGCACAGGAGCCCAGGTCCCACCACAAATCTGCGTATGGGGCCTGTTTTCCTGATCCCCATCCCTCCCCAAGCCTCCATCTAGGTCTCTTGGAGGGGGCAACAGTCTCTGGCCAGTGGGGCGGGTGCAGGGGAGGCAGATGTCTGAGGTGTTACCCAAGGGGGCAGGACAACAGGTGAGCTGGGCGTCTAAGGCCCCTGTGCCTTCTCCATCATCCTAGCAGACCACATTTCAGTCAGAAAACACAAATTCAGAAATGACATTGCTAAGAATTTCAAGGGGATATCCACAGACTGTAGAGTCCCTTTTGAGACTGAGGCTGCGCTCGAGGGCACAGGACCACACACAAGAAGCCAGTGGACCCTGCCAGCCATAACAGCTTTCCCCCACTCCCAGCCTTATCAGACTGAGTCTTCACGCCGGTGCTCCACGGAGGAACTTGGCTTCCTTCAAAGCAGCCTGAGCATGCCCTGCTTACTGTCACTTGCTCCTGGGAACTGGGGTGGGGGTGGGAGGCATGACTCCCAGCTTCCCAATGCTGCCTCACTCATAAACCACTGCTCTTCCAACCTCATGTAATTAAGGTACACATCACGACCCTGCAGCCTCTCTGCATCTCTCTTCCCCTTGATCCAGCATCTCCTGCAGGCGCTCCACCTTCCACTGATCATTTACTACCTCTAGAGCATAACCTTCCTCTCCACCCCAAACCCTGTCATCCCTCTGGCTGTGTTAGAAACCTGTATAACAATCCCTGTTTCACAGGCCCTTGGCTCCAACCCCACTGGCCTTCAAGTCCATCGAGCCAATGTGTTATCACAGCCTCTGACTTGCCAGAATTGAGAGCCACCAGACCAATGAAATCTTATATTTTAACCTCCTGTGCTTTGGCAGCTTTCTTCTCTTATTCGGTTCACTAACTCCTCACACTCTTCAAGAGTGACATGGTTTTTCAGGAGTTCCCATCGTGGCTCAGTGGTTAACAAATCCGACTAGGAACCATGAGGTTGTAGGTTCAATCCCTGGCCTTGCTCAGTGGGTTAAGGATCCGGTGTTGCCGTGAGCTGTGGTGTAGGTCACAGACGCGGCTTGGATCCCTCGTTGCAGTGGCTCTGGCGTAGGCCGGCGGCTACAGCTCCAATTGGACCCCTAGCCTGGGAACCTCCATATGCTGCAGGAGAGGCCCAAGAAACAGTGAGAAAAAAAAAAAAAGTGACACCGTTTTCAGAGGAGAGGAACAGGTTCTTCGAATACAAATTAGGTTTTGATTTTGTTTGAGGGTTTTAAATTGTTCCACATCAAATTATACTGTCTTATGTTTCACAAATTTTTAGAGAAACATTATAAATATTATTGTAATGAATTTTTTTTATTTTATTAATTTTTTTAAGGCTGCACCTGCAGCATTTGCAAGTTACCAGGTCAGGCATCGAATAGGAGCTGCAGCTGGAGCCACAGCCACAACCACAGCACCACTGGATCTGAGCCTCATCCGCAACCTACACTGCAGCTTACGGGCAATGCTGGATCCTCAACCCTCTGAGCAAAGCCAGGGGTTGAACTCCCATTCTCACAGAGAAAAAGTGGAGTCCTTAACTCACTGAGCCACAATGGGGACCCACCATTTTATTTTTTTATTTTTAATTTTTTGGCTATGCCTTAGGCATATGAGGTTCCCAGGTCAGGGATCAAACCCACGCCACCGTAGCAGCCCAAGCCTCTGCCGTGACAATGCCAGATCCCTATCCTGCTGAGCCCCACAAAGGAACTCCCTGTAATGAATTTTTATATAAACATTTTACAAATAAACACATTGTGATTTTAAACACATCAATGGCAGAAACATCTAGCATCTTATTTTTGTTTAATAACCTGTGATTTTTCTGTCTAGTCAATAATGTATCTATAATAAACAGTATTGCCTTTGGAAATCTGAGATTCTATATGCATTATAGGGGGTTTCATTCTTTCACAACCCCTAAACTTCATGTCAACCTGATTTAATGGCATTTGTATTATTCAAAAGTCTTCGGTGTATCTGAAGAACCCCTGAAATGTTTTATTCCATTCCTTTTTCCCCCTTCTGTCAGTGGCTGCTTTATTAGATGTAGACAGCTGGTAGAGCATATGTTTCTTTAAAAGAAACCTTTAAAATTAAAATTTGGAGAGCACACTCTTAAAAGCCACCAAAAGTAGGGTGAAGTTTGCTTCTTAAGAGACTTATGAGCTATCTGGAAGGATTCAAACATCAACATCCAAGAAGCCTCTCTCTACCCCTGAAGGTTCACTGTCATAGATGCTAAGTCCAGAGATAGTTTAACTTTCGCTGTAGTTTCATATAAATCATTTAAATTAATGGCATTATTTGTCTTCATTTATAAATCAAAGTTAATCAGGTTTGCTGTGCTACTGTAGAGTATATTTTTTAACACTGAATGGAGTGATGAAAGTGAAAGCATGTTGATAAAGGTGGGAGACAAGAGAGGGGAGAAGAAAAAACACTTATCGGGCATCCATTGTGTTCTAGGCATTATGCCAAGCACATTACATATATTTTTTCACTTAATTCTCACAGTCTGCTCAGTAGAGTAGACACATTGTCCCATATTTGAAGAAAGAATACTAAGGCTCTAAGGAAGGAAGCAGTTTGCTTAAGGGCAAATGAGTAAGTTGTGGAACCTTGATTAGCAAATTCTTTTAGTTCCACCTTCCAAGGGTATCCAGAATCCAACCACTTCTCACTACCTTCACTCTTAACCATCATGGTTCAAACCATCACCAGTTCTCCTCTGCAACTGCAATAGCTTAACGCTTCTCCTATTTTTGTCTCTGTCTCCCTACAGTCTGTTCTTAACACATAAGAGGGAGCCTTTTAAAATTTGTCAGATCATTCACACCTCTGCTCAAAATCCTCAAATAACTTCCAAATTCATTCAGAATAAATGCCAAAGTCCTTAATGAGTCACGGAGCTCCCGCATTATTTGGGCTCCAATATCTATTATTTCTTTGGCTTTGATCTCTCACCACTCTGTTCTTTGCACACTGTGATTCAGCAATACTGGCCAATGGCACCCCCTCCCCTCACCCCGCAATTCCTCAGACATGGCCATCACACTCCTACATGGGGCTTCTGCACAGGCCTGTTTTCTCCAACATAAACTCTCTTTCTCTAGCTGTCCTTATGTACCTCCTCACCTCCTTCCAGCCTTTGCTCAAATGTCTCCAATGCGTAGTGAAGCTTAACTAAATTGCTTCATATCCAGCCCTCACCTTTGAACTCTCTCTGCCCTGCTTTGTTTTTTTCCTTACAATGTATACCATCTGCCATAGGGGGGAAAATATTATTTGGATTAGTTTCTCCCATTTCTCCACCAAATAAGCATCATGAAGGTAGGTACTCTCCCATGTTTTTTTATACTTTTGTAGCCCAGTCTTCATCCATGAAAGGGGTTATAAAAGTACGCTTTCAGAGATTTTTGTGAGAATTAAATGAGATAAAGGATGTAAACCCCACCCTAGTGCTTGGTACATTTAAATTCTTAATAGGTGGTATGAAAATAATTACAATTGTTACTATTTGTGCAAGAGCTGGAAACAACTTTCTAAACCGAGAGTTTTTTTCTGTAGCTTGATTCAAATCTATTACCAGGTGAGAATAAAAAGGAAATAAATGGAAATACTTTATCTTCCCTAGGAAAGTATGTGGGAGAGTGAAAGTGAGACATATGAAAAGAGTCATAATGGACACAGGTTTAGATTCAATAAAACTAGAGTCACAGATTTCTAGGTCAGAAAAATAATGTAATATACCAGTAAGTATTATAATTCTGTCAGAGTGGTTAAAAAGTCACTGAGTCCAGCCCCCTGTTCCTAGGCTGAACTTAGTTAAGTCATTCAAGGTAGTTTGTCATCTAAATGATACGAACAGTACATATAAAGGCATCTTTCAAGATCTTTTGCTGGAGTTTGCTCCAGGTTTAATCACGGAATCATTAGACTCACCTTCAAATAACTTTTAATCTATTTCTAGAATTTTAATCTACTTCACCCTATTTTGGCCAGTATACTAAAGTAACGCAGGACCACTGATCTCTGTCTTCTGAGCCTCAACTTGAGTACTTTAATTAATCAGCAAATTATTCAGTGAGCCTTGGGCCAAGTTTTGGCCTGGGCTTAATATCAAGTTCTAATTCATGATCCTCCTTGCTGTTCCCTGACCTCCTTGGAGTCCCCAGAGTCTCTTTCATCTTTCCTAATGGTCTCATTTTCATTTTTGTTGATCTTCTTTGAATGAGCTCCAATTTCTCTACAACTCTCATAAATACTTCAGGAAAGCCTTGATTATTGCCAAATATGGAAGAAAGATTACTATTCATGATAAGCTTGCCATCCTCCTAATATATACTCCAGCATAATGTTAGCTTTTTAAATAATTGCTTCATGCTGCTGAGTCATCAATGTGTATGATATGATGAGCATTAAGCCAATTCCCCCCAGTACTTGAGCACACAAATTCTTTCTTAAATCAGCTGAGTTTATTTTTTGTTCCTCACAGGATATCTCATTCAAACTGATTACATTCAGTCCTGGTTTTTTTAAGTTGTTTTTCTACATATTCAAGGTACATTCTTGTCCTTTTTAAAACTGGCAGTTCTTCCTATGCCCTTCCTCGTTCAGTTCAATGCAGTGCACTCTTGGCATCTATTAGTGCCAGGCATTATGCTACAAAATAGGTAAACATGAGTCTTAAGAAGAAGTTTTCATAATAGAAGTGACAAAAATGTATTAAATTCCATGTATCAGGATAGAGGACGGCATGTGTCCAGAAAGGGATGGCTTGGTAGCCTTCCTGGTGGAGATAATGCTAACTTGAGCTGTTAGGACTGAATGGGAATTAAGTACTGAAGAAGATAGTACAGGATTCCAGGAAGAGGGTGCTATGTAAGAAAAGTTTAGAGGCTTATAACCGTGAATCTGTGTGGTGATTATAAACAGTTTCCTAACATTAATATAAAATGCAAGCTGAGAAACTTAATAAGCATCATTTCAACTTCTTTAAGGAACTAAGAAAAGATTATATGACCTTTGGCTGCCTGGTGGTTGGAGCATCCTTAGTACAACTGAACATCTTTATTTGCAGAGTCCATATTTGTGACTTTGTCTATGTACGAAAATTTGTCTGAAACCCTCACATCAGCACATTGGTGCTTTTATCTAGACATGTCCAGGGATGAAGAGTTTATTACCAAACCTGCACATTCCTGGCTGTGATCAAACGAGGCGACGGACTCCTCTGTCTCCATTAGCTCTCTTCCTGTAAACAAGTATCCTTTTCAAGGTCTATTTAGTGCCATGTGTCTTTGCATTGCTGTGTTTTGTCTTGGTGCTTTCCTTACTTAAAATGGCCCCAAGGCAAAGTGCCGAAGTGCTGTCTGGTGTTCCTAAGGTAAGAGAAGGCTGCGATGCGCTTTATGGAGAAGATAAGTGTGTTAGATACGCTTCACAATTAAAAAGGCTGACCTAAAAAGAAACGAGCTCCATCTCCAAACAAAATCAAGGCAGGGCCTAAATTCTACATTTCGTCACTGTGAAGGGTGGCTGTAGCTCGCTCACTTCAATTTCAATGCACTGTCATGGTCGCCAAGCCTTGCTGAACTTTGATTATCAGTACCAGTGGAATCCAGGAGTAAAATTTATCTGCACTGGATCTGTGCTGCCCACATTCAATTCTACCAAACTGGGCACCCCTTACATTTGCAGGCATTCAGTGGCTCTTCCTTGGTAATGAATATACTGGCAGTGATGCTGATGATGAAAAGCAGAAAGGTGCCTGAGCAAATCATTCACATTCACCTAAAAGGGGACAGCTGTACCCAGGCTAGGAAAATACATGCTTTGAGGGTGTCTTCAATATAATTAAATAAATCGGATGTTTTGTAAACTGCTTCTCCATACATGACTCGGCGCTTACATCAATTATAGACAGCATAGCCTCTGTCCACAAGAAGTTTACAATCTAGTCCATTTTTGAGGGTAAAACAATTATTTAGTATAATGTACAGTAAACAGACATAGAAGGGAGAGATTAAAATGCCATGGAGTTTTAATGGTGACCATACCTGCTAGTGGGGAAAAGGATATCGGAAAAAAGCTTCCAAAGGAAGGCAATGTTTGTTCTGAGCTTGGAAGGAACATGAGAACACATCCAAAGTCTGAAAAACATGAGGCATATTAAGAAAGCATCTAACATGCTTTGAGTACAGACTTGGTGAAGGTAAGAAACAGCAAATGTGACTGAAAACCAGGTTGTGTTCTTAAAGGTGATTGGAGGTTTTTAAGCAGAGAAATGATAGGAGGAGCATTGACTTTAGGAAGTGCCACCCTCCAGGACTCATGGAGCAGGTGAGGGGATTTGGATAGAGTTCCTAAGAGATTCTGATGCCTGTGGAAGTGGTGGCAGGAGAGGTGGGAAGGAGGTTTCGTACACAGGAAGCTGAGCCTTGCAGCCTGAGTCACTAGAAGAACATGTGAACCATTCAAGGTCATAGGAAATTCAGGAGAAGCAACCAACCAAATCCCTTTCATTACAAGATATACCCAGCAAAAGACATTTCAGTGGAAATGTAAGAGTGTGAGGCTGGTACACTGGGTGTGGCTCATGGAAGAAACTGGTAAATAGTGTTATTTGCAAGCCATCTGCTTTAAAAAAGAACAGTCTGAGGTCCTATAAAGTAAAGTATCTTTGCACGGAAAGTGAAAGCAACCAATATATATTACAAATGTAGAAAAGTATATAAAATGCATAGCATATGCATATGCCGCTGTATGGGTTCAGATGTGCCGTTTTATCGACTCAGCATAATCCTGTGGGTCAGTTGTTACAGAAGGAAAGACAGAAGTCTTTCACTTAGAAATCAGAAAAAAAAAAAATTAAATGCCCCCTCCCCACTAAGAAGAATGAGAAAGATGAAGATTAGGCTGGAGGGTAGCGGAAATGGCTTTTAAATGCCAAAGACCTTTCCTTGTTTTTGTGTTAGTCCAGGTGTCTATTACTTTTTATCTGGATTGTCAGGAGAGAATTCTTACAGGATTTTCCTGCCTTTCAGTGCATCTATGTTCTAGACATCTGCCAGACTGATCTTTACAATTTTGGCTATAGGAGTTCCTGTCCTGGCTCAGCAGAAATGAATCGGACTAGTATCCATGAGGACACAGGTTCAATCCCTGGCCTCACTCAGAGGGTCCAGGATCCGGCATTGCCGTGAGCTATAGTGTAGGTCGCAGACATGGCTCGGATCTCCCATTGCTGTGGCTGTGGTGTAGGCCAGCGGCTATAGTTACCCTTAGCCTGGGAACCTCCATATACTGTGGGTGCGACCCCCCCAAAAAAAGACAAAAAAAAATTTGGCTATAACCTTTTTCCCCTCTGCTTAAATACTTCTAGGGGCCCCTCCATTCTTATTACAACGTCAAGGTCCCCTGTGATCTCATTTCCACAACCCTTAGCTCCAGGCTCACTCGGGGGCATTCAGTGTTTCCCAGACCCAGCCATGTTCATTGAGACCTGTGAACATTCTCTGGTGTTGCTATTTCTGCCCACAGACCTCCTCTCTCTCAAATACTTCTAGCACAATCCTACTTATGCTACAAGTTCCAGATCAAATGGAAAACCCCGAGATCATTTTGAATTCCATACCCTGAGCAACTATTTAGTCCTGCATTGTCCAAGTAAACAGACCACGGTGATGTTGATTTAACAACTGGAGCTAAATCTCTGTGCTTGTGAATGCCTATTGGGACTGATTCCCTTTAAGGGTCCTGCATGTAATTTAGCAAACAGACATGGGACAACTCTTAGGTTTATTTATCTGTTTGATTTTAGGAAAAGTATTAGGAAAACTGCAAATTTGAAGCCACACCTATGTTAATATCATCAGAGTAGCTCAAACTGAAAATGGCACTGGGTGTATATGAATTCCAAGTGCAACCAGTATTCTTTGCTTTTTTTTTTTTTTTTTTTTTTGTCTTTTTGCCATTTCTTGAGCCGCTCCCACGGAATATGGAGGTTCCCAGGCTAGGGATCTAATTGGAGCTGTAGCCGCCAGCCTACGCCAGAGCCACAGCAACTCAGGATCCGAACCACGTCTGCAACCTACACCACAGCTCACGGCAACACCAGATTCTTAACCCACTGAACAAGGGCAGGGATTGAACCCACAACCTCATGGTTCCTAGTCAGATTCGTTAACCACTGCGCCGCGACGGGAACTCCTCTTTGCATTTTATACAAGGTAGACCTGCTCAGACATGAGGAGTATCATGATAAGTAGCAACTTTAGCAAATATTTCCTGCAAACCAGGGTCTGCTTTAATGGACTGTCTGTGTCAGAAAAGACTGTAAAGTAGAGTCTTTCAATCAGACTCTCTTTATTACATGTATATAATCCGAGTATAAACATTGTCCATAAGATTATCTTTGAATTTCAATCACAGCTGTAAGGATACGACTTTATAAAAAATGTTTAGTGTGATTGCTTTGGGACATGACTCAATAGGCAGTTTGAGAAGCCCAAACTGAACTTCTATATATTTCCCAATGAGTGTGATGCTAAAATCAGTGGGCTAACTGCCTGTGAACTGAACTCTCAAAACTGATGAAAGAGTGCTCCATTAATGAAGACACAGCAGAGGCAAGATGTATTTTCAGAGCTCTGAGCCATTAAAACTTCATTTCACTTTGCTCCTTCTTAAAATGTATATGAGATGCAGTATAGAGCATCTCACATCAGAGACAACAATGACGCTCCAGACTCTACTATCAAGCAAGAGTTTTATGTGCTAGCTACACTGCTGTACAAATATGTATCTTAAGAAGTTTGCTGTTTCCAGCTCAGTGGTTAATGAGCCCAACTAGTAGCCATGAGGTCGCAGGTTCGATTCCTGGCCTTGCTCAGTGGATTAAGGATCCGGCGTTGCCGTGAGCTGTGGTGTAAGTTGCAGACGTGGCTTGGATCCAGCATTGCTGTGGCTGTGGCGTAGGCCAGCAGCTGTCGCTCTGATCAATCCCTAGCCTGGGAACTTCCATATGCCACAGGTGCGGCCTTAAAAAAAGAAAAAGACAAAAAAAGAAAAAGTTAAACTACTGAAGATACTTTGTAAGTTACACTCTCCAAGAATTTCTCCAAGATAGTTGTTGTTATTGTTACTGTTGTTATGGGGCTGGAAAATATTTTTTAAATGTAACGGTTTGTGGAAATAAACTTTCTAAAAAACAAGTCAATTAAAGTATTAGTGAATATTGAAGAAATTTTGATAAGCATTAGGAAAAGGTCACACATTGAGACCTTAATAGAAACTCTATTTCATCTTCATTCTTATCAATATTTAAACCCTCCCACCTTCCATTCTGTGAAAGTGTTTCCAGTCAGCCCCATGGTAACTCCTGCCTTTGTCTCCTAATTTGTGATGTCCATCTCAATTCTTTTGTCCTTTCTATGAAGATAAGCAGCTTCAATTATAACCTTGCTATTTATTTAGATAACCCATTCTGCGGGATTCATCTCAACTTATTCCTTTTCTCCCCTCTCCATTATGGATAAAAATCTCGCCTCTCCCCAAACTTTTTTTGAACCGCTTCCATTTGTCACTTTTATCTATTCTGCAGGTAAATCAGTTGTTCTATTTTGCAATGCCCTTATTTATTTTGTCTTTATCACCAAATTGGAGGGTCTAGTGAAATCAACTTTCTTTTGCTTCTTATTGCCATTTTTAAGGACATTTAAAGTGCCATATTAATATATAGATACACGTTCATCACATTTTTCCTATTTTTTTTTTTTAGAATCACTATTGGCACTATCTCCCCACTTGTATGTTTCTTCCTCATCCTGTTCATTGCATCAATTTTATCCATTTTAATTCCCAAGTTCCTTAAGACAAGATTAACCCCCACAGAACTGTTTTGTCATGGCTCATTATCTTGGAAATAAACCATTAAAAGATATATCATCTCTTGAAATCTTCACCTCAGTACCTTGTCTCTTCAACCACATACTATTTACAATATAATACTCCCATTCAGCAACACTATCAACAAAAATATAATTAAAACATTTAGAATCACAGCATAACAGAGGTTTCTGTAGCAGTAACCACTTTCCTCTTCTAAACTTCTTCTCAATTACTTCAGACTAATACAATCAATGCCTTGACCCCCATGAAACTTTTCCAGTTATCTATGTCAATCCCAAACAAGAATTCCTTCCTAGAAACCACTGACTAAGCTCCCCAATGTGCCCAATGAGGAATCCTTAGGGAAGATTCAAAATCATGAAGAATTAAACAATTGCAGATTCTTGCTTTCCATTTTCAACTTGCCTTTGCCACTGCCTGGAGCTCTTTCTAGTCACATCTTAGAAATCCTCCCCCACCCCGTGAATTTTCCACATTTGCCATTCTTTGCCTTCTTAAGTGTTACCGGAAGTCTTCACGGTCATGATGTCCTTCAGTCCTTAGAGTTGACATTTACTTTATAGAGTTAACACTATTTGGCAAAAAAAAAAAAAAAAAAAAAAAAAAAAACCAGCACCAGGGGGCTTGAGATGTTCCTGCATGAAACTGAAGGAAGCCAGGACTAGAAAACCATTATACCAGAAGATCCTCATACATGATCAGAGGGTGTACAAAAAAGGTCATGACAGGAGTACAATTCATAAAAGCAAAGCGCCTGAGACGGTCCCACCTGGGGACTAAGAGGATAGAGTATTCCAGGCTATCAGCACAAGGAAGGAGGTACAGCACGGTAAAGGAGATCTTCCTTCAGAGACTTGGTGAGAATCTGAAAAGCCACCGCTTAGGATCTAAAATACAGGCTGGGAGGATGGAATAGGGACCAAGGAAAAGAACCTTCAGGCAGGATTCAGCTCCAAAGAAAGCAGGAGCACTATAAAGTACAGCCTGAGCAGTGGAGGTAAGAGCCAGAAGCAAGAATGATCTTGATGCCAAAGAATGTCATTATAGTTTGCGAGCCTAGAGTTAAATCAGTCTCAGGAGGTAGGAAGTGAACTGGATCCACTAAGAGGAGAAATAATCCTATGGTAGGAAGGAACAGAAATGATAACAAGAATAAAGAAGTGAAGAGAATGAAGCCAAGCAACATCTTGACATGGATGCTTTATCCCCCCCTCCATGCCTTTGCATCAACATACATTTATATCATTTAAATTTTTTTTCAGATTCACAAGAGAAAATTTTTCCAAATATAACTATTTAAAGTATTTAGGTGTTTTTTTTTTTTTTTTTTTTTTTTTTTAGCTGGGGCATTTAATCTTGAAGAGTCCATGGAGGATTTCTTGAAATAGTTTAATTTTCTGCACTTAAGAATTGTGACTTCCACCAGCACAGACTCATGATTTTAGTTATCCATGCATGGTTAAGGGCCATATTAAAAAAAGGAAGACAACAAGGAACTTATTATGATATTAACATTGTATTGATGTAGGATGAATGCATGACACTCTCAATTTAGATTCACTGAATAGTTCTTATCCTGTGAATAGCTGTGGTTTCATATCTTTTTATTTGTTTTATTTTGAATACATTATACTGTTTACTTGGATTAAAATATGGAAGTTGCTCTGCATGCAAAACTCGAGAGGTTTATCAGAACGTAATTAATAGCAAAAAAGCATCAAAATTATAGGATATTCCTATGTCTAACAACTGAGCACCCCAACAGCCAATACTTGCAAAACTCACAACATTCTACTAAGGGAAAAAAAAGGTAACCATGGATTATAAATCAGCATCTTTTTGTTCCTTTCTAGAACTTTGTTCTTACAGTGCTCTTTCTAGCAGTTTCATTGACTTGCCTTCAATTTTCTCTATTATCTGCCCTTCTAAATATTAAATAATTTTTTTTCTATTTAATTATGTTTTTATTTCAACCCCCTAAAGGAGCTGCTCTTTATTTTAACTCCTTAAGGAGCTGCTCTTTCCTGGCAGGTTTTTTTTTTTTTTTTTTTTGGTCTTTTTAGGGTCGCACCCATGGCATATGGAGGTTCTTAGGCTAGGGGTCAAATCAGAGCTGCAGCTGCAGGCCTACAACACAGCCACAGCAACAATGGATCTGGATCCAAGTGCATCTGCAAGCTCAAGGCAATGCCAGCTTGTTAACCCACTGAGTGAGGCCAGGGATTGAACCCATATCCTCAGGGATACTATGTCAGGTTCTCAACCCGCTGAGCCACACTGGGAATTCCCTCCTGGCAACTTCTAAGTCAAGGTGTATTTCTATCACTGTATCACTGTCAGAATGATCTTGAAGAAATCATACTAAGTCATTTTGGACCTCTCTAATATAAAAATGTCAGGCTAGTGATTCTTAAACATTGTCTTATAACAAAGTTTTATGATTCTAAAAATACATTTTTAAAGAGCTACAATTTTAGAGAATTTTTAGAACTAAAAACTATAAAAGTGGTAACTTGGTTAAACTCCCTATTTTACAAAGAAGAGATTAATTATTGTTTAGGATATAATATATGCTTTAATAATACAGTTTTTTTGTTTTGTTTTGTTTTGTTTTTTTGTTTTTGTTTTTCGTCTTTTTCTAGGGCCGCACCCATAGCATATGGAGGTTCCCAGGCTAGGGGTCTAATCGGAGATGTTGCTGCCGACCTACACCACAGCCACAGCAATGTGGGGATTTGAGCCGCGTCTGCAGCCTACATCATAGTCAAGGTCACACTGGATCCCTAACCCACTGAGCAAGGCCAGGGATCGAACCCGCAACCTCATGGTTCCTAGTTGGATTCGCTAACCACTGAGCCACGACAGGAACTCCAATAATACAGTTTTTCTTCATTGATTTATACTTTCATAACATCACTACATACTAGAGGAAGGACTAACAGGAATCTGTAGCTGTTATTTTTAAGAAAATGAAGTATAGCTAAGTATATATAGTACAATACCACTGTACCAATATTGTACTCTTTTTCAAGGTATCTGGGATTTAATTGCAATTATTGCACTAAAGTTCCAGTTTGAGAAATGTGGTGAATATCTTTTGTAGTTATTAAATATGATGGAGTCTGATATAAGCTATATTGACCTATTTATTAACTTCACTGGGTAGAACAGGAGACCAAAGAATGTTATAAAAATATCCAATACACATACAGTACTTACTGCGTGTCAGACACTGTCATAAGCACTTTATATTTATTAACTTGCTCGGTCCTCAAAATGATCCTACAAGACGGTTGTTTTTTGAGATGAATAATCTGAGGTTCAAAGAGGTCAAGGAACTTGCCCAATGTATGTGGAAAATTTGAAAACAGCTCTGTGTCCCCTAATTTTTGCTTCCAAGGATGCACCCTTCTTATAAGGGTCCTCTAGTTCTATCTCCCAGCTTTGCTTGTCTCTTCTTGGCTTAACATGATGTCCACTGGCAATCCTGATGGAAAGATATAAACTACTTCAAGGTGAAAAGCTCCAAGAGGGAATTCAATCAGTTTAGCCCAATTGCCATAGCCAAGAAAAATGTGGCATTGTGATTGGCTAGGTTTCAGTCACATGACAATCCTTTGGGCTCAGCCTAATAGGTTCTATGAAACCATTTCAACATGGATATTAGGGTCTGCCTATCATTTTATTATTTATTTATTTGTCTTTTTTTTTTTTTTTTTAGGGCCACACCCTGGGAACCAGTACACATGGAAGTTCCCAGGTTAGGGGTTGAATTGGAGTGTAGCCACCACCCTATATCACAGCCATAGCAAGGGGGGATCTGAGCCTCTTCTTCAACCTACACCACAGCTCATGGCAACGCTGGATCCTTAACCCACTGAGTGAGGCCAGGGACCGAACCTGCATCCTAATGAATATTAGCCAAATTCATTTCCACTGAGACACAATGGGAACCCCTCTTCTCATTTTAAATACAGCAATATTTAAAGTAGAATATGGTATTTGTCTTCCTCTTTCTGACTTACTTCACTCAGGATGAGAGTCTCTAGCTCCATCCATGTTGCTTCAAATAGCATTATGTTCTTTTTATGGCTGAGTAGTATTCCACTGTGAATATATACTACATCTTCCTAATCCAATCATCTATCAGCAGACATTTGGGTTGATCCCATGTCTTGGCTATTGCGATTAGTGCTGCAAAGAACATGCGGGTGCATGTGTCTTTTTTAAGGAGAGTTTTGTCCAGATATATGCCCAAGAGTGGGATTGCTGTGTCATATGGTAGTTCTATGTATAGGATTTCTAAGGTATCTCCAAACTGTTCTCCATAGTGGCTGTACCAGTTTACATTCCCACCAACAGTGCAAAAAGGTTCCCTTTTCTCCACACCCCCTCCAGCATTTGTTATTTGTGGACTTATTAATGATGGCCATTCTGACTGGTATGATATGGTATCACTTATATCTGGAATATAACATACGGCACAAAGGAATCTTTTCACAGAAAAGAAAATCATGGACTTGAAGAATAGTCTTGTGGTTGCTAAGGGGGAAGGGGAGGGAGTGAGAGGGACTGGGAGCTTGGGGTAAACAGATGCAGAATGTTGCCTTGGGGATGGATTAGCAATGAGATCCTGCTGTGTAGCACTGGGAACTCGTGTCTAGTCACTTATGATGGAACACGTAATATGAGAAAAAAAGCATGTATACATGTATGTGTAACTGGGACACCATGCTGTACAGTAGGAAAAAAATATACATAAATAAAAGATAAAAAGTAATAAGGTAGAATATGATTGGGTTAAATGAGAATTGAGCACTCAGAGGAATAAACTCACCTCAGTTCACTGGGATTTTTTTTTTCCTGGTGAATGTAAACCAAATGCAAATTTTGAGAGCCAAAGAGAAACCCAATCATGTTCCCTGGGTTCTCAGTTAACTGAGCTGACACAAGATCTTTTGGTCTGGTTCCAAGTGTCCAAATCTTTCATGGCCTTCCAGAAAAATCTTTTTATAGTGTATGTGCCTTTGAAAGATATTGAACAAGAAAGAGATGGGAAGGAAAGATTTTTGGTATGCTCTATGAGTATTACTCATTTTTTGGTGTTTTGAAAAAAAATTAGTATAGAGTTGCATTTCCCCCAGTTATTCTAGATATCAAAGTAACTTTTCTTTGAATGGAAAATGACAAAATGAGCCACAGGATGCATATATATATATATATATATATATATATATATATATATATATGTATGTATTTTTTCTTTTTAGGCCCACAGCAATGGCATATGGAATTTCCTAGGCTAGGAACAACAGCTGCTGGCCTACATCACAGCTACAGCAATGCCAGATCCAAGCCATGTCTGCGACTTATACCACAGCCCACAGCAATGCCGGATCCTTAACCCACTGAGCGAGGCCAGGGATTGAACCCACATCCTCATGAATCCTAGTTGGGTTCATTAACAGTTGAGCCATGAAGGGAACTCACTATAATTATTTATATATGATATAGCTTATTAAATTATGTTTACTCAAGAAAACTGTGCCTGTTAGATGACATAATGCATGTAAAGAAATAGAACATTAAAAAATTAGTATAGGTTTTTTCTCTTTCTTATAAGGTTAGCAATGGGAAGACAAGGAATAAATCATCAGCATTCCTTTTTTTTTTTTTTTTCCATTTTCTAACTTGATGTGTGTCACCTTCACATTCTTGTTCCTAACGTTTTCAAAAATACTAAGTCCAACATGATGCAAAGGGTGGTTGCAAAATATGGTTTCCAGATCAGTATCATCAGCATTACTTAGGCACTTAGAAATTCAAATACTGGGGCCAGTCCCAGAGGGCTGAATCAGAAACGCAGGGGAGTGAAGTCCCAGCAATCTCTATTTGAACAAGCCTTCTAGGTAATGCTGATATACACAGACACTGAGAACCATGGCCTTAGGAGCTCTCACTCTCTTTTGTAGGGCCTCCTTACCTGGCCTACTGGGTAAGGGATTGCATTCTTTACTAATTAGTATTAAACAGAAATTTATGCCAGGGATTTAACCTAATCCATCCCATATTATTCTCTCCCAGACACAGAATGTAAGCCCAGCTCTTCAACACAAAATTGGGAAATTATTTCCTTGTCTAGCTTTTTTGTGCCCGTCAACAACACTCTAATTTGATTTTCAATACTGTGTTCCCTGTGTCTGGTTTACAGTATAAGACATCAACCCTTTTGGGAAATGTTATGGTCTACTTTGGTGGCTGATCCATAAATTCAATAGGATTCTTGTTATCCACAAATTCAATGGGATTTGGTTTGATTTCTCGTTGGCTAAAGCTCCCAGAGCCTCTCTTTGTGCTGCCCGTTCAAACAGTGGAACAGGTTATTGAGAGTCCTTTTTAGGGGCTAGTCTGTAAAATGCATCCTTTTTCTACAATATGTCTCCAGCATACGTGATTGACTCTCATGGGCTAGACATCTATCTCCTAGTAGATGATCAAAGATAATACAAAGAAGATATTTCTGTAACAACCAGGTAGATCACCCATAATAACTAGCTTACACTCTTCTATTGACGTAGTGCACGCAGCTTAGTATCAGTATACCACAAAGATCCATGGAAAACAGGCAGGTCTTCTTGGGTTAGGTAGGGTTGGCTTGGTTACAACAGTAAAATTATACAACACTCTAAATTTGCTCTCCAGTTTTAAGAATGAATTCATACGTACTCACCTAAGTAGCTTAACAGCTTTATAATTTGCAGATGAGCTGTTCAGCAATGCATCCCTTTCTGTTATAAATGACAAGCATGTGCCTGATATTTGCACTGGGTTTATATAATGAAGTTTACCTACATCCAGTTGCAAATAATATTTAGTTGAGTCACTTCAAGAGAAATATTTGTTTTAAGTATAACACAGGAATTCCTTTTCCAATGTCTTATTGGGGATGCCATAGTATTTTTTATTGCATTCTTCAAATAATTGTGCAGAAGTTCAAGACCCTGCTTAGGGTCTAGAAGTCCCTGTTGCCGTTACAGTTCATGAAACAAACTTTTGAGCACTTACGTCCTAGGCATTAATTTCACAGCTGAAGGGATATTGTGGGGAAGCATTCCATGGGAAAGCTCAGAGACGACATGGGTTTGACATTATACCAAACACATGCTTGGGTGCTGGGGGTGCAAAGCCTGAAAATGCTGAAAATGGATTGACTGCTGCCCAGATGATCCCTTTCAGGTGAGGCTATGCAGGCAGTCCTCGAATGAAGACTTTGCTCCCACACAAGTCCTGTCATTCAGACAATTCTTCCTTCACTGATTAGTAACTTCCAGGTCTCATATTCATTTATGTTTGCTCTCCAAGACTGGGCCTCCTGGCCTTCAGACTTTCCTCCTTGGTTTTCTTTTCTCAGGCTGCTTTGATACCTGATACATACTCCCTTTTTACTCCTCCATACCAAACCAAACCAAACCAAACCAAACCAAACAAACAAAAAAACGAAAACACCTGTCTTCTCTCCCTTTCTCTCACAGTGATCTTTTTGGACAATAAGGTGGATCCTGCTTATCCATTCAAGCTTAACCCCAATTATTACTAGCAGTGGAACTACTTCCTCCACTCCCACTAGAGGGCAGCAAAAGCTCAATCTTCCTAAAGACAATTGCTTGGTATCCCTTGGAGAGTCTCAGAGCTTCTGGGTGGCTTAATCAAATGGCTTCTTCTAAAAAGGGTTCCAGAAAAGGCAAGGAGGGTGTTCAGGAGTACAGAACAAATTCAGTATAAAGTCTCCTTCTGTTTGGAGAAATACTTTATTCCTAAGATCTAGCCAATGGGCTTCTCTACCTACCATGCCCAGTGATGAACAAAGGGAGTCATGGATGGCCTGAATGTACTACCGAAGGGTTCTCAGTGCATTACATGAAAACATCAGCCAGTGTGCCACATGGATATTGGCTGGAGCACCTGCCTTGACCACACTCACTTCTAAACAAAACTACCTCTGTGACAACACTGGCCCCCCGGAGTAGCCATGTATGTAACAAATGGTCCCTTGATTATAGGCTGGCCAGGCAACAATAACCTCTGTGACCTGACTTGAAAAGATGACTCAGGTCTGTCCAATCCATGCTTCTATAAACTTAAATTTGGAAAGAGAAACACATGACATGTTTTCCACTGAGCAGTGGGAATTTAAGGTGAAAAGCTATGATACAGAGAAAAGGCTGAAAAAATTGATAGGCAAACTAATGTTCTGAGGGAGCATAAAATAATGAGAAAGCTGATGTGCCATAGAGAGGCAGATACAACCCAAAGGAGGAGAAAATAGTTGATCTCAATATTGAGCTTTTTATGGCTTTCCACTCTCAGTATATGCATATTTTTACATAACAGGAAATGTACTCTCAAGCCATTTTGATTTTAAAAATTCAACTTCTTTTTGATATATTTTTAAATAGTCATTGATTTTTTTGGGGTTATTCTCGACCAGGTCTTCTTGTTCCTAACACTATCCTGAGCCTCATCACTTTCCTCATGTTGCTAAAGGCCTTCCCTCAAGAGTTAGAGTTAAAGCCTTTTGAACCTGCTGTCTTACTGCAGCTAACAGCGCCCCCTTCGCAGCCCTCTGCTGATGATCCTTGTTAAATGGCAGAAGTCTGAAAAACTCTTCACCACAGAGATGGAGTATGTGCTTGACCTATCCCAAGATGACCTCCTTAACTGAAGACTCCCCAGCTGGGAATCTCTTGGTTCCTTTCTCTGCTGCTGGCTCCTGGCATGATCTCCTCTTCAGACTGTCTGAGGAGTTTGTAAGCAATCTAACCTTATCTTCTCAGATCAAAAAATGAACTGGCTAAGAATTACAAACTTTCATTTCACTCCACTTCTTTCCATAGACTCTGCATCCAAACTCATTCAAGCTGTTGGCCAAATTCAGTTCTTTGTCACTGCGTGGTTGAGGTTGTCCTTTATTTGCTGGTCATTGGCTGGGGATTGCGCCAGCTCTGAAAGCCGCTCTCTGTTCTTGTAGGAGCCTTGCATACGGGCTCAGAGCCAGCACAGAGTCCTCATCCCATGTAGAATCTCTTGGACATACCCTTTTTCTGCATCTCCCTTTCTTCCTCTCTGGGCACATCTGACTCCACCTGAGAACGTTCTCTGCTTGAAAGGGTTCATTCAATTAAATGGGGACCACCCAGATAATCCAAGACAACCTCCCAACTTTAAAGTCCCAGGTCTGGAACCTTAATTACACTGGAAAAGCCCCCTTTGCCACCCAGCATATCATATTCACAGATTCTAGGAATTAGGGTTTGGACATCTTTAGGAATCCATTCTACCTTTCATGCTTGTCCAGTTCCTATATATTAACCAGCTTTCAGACTTAATCCTACGGACTGAGGAAGAAGCAGGTTTCCCAGGAGGAAAGATCGTGCACGACTCTGACAAATGAACATGGTAATGATTTTCCCCCATTCATCCCCAGAGGTAACTATGATCATTTACCCTGGTAATTGCACTGTACGTACATACCTGGAGATCTATTGAACCTACCAGTCATGGTCCTTCTGTTTGAGTGTGAGCATAGGAACTAGGTAATAAATGGGGTTCTGACCAAGATCAAGCCCACAAGGGATCCACTGAGTTTATAGACACAGATGGTGGTTATTTTATCACTGACTGAATTGGAATAGGCGTACTTGATAACTGGGATAACTCTCACATCAGGTCCTGGTCCTGTGAGGGAAGAGCTTTCACAGTAGGGAAGGCCAAGAAGAACTCTCTGAAATGTTCCATTCCCAGACACTAAACACAAATAATATATTTCCAGCAGATGGTGGCTATAGAGTTCATAAAACATTTGATAAACCAGAACAGGTTCCCACATATCATTATATGAGACCAGGATGACACACTTTGCATCAAAGAAGAAGCAGGGACAGGTCTACGACTATGGGATCATCCTATATCCCTGTTCTTCATAATCAGATGTTAATATACTCTGCATGGGCAGGATGCTCAACTCCTCAAGATGCAGTCCTTCCAGAAGATCAGATTAAACACTGAGGGGTAGTCTACTCAGCTGTCTAGAGCCAGTCATTTACTAGCTTCACAATGTATTTTCAGTCCAACCACTTCTTCTTCTTTTTTTTTTTTTTCTTTTTAGGACTGCATGGCAGCATATGGAGGCTCCCAGGCTAGGGGTTGAATCAGAGCTATAGCCACAGCCACAGCAATGCCAGATCTGAGCCATACTGTGACCTATACCACAGCTCATTGGCAACCCCAGATCCTTAACCTACTGAGTGAGACCAGGGATTGGAACTGTGCCCTCATGGATGCCAGTCAGATTTGCTTCTGCTGAGTCGCGGTGGGACCTCCAATCCAACCACCTCTGAGTGTCTTTATGATCATCCTTCTTCAGGCAGTTTTTTTTTTTTTTTTAATCCTGTACTTCTGTTCTGGTCGCCTATCTCATCTTCTGCACTTTTCCCCACAATCATTTCTCTGTAGACAGAGTGATCCCTTTCAAGATGTAAATTGGATCACACCACTCTTCTCTTCAAAATCATTCAATGCCTTCCTATCCCCCTTAGGGTACAACCCTGCATCCTTACTAAGGCCTAGAGGACCCATCATGATCTGCCCCCTTTGCAAATTCTCTCACCTCATCTCCTTACATATCCTACTTGTCTTATTCTGTTCTAGCTACTTTGCCTTCCACAGTGTTTCTTGAACATTACCAAACTCATTGCTGCTTCAGGGCTCTGGACTGGCTGTTCTCTGTATAGAAAGAGCTTTTTTCAGATCTTCACAGGGCTCCTTCCTTCAGTTCACTCAAGTCTCTGCTTAAATGTCATTTCCGCAGAGACTCTTTCTCTGCCCACCCAACCCAAACCTCTTCCCCTATATCTATTCTTATTTTATTTTTCATTAAAGTGTAGTTTTGATTTACCACGTCGTGTCAATTTCTGCTGTATGGCACAGTGACCCAGTCATTCACATATATATGAATATATATATATTTTTTTCTTTTTGTCATATTATCGTCCATCATGTTTTATCTCAAGAGAGTGGATAAAGCTCCTGTCTCTTACACTACTTTGATTGTTTATAGAATTTCTAATCTGACGTCATATATTTTGTTAGCTTGTGTGTTTTCCTTTTGTTCTACCCAGTTAGGTGGAGGATTTCTTGCCCTTTTTGGAGGTTTAAGTTCTTCTGCCAGCAGTCAGTAGATGATCAGTGTGAAACCTTCCACATGCACGTGTGTTTTTTTGGTGTGTTTGTGGGAGGGGGTGAGCGGGCCCTCTTATTCTTCTGCCATCTCGATCCTTCTCGCAGTCTGTGTGTTTCTGGTTTCTCCAACCAGAATATAAACTCCATGAGGGCATGGGTTTTATGTCATTTAATGGTCTAGTATTTTAAAATGCCTAGAACAGTGACTGGTGACATTAGATGGACTGAGTATTTCCAAATGAAGAAGCTACTCAGAAATGGGCTTGTGGTGCAACTCTGGTCTATGATATGTGAAAGAAAGTGTGCCAAGTGTCCTCTGATAAAGGCTTATCATTTCTAAGACAAACCCACAGGAAGAGAAAAGAGTCTACCTTCTTCCTCTGTTAATAGTGAAAATGTGAGGCCCAAAATCGCAGCAGTCATTTTTGAATCAACCTGAGGAGGAAACTTATGCAAAGTTTGAAGGGTGTGGAGAGATGGAAGGAACGTGGGTCCCGGATGGTATCACTGAGCTGCCAACTCGTCTCAGTCTGAGGCAGCCCTGCGAGGGGGGGAAAGCTGTGAGAGGGAGTAGACGTCTAACTGATTATGCCAGTGTTCTAAGGATCTCATTTCATTCATGGTTTTAGTCCTCACAGCCAAGAACAATCTGGCTGATGCATGAAGCTTTTTAGCTCTTCTTACTACATAATTCCATACACCTGATTCTTAAGATACATCAAAACTCCAGATGTCCAGCTAACTGTTCATCTGTGCTTTTACTCAATCCCTTGCTTCTACACATGTAAAATTTTACTCTTTTCTCATGCTTCCTCTTATGTGGACCAACTCAGAAGTTTCACTCCCTGTCATGCCTCCCCAAAAATTTGCTGCTGGGTTAGAATCACTTTTTCTGATGTAGCCCCATAACTTATTACTTATCTTCTTCCTGGCTCCTATTAGCTCAAGCTTCATGCTACAGTGATTTCCCCCATTCTCACCTTCATTCATTCATGTAATCATTCATTTATTCATTCACCAATATTCACTGAACATTTACAAGCCATGATTTGCACATATATCAGTAGACAAAACACATAAAAATATCTGCTGTAATAGAGTTGATGGGGTGAGGGTGTCCATTCAATAAGCTAATTAATTAAAATATCGGGAGTAAGTTGTATGAAGAAAAAGAAAGCACAGCAGGGTATGTGAGGGAGGATTGAAGTCTCAAAAGGGTGGTTCAGAGAGGTAGTTCATCTCATTTAGAAGGTGACACATGTGCAAAGACTTGAATAAGGTGAAGCAGCAGGTCATCTACCTGGGCCAGAGTGCTCCAGGTACAGACCATAGGTCCTAGGGCAGGAGTGCCCTCATGAGCTTGAGGAGCAGCCAAACCCTTCTATGACCAGAGCAGAATGAGTGCAGTAGTGAAAAAAAGAACCCATCTTCAACACATCACCCTGCCCCAAGGACCCAGCATAGTCATTTAACCACTGAACCTTCAATAAAGGATTGTTTAAAGGGCATTGTAGGGCATTCCCATTGTGGCGAAGTGGAAATGAATCTGACTAGGAACCATGATGTTGCAGGTTCAAGCCCTGGCCTCGGTCAGTGGGTTAAGGATCCGGTATTGCTATGAGCTGTGGTGTGGGTTGCAGATGCAGCTTGGATCTGGCATTGCTGTGGTTGTGGCCTAGGCTGGCAGCTGTAGCTCCAATTTGACCCCTAGGCTGGCAACCTCCATATGCCTCGGGTGTGGCCCTCAAAAGCAAAAAAAAAAAAAAAAGGCATTATGCTTTGTATCAAATAATTGTCTCTATTGGCTAGAGTTATAATTATGTCAATCATATGAATACCTAAGTAGTCCTATTTAACATTTTAGTAGAATATATTATGAACCAGTTTTCTACCATTCAAGGAACTTTCCTAAGATAATTATGGGTCCCAGTGTTCAGATTCACATGCTTCAGGCTTAATTCCTCCCACCTCATTGTTAATTCCAGATCTCAGGTTCATTGACCTGAGGCTCACATAACATGATCACACCTAGAGGCAAAACAAGCCGCAGATGAAGTTGGATGGTCCAGAGAGTGCTCCATTTGCTGCTCTTTGGCCTTTTCCCTTGCCTGTGTGACACACCGCTGTTCATATTAAAGACCCTGTCCTGGCTACTCTAGGCCCATGGTGTGATCAGTCATCAGGTGTGAAACTGGTGCAAGACCATCTCAGCTTCTGCTGAGTCATCATACTACAGCCATGGTTCCTGCCACTCTGTGCCAACAGCATCATTCCTGATGTTCAGCCAAGTATTGGGTAATCTGTTATTGCCTTAAAGAGCACTGTATCATTCCCATTCCCTATTGGGAGGCTTGAGGCAGACCTTCCCATCAGGAAACTTTTCCAGGATTACCCCTCTCCATCCAAGATAACCAGGCCCTGCAATATCAATCTGCAGATATTTATAAAGATGATATGCATATATATATGTATACATTTGTGCTTTCTATCAACACTTACTGAGTACTTACTATGGGCCAGATGCTGTTCTAAGCACAGGGGACGCAGTGAGGAACAAGACAAAGGACAGTGTCTCATGGGGCTTCTCTTCTACTCAGAAAAAAAGACACTATACAAACAAATAATTTAAAACAGTGGCGGGAGAATGACTAATGGGAAGGACTCTACTTTACTTTATGTGGTCAGAGAAGTGCGCTAAGAAGGGAACACTTGAATTCAGACCTAAATATTGAAAAGGATTCAGACATGTGGATGCTTCTGAGAAAAATGATTCCAAAAAGGGGACAATGTGAACAACACAGACTGTAGCCACAGATATCACTGCATTGAGGACGCTTCAATTATCAAATGCTTTCAAATTCTTTAAGGAAATATATAGAATCAAATTTAACTTTAGCTTTATCTTCCAGGAAAAACATATCCGCAGGTTATGTAAAATCTATCACAGTAAAATCTATCACTGTCGTTTTCCACGGTGGTTTTGTAGCAGACCCTATTTTGGATGTTTGGATGATCCAGAGCCTACCCTCCATGGCTTCCTTCCCGGAGACGACAATTTGACACACCTCTGGCCAATAAAATGTCAAAGGGAGCAAATTGAATGGGGCTTCCTAGAAGCTTTTTGCTTTTCTGATGAAGTGGGTTTTTACTCATTTGTTCTGCACTCTTTTAGACAGACACCTAAAGCCTCTAGTTGTTTGAGATGAGGTACAAGGAAAAAAGCCAAGAGAAGAATCATGAAGATTCTTCTAATTGCTAAATTGAGGAACCATCACCAGTAACTGTCAACGTTCAGATTTCCTATTAGGTGTAAACATATGAACCTTTCCTTAAAGTGTTACTATTTGAATATTCTGTTATCAGCAGCTGAAAATATTGCTAATTGTTACACATATGTGCTGTGTCTGTTCACTTGGTCACTTTCTTGTGATTCCTATTCATTCCTTCTTGGTTATGCCCTCACTTTCATCAAATAATTATTTTCTTCAGTGACAGGGAAATGAAGCTTAGGGGAAAATTTTTTAGCTTTATGCTTTTCATGGATACACTGAGTTCATGGTTAATATGATTTTTTATGAATGATTTAAAAACTGTCCTTGTTAAAATGTGTCTGTATGTCCATAATTTCTACAAAGAAAAAAATCATGCATATTTTAGATATTTTTCCATAGGTGTAGTAGTGACTGACTCTAAAAACTGAAATATACAACTTTACCATCTTTCAAAATTTTACAGATTATAAAATTGGAACAAGGATAAAACCTTTCTTTGGAATTTGTGAAATAATACTTTAGTTTGGATTTCTCATCTTTCTTACAAGAAGTTTGCTTTCACACAAACTGTTGTTCAAGAAAGATGACTGAGTCTAGGAAGAGAAGGAGGTGAGTCATTTTTTTCCATCTCTGCACAGAATAAATAAGTCACCCAATTTAGCATCTTGATTTGGTTTTCCCAAAGCATTGACTTTCTCAGATTTTTCTTATATTTACATTTGAAAAAATAAAACCAAATAATCAATTATATTAGCAAATTAATTCATCTGTAACATTATTTAAAATAATGAGAAAATCTTATTTTTATCAATTTAATTTTTTAAATATTTCTTCTATATGGAGATTATTGTTAAGAAAGGTTACTAAATCCAAATGTTTTGAATATGTTTCTATAGTTTATGTTTGTTAGATAAAGCAAGAGACCTAGGGATGAGAGAGTAATGCCTTGGTGATTCTGAAATGTGAAGTTCAGCCTCTGTTTTTTATAAAAAACACCTCAGATAAATAGTTTCACTCTTTAATTTGTTTTAAACACAGTCATTTCATTTGTCTTCTACCAGATGTACTCCTTCAATGATTTATTTATTTTGAACCTAGAAAAGTGTTACACTAGCCTGTGTAGAAGAAAATTTATCTATATATGTATTTATATATAATCATATTATATATATATATATATATATATGGTATAGTCACTTATTTTACAGTCTAGCTGAGTGAATAAATAAAGTTGATAAAAGGCAGGCTACGTTATGTTTTATGAGTGGTACTATAACTATAGGAAATCACAGTTTCAAAATCAAAATAACTACAGGAAATCACAAACAGCTTCTTCAGTCACGTAACTGAGAAAGGTTCCACATAGGGGATATGTTTTGAGCTCTGACCTTGATGTTTTGGAAGGCAGGAAGAGCATAGATTCAGAACTAAGACTACTTCTATTAAATTTCAGCTCATCTGGAATGTATGCCTACTTATCTGTAGACCTATTTTATAGAGCTGATGAAATATTTAAACAATATAATGCATGAAAAGTCTTAAAACAGTGTCTCTCATGTTATATGAGCTTAAAAATCTACTTGTCATTTTAGCAGGTGGAGAGGCATGGTGAGACTCAAGGAAAAGCACAGGAACAGCTATCTTCAGGAAGACTCAGTTAAATTTGTTGTGCTGGTTTCCTAGGACTGCCACAACCTGCTACCACAAATGGAATGGCTTAAAACAAGAGACATGTGTTCTCTCACAGTCCTAGAGGCCATTAAAGTCTGAAATCAAGGCATCAGCAGGGCCACACTCCCCGGGAGGCTTCAAGGAAGAACCCCTCCTTACTTCTTCCAGCCTCTGATGACTCCCAGGATTTCTTGGCTTAGGTAATTTCAATCTCTTCCTCCACCTTCACATAAACGTCTCCTCTACGTCGTCTCTCCTTCTCTTTAAAGGACACATGTAATTAAATTTAGGGCCAACCCTAATCTAGGATGACCTCATCTCAAGATCCTTAGCTTAATTACAATCTGCAAAGATTCCTTTTCCAAATTAGATCACATTTACAGATTCCAGATAGACATACTATTTAGGGGGCCACCATGTAAGATAATAACCTATTTAGAGGAATTTAGAAATACATACAGGGGGAGCTTTATAATAGAGTTAGAAAAATAAGAAGTGGCTTTTAATACCTGAGCACAAGGTTAACTGTGTATTTTACCGATATTGGTGAATGATTGAAAGTTTTGAGTCACAAGATGAGAGCTGTGATTTAGAAAGATTAATCTGCTGGAAGAGTCCAGAATTTGCTGAATAGGGAAGAAACGTGAGACAAAACAAAATAAAACAAAACAAACAGGAAAAAGCAAACCAGTTAGGAGATAGGTGTGAAAGCTCTAAGTAATGTTAAAACTTGGTCAAATGTCACACTGCTGAAAATCAAAAAATATTTTGAGGCAAAAATCCAAAGAACTTGCTGAAAAATTTGTTGTGAGTGATTAAGAACATGAGACAAGAGCTCCTCTAAGATTTTAAGCATTAGTTATTCAGAGAATGCTAGTAGCATTTTTGAAAGTAGAATTAAGTCCACAGAGGGAGCTATTCTGAGGAGATGATGATTAAAATTTTGTGGGACATATCGAATTTGTGTTGGGAATTCAGGACCACCCCCTAAGAAAGAATAAGGACTTGAGATACAGATTTGAGAGTCATTTTTATAATTATGATACGTAAGAAAAATGAAACTGGATAATGTTCCTTAGAGCATTTATTGGCAAAGGCTTTGAGAGACTCTTTGGAGATTATCCTTAAAATGCCATATAGGGTAATGTTGTTATTTGGGAACCTGGCTAACAAAAGAGGGAAACTATAATTTAACTTTAATTCAACCATTCTGCCCAAACTGATCCATATATGGCAAAATAAATTTAACAGCTAGCCTCCCTTTCCACATTTATTAGGCAAATGGCTTAACTTCAATTGGCTTTGTTTCTAAGCTATAATTAGTTCAGTGACTGTGGTATCTGGTCATTTCAGCATAAGCAGTCTGTCAACATTTTGGGTCATTTCAATCTATCATCTGAAAAAGATCAAGCCGGACCTCTTCCCCCCACCCCCATTCTTTTTTTTTTTTCTCTTCTCTTGGCCAACATACTTGCTTTCTGCTTCTCTGCAGATCAAAAATATTGATTTGCCATCCTAATGTGACAGCTGATATCAACCTTAGACTCCCTTTTGTATTAATAGCGTGGGGATATGCTTTTCCAATAAAGTAATAACTCTTTCAATAAAGGAAATCTACTCTCCTATCTACTACATTGATGTCAAGAGCTTTATCATCATAGATAGAAAAATATATATAATCTGTAGAGCAGAGAGACATAAATAAGAATCCACAATAAGCAATAAATTACTCAACTAAAATAATGTCAATGGGTTGGTGAAAAAGGGGAAAAGAAAGTTGGCCGAATTTTAGGGAAGAGAGACAGAGATGCAGAGAAATATTCTTGAAGGACACTTACCAGCAGGTGCACAGTCAGAGAGGACTGTCCCAAGCTTGGAATGTTTCTCCAAGTGTGATTCTTGGGCCACCAATACCAAAATGAACTTAAGGGCCTTGATTAAAAAAAAAGCAGATATCTGAACCCTAACTTTAGGGATGTTTTTTCCCAAGGGATTTCTATCTTCTCTCTTACTATAGAAACACTACTTTAAAGCCCTTTGGAAGAAGCCAGTGAAAAAAGAACCCCAGACAGCTGAGAGCCAGCAGTGGCCTGAAATAAGCAATTAGACCAGTTGCAGGCTTTCTGGCCTTCAGATCATTCTCCACTGAAGAGCAGCTCCGCCCTCTGGGAAGCAGGGACCTCCTTTCAGGTTGCAGTCACCCTCAAAAAAAGGTTAAGTGAGCTTTACCTTCAAAGCCAACTGGCTGATCCTAATAGGGTTTTCCAGCCCCCCACAGCTCATCTGCATGCACTCTGAAGTTTTTTGAGTAAATTGGAATTCTTTAACTGCTTCAGATCACCAGGAGACAGGGACTCACTTAAAATAAATATGCATTCTTTTAGGCAACCAATTGTTGTGAAATCTTTTTAGTCAACGTATGCATTAGGTCGTGTGAGATAAAGAGAAATGGACTTACATTTTGACAGAGGAGGGACAATACAGTGGCCTGGAAGGCAATAGCTAAATGACTTATATGATGCGATGGGAAGAAGGCGGGGATGAGAATGAAATATATCTTCAACTCTGGAATCTTATGATGTGGAAAAGATGTTGATTCTTTTGGACCCTGTTTCCCAACTTGGAAAATGGGGATGCCATCCCCAGCAATAGGGTTGCTGCGAGGATTCAATGTGACTGTATTGTCCTGGCGCTCTCTGGATGCTCAGTGAAAAATGTTTCGTTTTTCTTTCCTGGATTTGAGGAACGTTTTATCCTCAAGGGGAGACAAATGGTTCAGAAAGCAGAGAAGAATAGGATGGAATCACATGTACAGTCTTCACATGTGGCTCAAGGTATGCCCTGCAACAGCGACGTGGGTAAGGGCAGGTGGGAGGGACTGCCGGGCACTTTAAACAGAACTCCCACACATTAGCGTCATGACTGGGTTCTTGTGTGCCACCCAGAAGGAAATACGGGAGAGTCAATTTGGGGACAGAGGTTCTGCCTCAGGCACTTTCAAAGGCCAGTCTCAACAATTCTTATTATTTATTGTTTTACTGCTGCTCCACTTACTTTCTGATTCCTTGACTTTCATGCTCCTCTTCTAGGATATCAGCTAAATGACTTTCTTGTACCCAGATCCACAGAACTCCTTGTCACTTCCCTCAGTTTTATTAACTATTCTGTCCATCTTCCTCCGTCCACATTCCCCTCCACAGGTAGGGGAAGTACACTGATATCAAATGGAACACTCTGCAAATCAAATGGCTTACAATTCGATCAACAAAAGGAATCTTGGCAATGCATGAGGTGGTTCATTTTCCTTAGATTTTAAAAGCCTGAAATATCTTTATCACATGCTTAATGATTTATTTTTAAGTCTGATTTTATGGAAAGAAAGTTTGGTGTCTTTGTAAACTGATTGAGATGCCAGCTTTTCCCTTTGTCCTCAGCCAAATGAGTTGAAAAAAAAAATGTTTTAACCACTGAAAGTCATTAAATCAAATACAAGTTTAAAGAGGGGGTTTAGTTGTTTGTGAGTATAATTCATGAAAATATCCAAAATATATACATGGGTGGCTTCTTGTGTTGTTCTTATATGCAGTTAGGCCATAATTTTAAAATTTGTTTAATAGTCAGCTACTAGACAACTTAGCTATAAGGGGAAAAAACAAAGTTTTACGACAGTTTTGTAGTAGGAAACACTGATCTACTTCTGGAACTTACACAAGTCTTCTCAAGGATATTTTGATTGGAAATATGAAATATGTGTTAACTCATATACATATTTTGGGAGCTTCCTATAGAGAAAAAGGGGCACATACATGGTCCTGACTTGGGAAAGGACATGGCACATGACAAATGATCAGAAAGAAGTTGGACAGAAGAGTAATAACTGGTTTTTGACACTGGAAAAAATAGGCAAGAAGAACCACCATAGGCAAACTTGCAAGTCACATCATCGATATTGTTTTTCCTCTTAAGAGCAAAGAAAGTTACTGAAAGGTTTTAAGCAGGAAATGGACATTATCAGCTATGTATTTTAAAAATACTGCTTAAGCCACTATGATTAGAAAGGCAGGAAGTTTGCATTGCAACTCAGTGGATATGAACCTGACTAGTATCCATGAGGATTTGGGTTCGGTCCCTGGCCTTGCTCAGTGAGTTAAGAATTCTGTGGTGCTATGAACTATTGTGTATGTCACAGACCTGGCTCTGATCCCCCACTGCTATGTCTGTGGCATAGGCTGGCATTGTAGCTCTGATTCATTCCCTAGCCCAGGAACTTCCATATGCTATAGGTGCAGCCCTAAAAAGAAAAAAAAAAGTCAAAAGTAGATAGAGGGAGACCAGGGACGGAGCCTTTGCAGGGTCCATGACCAAGAAGCTGGCATCAAGGGTGGAGGTAAAGATTGTCCTAAGGGCAGTTATAGGAGGGCTGGTAAGAGTCATGCCTTGGATGCAGAAAAACAAGTGATTCTTAGAAGAATTTACATGGGAATGTAACTTGGTGCAACCACTGTGGAGAACAGTATGGAGATTCCTCAGAAAACTAAAAATAGAATTACCATTTGATCCACCAATCCCACTCCTGGGCATCTATCCAGAGAAAACCATGACTTGAAAAGATACTCCAGTGTTCATTACAGCTCTACATACAATAGCCAAGACAAGGAAACAATCTAAATGTCCATCAACAGAGGAGTGGATAAAGAAGACGCGGTACATATACACAATGGAATATCACTCAGCTGTTAAAAGGAAAGAAATAACGGGATGTGTAGCAACATGGATGGGCCTAGAAATTATCATGCTAAGTGAAGTCAGACAGCAAGACAATAATATCACATGCTGTCACTTACATGTAGAATATAAAAAATGGAGACAATGAACTTCTTTGAGAACAGATACTGACTCAGAGACTTTGAAAAACTTACGGTTTCCAAATGAGACAGGTTGGGGGGCGGGAAGATGTGCTGGATATGGGATGGGAATCCTATAAAATTGGGTTGTGATGATCATCGTATGACTATAAATGTAATAAAATTCACTGAGTAATAAAAAGAAGCATTTATAATATAATATGATTTGAATACTGATTACATGGGAGGAGTGTGAGAGAGATTTCAATAATAACACTCAAATTTTGCCTTCTAGCTTCTCATTTTATGGATGGTAGATGAGGTTTTGATTCTGGTATACACACCTGAGGATATACAGAAAAATGCTGATAGGTAGGTAGGTTTTACATTTGGGGTAGGATTACTCCAGAATACTAATAGAAAGGAACATAGTATAAGCCTGTTTAGGCAGACTTTGGGCGCGCTAGGATCAGGAATCTTCCCTACCCGTCATGGGGAGCTGGCATTCCTTTCAACAAGTCCCCAAAGATGTAAGGATGATGGTATTATCAAATCTCACGTTGCTGCCCACAGTGGTTCTTATCAAACACATATGCATATGACCAGCTGTGTCTTCTACCCATTCACCTCAACCGCAATCAAAGTCAAACCAACAGTTTCGTCCATTAACAATATAAGGCAGTCTAAGTAAACATTAGCATGGGGATTTTAAGACACATATTGATGTACAAATCCTTGTTTGGATATTAGGCCCTTGGAAATTTTATATGCTTCTTTGTATGGTACTTTCCTTTAAGGATTAAAAGATATTATAATAAAACTTATTTCACAGAGTTGTGAGAAGTAAATGAGTTAATACCTGCAAAGTGCTTAGGAAAACATCTTACATTAGAACTACTGGTTTCTACTTATCTATTCAGTGGTTTGGTGATTGAATTAAGAGGCCTGTACATGTCACTAGATCTTGGAAAACTCGGAATCAAAGATTTTCTTAGAATATATTTCAGCTAAACTGGCAGGGCAGGAGGCGGATACAATTTCAGCGTGAAAACCATGATTTCCATTTTTGGCATGTTTATTTTTAGCTGACTATGAGTTATTGAAGGGAATATTTTGAGACAGCTGTGAGATATATTATCTGGCTTTTGGAAGAAGTCTGGGATAGAGATAGAAATTAATGCTTATCTGCGTATAGAGGGGAATGGAAACTATTGATGCAGAAGAAATCACTATGGAAAGAGTATGTAAAATGTTGCACTGAATTTCTTAGGAAATAACCTTTGTGATGGTAATTAGCATGTAGACAGTTTATTAGATAGTGTTCTTAGGACCAAAAAATAGGAAAAATTAAGAGTTAAGATTGGGGAGAGGGAGACGTTGCACTATAATGGAATATAAAAAACCTCCTTAATAGTACAGACAAGCTGAAATGAGAAGAGAATTTCAGATTTGTCCAAGGGTAAGGGCAAGTTTCAGGCCTTTATAACCCTAGAAATTGAATGGGGGCTCTTCCCACAGACATGGACTGTCTGCCAGCTCTTCCCAGAGAATGGGCCCTACCCTGTTGGACTTGAGCAGCAAGTGAGAGCATCTACCGCAAGTGAAAGAAATAATGAGAAGCAAATGACAGCATTTACCACAAGTGAAAAAAAAGGTTAAGACCAACCATTGAAGACCCCCAACTTTTAAAGTTCCAGGATGTGAGAATAAACCAGGAAAACAGAATTAGAAGGGGAGGGGAGGCCAGATAATTAGACAGATAAATGATACTTTGGGTAGGAGACGCAATGAAGAATGGAATCTTATTCAGTGTCAAATGTTGCTGGGTTTGGAATTTAAAAATCCATTGTAAAGAATAAACTAAACCCAAAGTAAGAAGATAGGAGAAACTATTAAAAGTTAGAGTGGAGATAAAATAAAGAAAATGCAGAAGAGAAAATATATCCTACCAAATTTATGTATTTGAAGAAATAATCAATGGAATTGACAAACTTTAAGCAATACTGACTAATAAAAAACAGAGAAGACTGAAATAAGTTAAATCAAGATGGAAAAGGAGCCATTATTACTGATGTTACAGAAATAAAAAGACATGAAAGCATATGTGAACAACTGAGAAATTAACTAATGTAGATGAAATAAGCAAATTTCTAGAAAGACAAAAAATACCATAAATGACTCAAGAATCATAAAATGTCTAAGTGGGCCAGTAATAAATTAAAATGCTGAATTAGTAATTTAAAATTTTTCCTTCAGAGAAGAGTTCAGGACCTGATAGTTAACCAGTGAATTCTACCAAATGTTTAAAGAGGAAATAATATCAATCCTCCCCAAACTCCTTTAAAGCATGGAAGAGAAGGGAAGGCATCCTCACTCACTCTATGAGGCCATAATCTGACACTAAAGCCAGAAAAAAATACATTATGACAAAAGAAAATTATAGGCAAACATTCCTTATTAATATAGGATACAAGTGCCCTCAACAAAATACTAACAAACCAAAATCCATTAGCATATAAGGATATTTTTATACCGTGATCAAGTGGGATTTATCTGAGGAGCACAAAGTTGATTTAACAACCTAAAATCTATGAATGTTACAATATTAATATAAAAAATGACAGAAACTTCATGATTATTTCAATATACGCAAAAAGAGCACTTGAAAAAGTCCATGATAAAAACAACTTAACTAATTGAGAATAAAAGGGGTCTTTTTACCCTAAACTTTCTTAACCTGATGAAGAAGATTTATGAAAATTAATTTCTCTGGAGTATGTTGGTGTGTTGGGGAGGGGAATAACTTGTGTATTAAATTAAGAATATGCAGATTATAACCTGTAGAATCAGGAGGCATAAGACACCCACCCACACAGGGTTGGCAGAGAGCTACCTCAGCATCTGAGCTTCCACTTTGAGGACGTGAAAACCCCTGGATCGTCTTGATTGAAGGTGCATTTTCAAGACACTCACACAAAGGAAGTGAAGTCACCAGATGTGTTACTTATAGATTCAAGAAATGGGAGCGGCAGGGTGGATCCAGTGATCTAGTGGAAGGGCAGTCTTCCATCCCAGGTCACAAGCAAGCAGGAAAGAGAGAGCTAGGGTAACAAGCATCTATTACTTATAAGGTGGTTGGGTGGAGGTCACTAACTTTTTGTGGATTCAACTCTTAAGAGGTTATTTTAAAATGTGCTTCAGGAATAACAAAGCAAGAACTTATGGTGGGAATCCCAATCCCTTACTGAAATGTTCAAACTCTGGGTGAGGCAGGGTTGTCCTACTATAAAATGCCTGGGCAGCAACTTAAAACAGTTATTTTCTCATCACATTTATTGAACATTCAAATGGAGATGTTACCTAGGCAGTTAGATTGCTAGTTTGAAGATCAGGAGAAATATGAGAAAAGAAAGTTTACATTTTACAGTCATTAGCACCTAAATTGATATTTAAAGTCAGGAGACTAGATATAATGGAAGTCGAACATTACAGAATCTATGGAAATGATTTACTTGGTAGATACCTTATTGGATATATTGTGGTTCCAGAGATGGGCAAAGTTGGAAGCATTAGTAGTCTCTGATTATAATAAAGCTAAGAAAAACACTGAATTGTGTAGGAGGGCACATTTGAAGGATGATTGATGACTTTGATTTTCGCTAGTTGAATTTTACGAGATATAAAATAAGTCTTGTAGCAATGTATTAGTAGGCAGGTGGAGTAGAGCGAGCTGAATTTGGGAGAGCGAAAAAGGGAAGATACAAAGATGTTGGTTCGCTCAACTAAGAAACAATATCTGAGTTTAGGAGATGGGCTATAAAGACAAGGTATCAGTGAGTGAGACTATGGAGGCGTTTTCAGAATCAAAACTGACTGTGGCTGAATAACAGCATTCCAAAGTTATTCATTTTCTAATCTCTGAAATTAGAAAGGGATTAGAAGGGAACAGTGAGTGTTCCCTTATATGGCCAATGTGACTTTGCAGACATAGCTAGGTTCAACATCTCAAGATGAAGAAATCATCCTGGATTACATGCTGGATCACATGTATCCTCAAAAGAAAAGGAAGTAGTCTGAACATACAGATTCCTTGAATAGTAATTTTTATATTTAGATCTCTATTAAATATTCTTATTTCTATAGAAATGTATATGGTATAAATGTGATGAATCATATCAATCAGTTATCAATAGCTCCACGAATGTTTATGGGAATAAATTAAATTTTAATATACATGAGAATCATAGAGTTGAACCTGAAATGAGCAGCCATATAGGGCAAGAAAACCAGTAAAATGATAAAACTATAAAGACAAGCTTGTAAAACAGTGATGATCATAGGAAAGCAGTTATGTTTTTGTCTCCAAAAGATATGTAACTGGAGTTCCCGTCGTGGGGCAGCGGTTAACGAATCTGACTAGGAACCATGAGGTTGCAGGTTCGATCCCTGGCCTTGCTCAGTGGGTTAAGGATCCAGCATTGCTGTGAGCTGTGGTGTAGGTCACAGATGCGGCTCAGATCCCAAGTTGCTGTGGCTCTGGCGTAGGCTGGCGGCTACAGCTCCAATTGGGCCCCTAGCCTGGGAACCTCCATATGCTGTGGGAGCGGCCCAAGAAATGGCAAAAAAAAAAAAAAAAGACATGTAACTGAAATGTATTTACTAATGACAAATTAAATCAACATTAGCAAATTATTATATTTACTGCTTGCCTAATACACACTTAACACCCAATGCCTGGAGCTACAACAATGAACAAGATCGTTACTACCATAAAAAAAAAAAAATTCACACACTAGGAGCAGTGTCCCTCCAAACACGATGATGGGCCAGAGAAATCAGAATCATCAGCCGTCCACTTCAGCCCTCTTACTTAAGAATCTTTGGGGCAGATCCCAGAATCTACTTTTTCCCCCTAAAAATAGACTTTTTCTTTTAACAACTGATTCAAATCCACAGAAAAATTAGGAACTTAGTAGAGAAAGTCCCCAAATACATTTTACATATTTCCCGCTACTATTAACATCTTACAGTATTCGTATGTTATGTTACAGATGATGAACTCATGTTGATGCATTATAATTAAGTCCATACTTTATTCGGATTTTTCTAGTTTTTCACTCATGTCATTTATCTGTCCTAGGATACTGCATTACAGTTAGTACTCACATCCCCTTAAACTTCTCTTGTCACTGAAGATTTCTTAAAATCTATTTTTGATTTCCTTCACAATGTTGAGGAGTACTGGTAAAGTATTATGTACAATGTACTGACATTGGCACATTTGGATTTATCTAATGATTTCCCATAAACTGATTAAGGTTAGGGATTTAGGGGAAGAACTGGAAGAGATAAATTTTCATTTACGTCACTGATCAAGGGTACGTACTACCACGATGATTTATGACTGTTGACCTTGACCACTTGGCTAAAGTATTACTTACCAGGTTTATTCACTGTAAAGTTACATTTCCCACTTTCTATACTATCCTCTTTGGAAGGACGTGTCTATGCTCCCACCACACTTAAGCCCATAACTCCCTTTAGGGCAGACATATATTTTTAATTCCCATAAGAATCTACCTCAATTATTTGAAATTCCTATACATGGAAGATATGTCTATTCTCTCCCATTTTAATACTTGATTCAATCATTTGTTTATATCAGTATGTATTCATGGATATTTATTTTATACTTTGGGCTATAATCTAGTACTACTTGATTATGTTTGATCAAATTATTCCAGCTCTGGCCATCGGGAGCGCTCACGGTTGTCATCAATGCTCCTTTGGTATTCTCTATTAAGATGGGCTTTTGTTTGGGTTTTAGCACATCCTTACTTTCTGGCACCGTGAAATGCTCTGGGTTCACTTTCCTGCCCCAGGTGTAAAATCAACCACTTCTCTGAGGTGCCATGTTTTCTTTTATTGCAAAATGACATTAGACACCACGATATCTGTGCTAGGTGTGCTCATTTCTTCTGGGATATTATTTCTTATAGGTACTCTCAACTGACAGGGCAAGAAAAAATATATATGTTTACACAAACATGTGTATATATACATATAAGTACATATCTGTAAGAATTGTCATATGTAACCATCTGGGTTTAAGTTATTAAGCTAACTATATTAAGCTAAACAATTCTTTCTGATGTCTCTGACTCAATTTCCACATCACATTCTAGTCTTTTCTCCTTGCTTACCTGTAAATTCCCACTCCAACAGAGGGAAACCTGGCTGCTGACATCCACCATCCATTTCTTAATTGTTCACTTCTAGCATTCATTTACAGCAGTATCAGAATTGTTAACCTGGACTCCCACCTCCTACATTTTCTTGCAAGCTTCTCAAGAGCTTATACACATCAAAGTGATGATGGGTTAACCACATTGAAAAAAACAATTTCTGAATCTAATTACAAAGACTTTTTTTCTTCCTTTATAAGTAGAAAAGAAAATATGTCTTCTTAAAAGATCATAATTTTGCATTTTTGTATTTTAAATATTTAATAGTATTAAAATTAAATGTAGTTTATATTAACTTTAATTTTGAGACTAATCAGTAATAAAAATAGCCATAGCTACAATCACAATCATAATTTTTTTTTTTTGCTTACTGCATTTCATCTCTGTTTGTTAATAACAAGTAATAGATTTCTCACTTTGAATGTAATTAGGTGGTACTGTCTGCCTCTGCAGACTCTACTTATTAATAGAAGTAAATGTAATTCATTAGGAAATGTAAAAATATGAGCAGTGCACTGCCTAACAGAAGAAATGCTTGAGCCAAGCTTTAGGATTTAGCAATTAGTGACTTATATAAACTAGCTTACTGGGGAAAAAGGCAAAGATGGTTTAGATTAGGGATATCACATAGGAACGCAAGGGATGAAGTCAGGCAGGGCACAGCAACATGCTGAAATGAGGGACTGCCGTGCCATCTCGACTTTTGTTTTCACATCTCTGACCTTCTCTATGTAACTTCTTTTTTATTACTCAATGAATTTATTACATTTATAGTTGTACAATGATCATCACAATCCAATTTTATAGGATTTCCATCCCATATCCCCAGCGCATCCCCCCACACCCTAAACTGTCTCCTTTGGAAACCATAAGTTTTTCAAAGTCTGTGAGTCAGTATCTATTCTGCAAAGAAATTCACTGTGTCCTTTTTTCAGATTCCACATGTCAGTGATAGCTTTTGATGGTGGTGTCTCATTGTCTGACTGACTTCACTTAGCATGATAATTTCTAGGTCCATCTATGTTGCTAAAAATGCCGTTATTTCATTCCTTTCAATGGCAGAGTAATATTCCATTGTGTATATGTACCACATCTTCTTCAGCCACTTCTCTGTCGAAAATATTTGCAAATGAATCGACTGACAAGGGATTAATCTCCAAAATTTATAAACATCTCCTACTGCTCAATACCAAAAAAATCAAACAACCCCATCAAAAAATGGGCAGAAGATCTAAACAGACAATTCTACAAAGAAGACATACGGATGGACAAAAAACACATGAAAAGATGTTCAACATCACTCATGATTAGAGAAATGCAAATCAAAACCACTATGAGGTACCACCTTACACCAGCCAGAATGGCCATCATCAAAAAGTCTACAAACAATAAGTGCTGGACAGGGTGTGGAGAAAAAGGAACCCTCTTACATTGTTGGTGGGATTGTAAATTGGTGCAACCACTGTGGAAAACAGGATGGAGATTCCTCAGAAAACTAAAAATAGAACTACCATTTGATCCAACAATCCTACTCCTGGGCATCTATCCAGAGAAAACCATGACTCAAAAAGATACAGGTACTCCAATGTTCATTGCAGCACTCTATACAATAGCCAAGACATGGAAACAACCTGAATGTCTACGTACCTTCTTTATTTCTCTCTTTTGACCTCTCTGGCTGATATGTCTTATAAAAGAGAGTTATTCTATGCTCCCTGTACTTGAACTTTATTTACTCCATTAGTTACCCCAGTCTTTTCTATGTACATATTTTCAGTCAGAGACTCTAAGTGGCCTCTAATTTTATCAACTAAGGCTATAAGCAAAAGGGATGCACTGATCTAAATGGTTGCCAAGGTTGGTCATTGTGGAGAAACCAGGAGGAAGAAATTGTCGTTGTGACTGGGCTGTATTTCCCAAAGAGTCTGCTACAAAACTTGCCTTGATCGTGGAGTTTGTTCACCAGTAAAGTAGCATGTCTGCCTAAGTCAAAGCGATTGTAGGTACACTGCCCTAGCCATGTCTCTGATATATTACTTTTTCCAATATCTTTTTGTTTAATTTCCGTAATATCATATTCATTCATTCTTGAGTGGTCTTACCCAGGGCCACCTTGGCCACAGTCACTGAATCACTATTCCCAAACATCTATCTGGCTGTAAGAACTGTACCTCTCAGAGTTCTCACTGACTAAAACATCACCCAGGGTGATTGCTTATTATGTGCTTTATCCCAAAGGATAAACATCCCCGCCTTTCCAGGCTTCTCAAGGCTCAGATGTTCTACTCCTGCAACGGTTTATTCATCAGGAAATCGCCATCATTCTAACACCTTGGAGATGCAGACAGCCCAGCTAACCTCAGTGAATATCTAAAAAGAATAAAATAAAGGTCAACACAAACACAGCACAATACCTATGTAAATATACTTTTAGAATCCCTTTTCTCACTTGAGGCCATGTTATGTAATTGAATTCCTCAAGTGAGAGAAGAATTAGCCTGAGCAGTTTGCAAGTTAAAGTGCACACTTTAGGAGTTAATGAAATGTGAGGAACACATACCTTTCTAAAAATGACTAAAAAAAAAAAATGTTATTTTGGCCCATCTTTTGATAATGGAAACTTATCTTCCTGTCTCTCACTTAGCTAAAAAAAATACCCAAATGCTGTAGAGGTTTTATAATGTGTTCTTATATGCCTAAAAAAAAAAAAAAAAACAACTCCTTACTTTTTACATCTTTTCTTTTTTTAATTTCTAGAGTTTACTTGGTGCCAACGCAGGTAATATGGCATTCTTACTAGCAGACAACAGAGCCGTACTATTAAACCATATCTGTTTTCTTGGTATCAGACCCACAGTGATACATTCATAAAGAGCGTGTTGGTTTTAAAAGGTTTTGTCAGTGAGACTTCCCAAGTTGCTAACATTCCTTCAGAGCCCTTGGATACCATCAAGATTCATCCATTTAACTCAAGTTAATTTGTTAATTTTAGAGTTCATTCATTCTTAAGGACAGGGCTCCCTAAATGACGTTCTCTTGAAATTGATATTAGACTATACATAAACATATCGTCATCAAAACTGGAACAACTGAAAACTAACCAGGAACTTCCAACAGAGACAGAGAGAGAGAGAGAGAGAGAGAAATGAGGAGGACTAGACAATTTCCTTTCAGAAATACCAGGAGTTAAAAATCTATAGCCACACACGGAATGTATTACTTACATCCATTTTTAAGCCTGAGTATAGTACATAACAGAGATGGATAATTTTGTTGGTAGACAAATACAGAGAGGCCTTAAGGCAGCAAGGATATGCTAAATATTAAGTCCTAGGGGAACACCGTAATATTTACACATGGCCACAGCCTTAAGAATGTTACAGTGATACCAAAAGCAATGTAAATTTTTTAAAATTAATACTAGTTAAATTGAGCATGTTTTACAAAATATTTTTAATGTGAGTCAAAATAGTATATATTCATTGGTATTGGCAACCAGGACAAGAGAAAACTTTAAAAGAAGCATTCTACCCAAAGGACATGAAGATGAAAATGTATTTCTAATCTGTTTATAGGGTTCCTGAGCATTAAAGAAAGGAAAGGTGGTGAAAAGTAGGGAAATCTCTATTTTAGGCCTATATGAATACATTACGTAACTACTGCAGCAATGAAATTTTTACATTTGCATATAGTGTCACTTGCCAGAAGCAGATATTTTATGCATAACCACAGATGGAAGCTGTTAGCTGGGATCTTGTCTTTAGTTTATCATTGTCATTAGATATTAATTGGAATGGACTGGTACCTACCTCCAGGCTTTCATAAGAAAAAGAAAAGGGCAAAGTTGATCAGCTTGCAGATCATGGTCTAACTGGGCTTGAGGAGAATATCACAAATTATGGGAAAGAGCTGGCATATATTCTTTAAATTTAAATTGGTTATACTTGGTTTATTGCAGAGTGTTTAAAAACAAAATATGATACTCCTAGAAGCCAATGTCAGGAATATGGAAGAGACTAGAATTCACTGCGTTCTCCTACCAGTTTCAGGATAATCCTCATGAAAACCTACCCACCAAAATGGCGCCAAGAAAGAAAACGGACCCTAACATTTCAAAAATAAGCTCCCGCCCTCTCAGTTTCACCCACCTCAGAAATGTTTGTATTAATGCGACTCACAAATATTTTTATTAAGTTATTGTTCACTTTATAGCATATATTATGTATATTCATTTTTAGTTACATAATGGAGGGAACAATGCTTTTTTAAAAAAGACTGCTCTATGCCTCAGCGTTTATCTTCAGAGTGTTTAGTGTCTTCTATTTATTACCTGACATTTAAACAACTTGAGTGTAACAGAAAGGAGATTTAAGGACAAAAATTAAAAGGAAAGAAAATTATGACACAACAAGTAGAGAAGGAGGATACGTTGCTATTTTTTGGCTTCTTGTTTTCCCCAGCTACTTGAAGAAATTTGCTTCAGAAAGTCTAGATTCTGACCCCAGCTCCGTCACTTTCCTTCACCACAGTGCTTGCTCGGTTTCTACACTCTGCACCGTTAAGATGCTACATTCTATACTTCATGAGTTTCTTAGGCAGATCAAATGAGACCATACACTCTGAAGTGCCATTCAGACTGTACATGAAAAATAATTTTTTGAGCCTTATGCATAGGTCAGGGAAGAAATAGGAAAGACATATTCAGAACAAAGAGAACTGTTCTAGGTTACTTGGTGGGGGAAGGAGAAATGGCATAAAAAAGAGAACTTGCACACACCGTTTGTCATCAAAGTGCCATTTTCCCAACTGGTTTCTTCTTTCTTCCTCTGGCAGGAGTTGGCACTAGCAGTCCAAACTTTGTTGATTCATTTGCTGGGGGGTAGGTGTGGATAAATGCAGTTCTTAAAGAGAGAAGGAACAGAAGTCTGATAGACATATTTGGGAAGTGTCTCTGGTCAAGTTTGTCTTCCAGGAGAAGGCCATGGAAAGTTCTGACAGTCCTATGCACCTTTCAAATATCTGTTCTTTGCATGAATCCTTTTGCAATGAATTTGGCAATGAATGAAGCAAAGCAATGAATTCCTTTTTCCACAATAATAATAATTATCACCCAATTGTTTCCCAAGTTTTAGTTTTTGAACACTGACTTTATCAAAGGAATCCGAAAGTAGCAAGTGTATTGGTATTAACTAGTCAGTAAGGGAGAGAGAAACTAAAGGAGACTAAGTGTAGCCTCTCCTTGAAGAATCTGCCATCTTTTTTTAGAAAAAAAGACAAACATACAAACAACAAACAAAATGAAAGTCACTCGAAGCTATATACATTATTTTCCAAGCACCAAATGAGATGACAAACGGGTCTGGAATGTTGGAGCAAATCAGCAAAGAAACAGGAAGATAAAGCCAAGAGCTCTGTGACCCACACAATTTCTACAACAGGAAAGGAACTTAGAAATCATCTACATAAACCTTGTTTTATACAAAGCGACTTCAAGCTCATAACATGGCTTAAGTTAGAAGTGATCCAGAGCTAGAATTGCCATTGTCAACAACTTGGGCGCCCAAACAAAACTGACCTTGGTAATGAAGGATGGGCAGGATTTAGATGACAAGAGCAATGACTATTTTAGGCCAGCAATGGGGTAAACCCTCAATGGAAGAGTTTTAGGAACGGACCGTATTGTACGACATCAGTGGGTCTATTATGCAAGTAGATTTACCAATTTAAAATTTCACAGCTGTCATAAATATTTGCTGGAATACTCCTTGAAAATAATTTGACCTTGCAAAGAAACCTATTTCACGCTTTTATCCTTTACAAGCGTATGCGGAGACGACAGAAACTCCAGCAGCCTTACAGTCAGTATTTTTAACTGAGAAAGAATGACTGTGAACTACATGTTTGGAGATTGAATGTCCAGCCCTCAATCTACCACAGATCAGCTGTTCCACCTTAGTGTCATGTGAAAAGGAGAGGTAGGTAAGCTCAGATTTCCTTGCCGAGTCATCATCAGACTTGATGAATGAAAATTTGTCTGGACGATGGGGAAATATCATTTGTGAAGTAATATTTTAAGAAAGAACAATGGAATAGAAATCCTAAGTGCTTTCTTTATATTCTTCATACTAGATTTTTTCTTTAATTTATAACTGTTTAAAATTCTTAGTATAATTTTGATCCTGCTTTTGCTGATTTTCTATTTATTCAGGAAATATTTATTTAGCATATACTATAGCCCAAACATTGTACTCGGTACTGAAAATTTAGAGCTGAAAGGCCACCACTTCCCTAAATAAAGAGATAATTTAGACATAAAAAATAAGGCATCTTTTAGGATCTGTTCTACCCAGGATATCTTAGATGTTATTTAATTCTCATAAAATCTATAAATTATCCCATTATAGGAGAAGAACCGAAACAGCACCTAGCATAGAGTCAAACTTACACAAAATTAGATAGAAAACAATATACATTTTAGGTCATACAAACAGAAAAATAACTTTACATTTTTTAAAGTCTTTAAAATGTCACCTTAATTTTCTCATCTTATGTTGAATTTGAGCTAATGAAATTTACAAATGCAATCTAAACTTTTCAAAAACTCACTGAATGGTTCACATACTGAACATTTACATTTAAATCAATTATCTGAAACTGAATAAGTGCATTTCACTTAGTCTTTCAATTGCTTTGGAGAGACTTCTGCTTAGGGAAGTGAGTAAGCTTTTATAGTGCAGTGAATAATGCAAACTATTCACCTATGAATTTTTTAAAAAAATACGAAGAAAAATAGAAAAGTGACTACAAGTTTAATTGGCACACAAGCGGTTTAGCCTTTGGTCCTCTGTTTTGACTGACAAACTCTTAGTCATCCTTAAAGACCCATCTCAAATGCCCTCTTATTCAACTGTCAACACATTTTATTATGAGTCACTGCTGTGTTAGACGCTGAGAAAAGTAAGATGAAAAAATAAGTTCCTTGACCTCAAGATGCTACTGTCCCATTAAAAAGATAGATACCAAGGAGACAATTAAAAAGTAATGCAAACTTGGCCTGAGGTTTATGAATCCATCAGGGGAGGAAAAGCCACTTTTAATATAAGGAAATAGAAGCTTAAAAAATTATTGGGAGGTGTGATCGATATTCTCCTTCAGAGAATTTCTGCAGATATGGGTGGGCAAACAGCTTCCAGTTGTCAGCTGTGTTTCAGTTTCAAGTCCCACCTCCACTCTCACCAAGGTTATGTCGTTCTTGGAACAGCCACCTCTGGTAACTGACTGAGCCAAGAGTGGTACAAAGCTGCACTATTTCAACCCAAAATAGGACAACTTGAACACTCAGCAGTCCCTCCAGGTCTCCCCACCAGATTGGCTAAAACTGCTTCAGGTCTGCATCGCAATTTAACTCCTTGTATTTTTTCCTATATGCCTTCTTCCCTCTTCCTTGCACAGTGGATCTGTGATAAACATCTCACATCCTGAAAATGGTCTTGGTATCTGAGTCTGGAAAATCTCTACCTGGAGAGAAGGATTAGGGGATGTGAAGTCAGAAATTAAGCCACAGAGGATGTCAGTGGGCAACATGACATCCTAAGCAAGCTTTTCTGGCTTCATCTCTTCACTGACACTGTTTTGACAAAAGTTATTAATGACTTCCTTGCAGCTGAAACCGATGAGCTTCTTTCAGTCCTGCATTTAACCTGCTGACCATCCCTTTTCTCAAGACTGTTTCTTCCCCTGCCAGGGGTAGTGGTTGGATGCATGGATTATAAACTCAGACTCGAATCCCAGGTCTGCCACAGATTAACTGTGCGACCCCGGCATTTTATTCAGCCTCTATGGCTTGGTTTCAAGTCTGTAAAATGGTGATAACCATTGTATCTGGTTCACAAGGCTGCTGTGAAGACTAAATGTTTATAACGGTGTCTGTCTCATAAAAAAAACTATATATGTGCCTTCTATTTATATCCTGTTATACCATTTTATCTGTTTCTCCTTCTTCCTCTCTGACAGCTCCTTCTAAACGCTTTCTCTTCCCTTGTGCCCCAGTCACCACCTTAAATCTTGATGCTGTCTTTCTTTGGCTTTCTTATTTTTTCTCTAAAATACCTGGCAAATGTTTAGTTTACATCCAGCCTTCTCCTAAGTAGAAGATCCATATTTTCAACTATCTGCTGAAAAATTACATCCTCATGGGCATAAACACTGAAACTCAATATATGGAAATATGGATTAATTTCTCCTCCCCCGGCCTTCAAAAAAAAATACATAAAAGAACACAAAACAAAACATTGTGAATGGCACCACTGAAGATATGTATACCAGTTGCCCACGTCAAAAGTATGGAAATGATTTCTGACATTTTTCTCACCCATATTCGTCTTTTCCTTGGACATAGAGACATATGGATACCCATATCATCCCTTGGTCTCCGGCTCCTCTCCACATCCATTATTATTACCATTTCCTTAATTGAAGTGTTTTTGTTTGTTTGTTTTTGTATGACCCATATTATCAGCTCCTAACTGGTCATCCTAAATTTGATCAGTCACTTTCTCCAATCCATTCCCCATGGTGCAGTCTATAAGTTTTTTCTCTGAAATGAGAAGCTCTTCTTCTCACACTCTTACTTAAAGCTCTTCATCCGCTCACCTATATCCTGGAGGATGAACACTTACATCTTTCAGGTGGCACGCAATGCCCTCCATAGTCTATCCCATATGGACGTCTTCGTCATTTTAGTTACGTTTCCAACTTTAGCTAAGCTCCAGTCAAGTAAAGAACGTAAGAGTCCTAAATGCCACTCAATCCTTTATCCATGTTGTTCTATTCACCTGAAAGACCACCTCTGCCACCAACCTCCCCACCTCAGTTTAGTTCACTATTTATTGGGACAACCACAAAATCTGAGTGGTACTTATTTACTTGTCTGGGAATCAGCGAGGAGTTAACTTATTTAGGCTGGGCTTTTCTTCCTGTGTCTCTCATCCTCCTCCTGGGGCTTGTGGGCTATCCTGCAGGCAAGTTCTTTACATGGTGATGGCAGAGGTACAAGAGGGAAGGTGGAAACACTCAAAACCCCTTACGGTGCAGTCTCAGACCAGACTGCTATAAATTCTGCCTAGTGATTGGCCAAAGCAAATTCCATGTAGGTGTCCAGAGTCAGGGAGAGGAATACACCCTGCTTCTTTGGTGGGAGGAAGGACAAAGCCTTATGTCAAAAGGTGTGGGTATAGGGAGGAGTGTTGGGGCCAGCAATGCAGTCTATAGCCCATCACTCTGTGCCTTGCCTACTGGTTCTACTGGTTCTATAGCTTTCCCTTCAGCCGTTACCTCTTCCAGAAAGCCTCACCTGACTCTAACGTGGCTTTTGATGCTCCCCTAGTTGCCTGTGCGTGCCCACATCTGCCATTATGGACAACACTATAATTGTAATTTCCACTATCTATCTTTTTTCTTCCCACTATACTGAAGATTCCTTGAGAATAACAATTGCTTTTTGATTCTATTTCCATTCACTTTTCTTCAATAAATACCTGCATATGTAAATGACTGAAGGAGTGAATGAATGAAAAGGAGATAGCAGCCTGAAGCAGAGCAGTGTCAGTGAGGATAGAGAGGAGGTAATTAACATAATCCATGTTTAGGAAATAGAAGTGTCAGGCATTAGTGACACCTTATCGGGATAGCAAAAATAAGCAAGGCATGTAGGCTATTTCCCATGTTTATGGTTAGAGCAATTTGGAAAATAATGAGCCATTCACTTGGATTAAAAAAATAGGAGGAAAACAAATATTGGAAAGGAAAAAAATAATAATTTAAATATAATACATACCCTTTTATTGCAAAATATATGGACCTTACAATTAAGCGGGGAGGTACTCTGAATGTACATCTGGAGCAAAGTTTACCACATAGTATGGTACTATACATGGGAACACAACATTCCAGAAGAAACTCACAGACTGAGAAAGAGGAAAGACAACTCAGCTTAGAATTTAAAGACTTCGAAACTAGTACTCTGAGTTGTCAGAGAATGCTGGGCAACTCTGAACATCATTGCAAGCTCAGTTTCCAAATCTGTAAAATGAAGACAAAACTGATATCTCTGATCTGTCACTGGTTTAAAATAAGAAAATGAATTGGAAAACACATAGTCTAGCAAACAACAAATGGCACATAAACATTTAATAACACTCTATCACAGTTTCTCAATTTCAGTTGACATTTTGAGCCAGATGATTCTTTGTTGGAAACAGGGAGGGTTGTCCTGTGCACTTTAGCATGTTTGATAGCATCTCTGGGCCTTATCCCCACTAGATACAAGCAGCATCCCTGAATGCCAAAATGAAAATGCCCCTTGGGAGAAGGGGTATGCCAAATCACCCCCAACTTAGAACCATCACTGTATCTGAAACTATACATGGGAGGTGGATAAGAGTGGTAGTCCATTTTAGGTGGCAAGAAGACATCAAGATATAGACAGGAACGTGTTTTATGGATAGCTCAGAGAGGTAAAGAAAGAGACCTATATTTCCAAAGCAGAAAGTAGGTACTCCTATTACCTCTCTTTCCTAAACATGAATTAGGAACTATCATCCATAATTTCTAGGTCTCCAGATCACTCGACAAAGCAAGAACATTAACTTCTGGACTTCTATGAGACTTTTTTTCCCCCGGAATCAGGAAAAATTTGGTCCTCCAACTGTTCAAGCCCAAACTCTTCCACTGTCATCATCCAAGAAATTAATCTCTTACATGTTCCCTGCTCTGTGTAAGGTAAGTTTGTACAGTTGCTAGAGACGGCCAGTATCTCTAATTGGTTTGCATGAGTGAGTGTCTTTTTAATGCAGTCACTGTAATTCTTCCATGGCCTTAAAGATTTAAGAAGCTAGGGGTCTGTTTAAAATGGAGAGTAGAGGGAGGATTCAAAGAGATAAGAATTTTAAAAGATATAAGAGAGAAGTTTAAAAAGTTTGAAATAAATAAGTTTTTCAAAATGAGAATGCGTTTCTTTTGGAAATTCAGAGATACATGAAGAAAAATATGCTTCCAGTACAGGTCAGTCATGACAATATCTGTTATTCGGATAGTATTTTTGCCCAAATATTTTGCGGACTCCAATTAAACCGCTTGATTTCACTAGAGAAACATATTTTTACATTAAATTATCTATTGTTGCTCTATGTCTATGCTCAACAAATGGTTGAGCCATTCGTGCACTGTTTTTCATGCCCTAGACTGGTTCTAAGGTGCAAATAAGTCAATGAGAAATAAGCTTTCACTTATGTGGAAAAATCAGCTTCCAAGTACGGTATTTTCTTAGGAGAGAAGTTTCCAAAAAAAGACTGTTGTGTCTGATGGACAGAAACTGGAGTCAGGCAGTGTGGGAGTAGTCAAAGGAACACTGAGACCCAGACAGAGGGAAGGGAGGATATAGTGGAGGGCTTTCTGCATTAGATCATACTTTGAAATCAAATCTACCACTCAGAGCTCCTTTCTCCTACAAGAGCAAATCCCAAATAATACTGGATCCCCAAATATCCAACTCCTAGAATAAGAAACCCATTGCTATTGATCTTTTGCCAAGACTGTCCACGGACTCAAGATTGAGTATAAATGCCCAGATAGGGAAAATCTTCCCCTTGAAACCTTGGATGGTAACTATGGGTATCTCACGTGTTTGACGGCAGGCTATGAATGATTTCCACTTATTCTATTTCACCCAAGGAAGAAGCCCTCTTGGCTGATGGAGAAGAACTTTTTAATAATTTGTGTTTTTCCTGTGTGACATCTAAATGGAGATTCAAGAAGATAACAATTAAGTACTAGGATCTTGAACTCAGGAGACTCTGGACAGAGGACGAATATTTGGAAGCAGTAAATCAATAGGCAGTTTTGACATAACTTTTAATATTTTCCTCTTTCCAATTTTTGTTTGCCTATATGCAGACAACAAAACAAATAGAGCAAAATTTTTGTCCATTGATAACTTAGTTTGTGTTTTTCTTATTCTGACATAATATTTCATTGCACCTGAGTTAAAAAATTATTATTAAAGTATCTGATATAAATTATAGCTGGGAGAAAAGGTAAAAAACTTAGAAAATAATATTTTCACAGGCATTCAACAAATTCAAAGAAATGAAAATTCACTAAACCCTTAAAAGCATCATTCACTTGCAGAATTTCATCTTGTAACATAGCTAGTGTCTGCAGAACTCATGAATTAGCCATCTATTAGCACTATTATTGAAGTAATGCACTTAAATATAATTTTATCTTTAGCAAATCACTACCAGGTTAATCTCTGCATAAGTATTTCAGTGAAAGGCAGTGTTGCACATGTCCACTGCATGCAAATTTGACCTTTAGGTTATGGACTCAAGCCCTGGAATTTATTCCTTTCCCCTAAACTTGATGGTCCTCTGAAAGTTAAGGTTTTGCTTTTAATACATGTCTAAGGAACAACTTCAAGGTAAAACACTATCTCATTGGAAAACCTTTATGATTCTCACATATTTTATTGCTCAGTTTAGACTGGAGTCTTCCCTCTTAATTTAATTTTTGAATTTCAGTTGATTATCAAAGTGATATAGGAGCAGGGGGTAGATTGTAGACAAATCTCTGGCTTAAAGGATTTCAAGTTTTTGGAGAGCTGGTTTCCTATTTTAATGAAATGAGCCTGCAACACTGTTCTTTTTTTGGATGCTGCTGATCTATGAGGTAGAGACATTTAGAAATCAGTTCTACTTCACGTACTGAAAAGCAGGTTATTATTGCTAAAGGGATATAGTAGCAGGGAGATAACTGAGCCTTTTCATCTGTTGTATGACTTTGGCAGAATCATTCTAGAACCAAATATTTGCTTCATTCTAGAAGCTGATAATTATAATTTATTCTGTATGCGTACACTTAACATTTGAATTTACTAATGAATATAGTACATTATATTTCTAGTCAGATTCCATATTTCTCTTGTTTGAGTGCATAAGACTGCAAACAATTTTTGAATGTCCTATTAATCATTTGACTTTATATCTTCCTCACCATAGAGTCTTTTGAGAATAAATCTTAGTCCATGAACAAAACAAAATCATAGAGGCTGTGACCAAAAATGCAAAGTGAAATGGAGTTAGAAACTATCCAATGAATTCAATTCTTCCAAATACACTATTTCTTCACAAGCAGATAGTCATCCTGCCCTCCTTTCCCCAGCCCCTCCACCTTCCTCCTTGTAACAAATCATCTTATTGCCATACTCATTAATAATAATAATAATAATAATAGTTAATAATAACAATAATAATAGTGTGACACCATACACCAAGTCCTTATCATGTAAAATCTTCTGTGCAACCTCAGATAGCATTTTGCAAACAATGCAACTGACAAGAGCTTAGTTTCCCAAATACGCAAACTGCTTACACAACTCAGTATCAAAACAAAAAAATAACCCAATCAAAAAGTGAACAGAAGACCTAAATAGGCATTTCTCCAACAAAGATATACAGATAGCTAACAGGCACAGGTAAATACGCTCAACATCACTGACGGTTAAAGAGGTTAAATCAAAACTACAATGAAATACCACCTTATACTAGTCAGAATGGCCATCACCAAAAAGGCCACAAATAATAAATGCTAGAGAGGGTGTGGAGAAAAGGGAACCCTCCTACCGTGTTGGTAGGAATGTAGTAATTTAGCCATTGTGGAGGAGAGTATGGAGGTTCACTAAAAAACTAAAAACAGAGTCACCATATAATCCAGCAGTCCAATTTCTGGAAAAGATGAAAACACTAATTTGAAAAGATACATGTACCCCAGTGTTCATGCAGCACCATTTATAATATACAAGACATGGAGACAACCTAAGTGTCCACTGACAGATGAATGTATAAAGAAGACATAGCACGCACATATATATATATACACACACCAACCACATATATACACATATACAATGGACTGTTACTCAGCCATGAAAGGAATGAAATCATGCCATTTGCAGCAACATGGGTGGACCTAGAAATTACCATACAAAGTGCAGTAAGACAGAGAAAAACAAATATCATATGATATCACTTATATGTGCAATCTAAAAAAAGGATACAAATGAACTTATTTACAAAACTGATATAGACTCATAGACATAGAAAATAAAACTTACGGTTACCAAAGAGGAAAATGGGGAGAGATAAACTGGGAATTTGGGATTAATACATGTACGCTACTATGTATAAAACAGATAAACAACAAGGACCTACTGAAAAGCACAAGGAACTATATTCAGTATCTTATAATAACCTATGATGGAAAAGAATCTCAAAAATTATATATAGGTACTTATATATTTCACTGAATCACTTTCTACCTGGAATATTGTAAACCAACCACACCTTTGTTAAAACAAAGCATTTGGCATATTTTGTCTCTTCTAATCCTTTGAATAACCTTAGAATTAGGTAGTATTTTACAATTAGGAAAATAGTTTCAGAGACTGGAAATACCTGAATTAAAAGCACAGCTACTAAATGGCAGAGTTTGAATTCAGCTTAGGTAGGTCTGTCTGCTTCATCTTTCATGGGGTTGAGTACCAATTTCTGAGGCATTTCTAAAATTCAGGAACCAGGGAGTTCCCACTGTGGCTCAGTGGTAATGAACCTGACTAGTATCTATGAGGATGTGGGTTTGATCCCTGGCCTCACTCAGTGGGTTACGGAACTGGCGTTGCCGTGAGCTGTGGTGTGGGCTGCAGACATGGCTCAGATCCCATATTGCTGTGGCTGTGGCATAGGTCAGCAGCTGCAGCTCTGATTCAACCCCTAGCCTGGGAACTTCCATATATGTCACAGGTGCAGCCCTAAAAAACAGAAACAAAAAAATACCTCAGGAACCAAAGGACCTAAAATATCCAACTTAAAATTTCACACACTAAAAAAAAACAGTTTTTCTTTCTTTCTTTCTTTTTTTTTTTATTTTGTCTTTTTAGGCCTGCACTTGCAGCACATGGAGGTTCCCAGGCTAGGGGTCCAATCAGAGCTGTAGCCGCTGGCCTGTACCAGAGCCACGGCAACGCTGGATCTGAGCAGCGTCTGCGACCTACATCACAGCTCATGACAATGCCAGATCCTTAACCCACTGAGAGAAGCCAGGCATCAAACCCGAGTCCTCATGGATGCTAGTTGGGGTCGTTAACCGCTGAGCCACGGCGGGAACTCCTCTTCAAAGCATCTTCATGTATCAGTCTGAATGTGCTTAACTGTAGACCTATTTGCAAGCATAACATCTATGATTTTACTATTTTTTAAGTACAAAAATAATCTTGTACAATTATATTATCTTAGCAAGAAAAGTCTTTGAATTACTGCTTAGCTGTGGGATATAAGGTATTTTATCTTTTTAAATCTTCACTCTTCAAACTCTATTCATCACATTTCTAAAATACATAATAAAGTTTATACTGAGAAAAAACTCAAATATCTCAGGTGTGGCCAAGATTCATGTGTGTGTGTTTCACACATATATATCGCATGCATATAAATAAAGTACATATACATTTATGAACCTAACTATTGCATACCTATAGTATCATATTTTCTTTAAGGAATATTTTTAAAATCAAAGAACATTAAATATTACAAACATATGAAAAATTAGAAAGCCAGTACTCTGTAGTATAGTCTTAGGTGTTAAAATAGAGCAAAATTAATTCTAAAGAATGAAATTGAAAGATGCTCGTACTATGAATTTAAAGTGAGCATGTCTCTACTGATATCAAGTGATATTTATTTTTACAGTGAAGGAGAACAATTATCATAACATTTGTAAGCGTATACAATACAGGAACTTTTGGTAAAAAGAGAATCATCTGATTTCATATTTGGCTTTTACAATATTTCAAACTTGATTATCAATCTGGATAGTTTCTTTAAGCAAAAAGAATAAAGAAAAGATCTTAGCAGCACATTACTAAAAAGTGACTTTTTTTTTTTTATTTGCCTTGAAGAAGTAGTGTGCTCTAAAACATTTTCATGTAAACAGAGAAACAACTGACTCTTTGCTCCCACTCTCCCTCTCCCCATTCAGCCCCTCATTCTTGGTCACTTTCAAGGATAATAACTTGCCTCACTGTGAAGCAGCATTGTCCTCAGGAATGATCACGGTTTGTGCAGTGAATAAGCACCCCTAATGTCTAACACCCACACCTCCTCACGCAATACCAATGAACCCAGAGCTTTGGGGATTGTCTCTTTATTTATTTATTTATCTATTTATTTTTTGGCTGCACCCATGGCATGCAGAAGTTCCTGGGACAGGGATCTAACCCAAGCCACAGCTGCAACCAGAGCCACAGCAGTGACAATACCGGAAACTTAACCCACTGAGTCAAGAAGGAACTCCCTTGGGACCATCTTTTAGCTCGAGGCTGAATTGATTACTTTTTTTAGCTCGAGGCTGAATTGATTACATACTTATCATTGATTATTTCTTCTTTAGCAAAAACTTTTGCTTTTGTTTTTTAAGACAAGTGAGGGTTAAGTTTTTAAACGTGGATGATTCATTTTTTAAAATTTGGGCATTAACTCATTAGTGCCAAAGGAACTGCAGCATCCTTTCCCTTACAGATCATAGTTTGCTATGGCCGAGAACCAAATAATGTCCTGTAACCATTACAAAAATGTCCCCTTTGCAATATATTCAGTATTGGGAGGGCTTTCTCAGGAGCAATCGTGTTGAGAAAATCAGGAAGCTTTGCTGGGAGGAAGGCAATTCAGGAGGTGACTTACTGGCTTTTCGGTCTGAAACTTCAGAGTCATTTCTGTACATCTTAGAAACACTAAAACAATCGGCAGTCCTTTTGAAGAAAATGCCAGGGCTCCAGTAAGAGGAGGCTTGCTGAAAAGAATGAAGGTGCAATAGAGAGATGCGGCAGCTCTTGCAGAACTTTGTGCTATGACTCATCTGCAACCTTTTGCAAAATGTAATGTGGCAAAAGTACTGCATTATTATGCTGTACCATGTGGTATCCTGGTTTGTCATCTTCACTTGACATATCTTTTATTGAGGGGTACAAGAAGAAACCCCACATTGGCTGAGGAAAATTTTTCTACTTACATCCCACACGGAGATTTAAAAATATATTCCTAGAATTTGGCATTTATAGGAACATATTTCACTTTAGTAGTTCTGGAAGAAGAGAGCTTCTTTACCCCTTGAGTATAAGAATCTATAACCCTGATATATCCACCACAAGAGAGCCAATGAGACACACCTTAATTTGGTCAATAGTGGTGGAGGAGGAGCCGAGACCAAACATTTGAATTTATTTTGCCACTTTAAGTAGACCACCAGTTTATGATCAAAAGATACAGCTCACGGAGAGCCAAAGGGAAGAGAAGCAGAGGGCCAGGTATGGGGAGAGGTCACAGAGCTTCGATCTCTCTCTTTACTTTGCATCTTTATCTTTTTATGGTTGACTGATTTATTAGTTAAAAGGATATTTTTAATTTTTTGCCTTTTCACTTTGTTTACTGTGTTGTAATTGCATAAAATATTATATTCATATTTTCATGCATTGAGTCAGAGCCAATTTTAAATCTTTTCTTCTACACAAAAAGTTATTGCATCATAAGACTATTCTGTCTCAAGCCCCATAATTTTTTCTTATATAGTTATTTAAGTTATCATACAATATAGTTGTTATATGGCAATTGATGTGTGAAAATAAAGAGGGAAAAATATTAAAACCTATTCAGCACAAGAGTGAATGGAAAAAGGCATCACATTCCTTTCACTGTAAGGAATGGAGTAATTTCCATGGAACAAGTTTATGGATGAGAATGCCTTGCAATAAAGCTCTTTTCACATATTCGGAAATTAAATTTTACAGAGACAAATATAAACACATCTCAAGGAAAACGCTACTTAAAGCATTCAGCAGAAAATGTTCTCATACATTTATTACTATACTGGGTCTAATGCTAGGTAATAAGTCAAGTTGAAAAAAATTAAGACAATGAAATTTCTGCTTTCATGGACTCTTTTTTTTTTTTTTTTTTGCCTTTTAGGGCCACACTCACGGCATATGAAAGTTTCCAGGCTAGGGGTCAAACTGGAGCTGTAGCTGCCGGCCTACACCTCAGCCACCCCAACACCAGATCTGAACCTCATCTGCAACCTACACCATAGCTCATGGCAACACCAGATCTTTAACCCACTGAGTGAGGCCAGGGATCAAACCCACATCCTCAAGGATACTAGTCGGGTTCGTTACTACTGAGCCATGACAGAAACTCCATTTCACGGACTAATTCTTATTAATTATACCATATAGAGATAAGATGAAAGATGGATAATTTTCTAATACAAACTCTGCAATTAACATCACTGCTTTTAACATTAGGGGATATTATTCATTTGTTAAGTGTGATAAATATGTCAGAGATGACCCCAATAGGAAAGACCCAGATTACTTTTGTGGTCATATCAAAGTTTACTTGGTTTGATTCCTAACTAGACAGCTGGGTCAGGTAAAGTAATTATTACATATATTTTATAATGCATATTGTGGTATGCATTTATGTACATAATGCAAAATATAAAATATTTATAATACACATAATATATAATAATGATTTTAGTTGACAATGTGATGGCCTCGCTTGCAAGCATGCCTAATGTGAATAAAGGGGCAAAAAAATACCTTCTGCTATGTATTTTTTTCCTTGTAGTTTTTCTTCTTTGATTTCTGAGTTAATTATATCCTATCTCATCATCCTTTGGACCTATTTGAATGTAACTGCCACATTGCCTAAGATCACTTACATATATGATCGTTTCTATCAGGGACTCATAAGCTTCTCAAGATAGGAGACAGTGCAGTTTTAATCTCTGAATCTCCATACCCATGTATGGTGTGACCCTCTCGATGGAAATGACCAATATCCAATCGATAAGAAGAACAGAAGAGAATTTAGCCAAAGTGAGGACTTCAGAGACAGCTTCTCACATAGCGCTGAGGAACTGTTCCAAAGAAGTGTGGTTTCCAGCGCTGTTTTATTTCTTGTCAGAACAAAGAACCTCAAACAGGGCAGGGGTATATTCCTTCAAGGTTGAAAAAAAGGCTGATGAGCATGTACAGAGTCAGTATGGCTGTCCACCTGGGCACCTGGGAAAGGAGCCTTACCATGGAAAGAATTCTAGTACTTACATCCCAGGAGATACTTATTTCTGTTTTCGAAACAAACATTCCTTACTTCTGGACAATGCTTTCTTTCTTTCTTTTTTTTTTTTTTTTTGTCCTTTTGCTTTTTCTAGGGCTGCTGCCTCGGCATATGGAGGTTCCCAGGCTAGGGGTTGAATTGGAGCTGTAGCTACCGGCCTACACCAGAGCCACAGCAATGCAGGATCCAAGCCACGTCTGCGACCTACACCACAGCTCACAGCAACACCGGCTCCTTAACCCACTGAGCAAGGCCAGGGATCGAACCTGCAACCTCATGGTTCCTAGTCAGATTCGCTAACCACTGTGCCAAGACAGGAACTCCTGGACAATGTTTTCTTTAGTGGTTAAAGCAGATGCACAATATATGTTTATCAGGCCACAAAACAGGCTGTCCTAGTTAGTATGATGTTTACATTAAATCATGTGTAAGGCAGAATGACATCCCCATACGTCAATATATGAAAATGTCTCCCATCAGCCCTTTCCTGAGTAAAAGTTAACTGGACTTCTTTTAGTGATGACACGTTTGATATTAATGGTACAGACTTAAATTCCCCCCTATTCTCCTAGAAGGATATCTGTTTTCAAGTCACCTAGAAAGTCAAACTCTCAGATAGAGAGCAGGCCATTTATCTGCCACATGCTGAAATGCTAGCCCCAGTACTGGCACCTCAGGGCTGCTTTCCACTGGGCAGCAGTCATGTCTTTGCCACTGCCTTTCTTCATCCTACTAAAGAAGGCTTTAAGACCCTTGTATTTTGCTCAGGAGTTTCCACTTGTGTATAGATGTTTATTATTCTTCCCAGATATTTTATAACCTAAAGGAAAAATCACTGCTTATTTATAATGACCCTGTGATGTATAAGGTGCTTTTTGTCTCATAGAACACGTTCTAATATTTTTTCACTACTTTCTAGTAATGGTGATATTAACAAAAGCCACCATGTACGGAAAAGTTACTGTGTGTCAGCTCTTGAAAACCCCTTGTAAGTGCTTTAACTCATTGAATGCCTTGCTAAAATTGGGCAAAATGCCCATTCTTTATCTGTAAACTCAGGACTTGTGTATGTCCTTGCCTGGAGTTACTAACACATTGGATAAAAAGTACGTGTCACAACTGTGTTTACTATGGATAAGAATTTCCCTCTGCTATTTCCATTAATAAACCTTCTTGTTCAGGGTTGGTCATGAAACCAACATTCACTGCTCTTCTACTGCCAGAGCACTTGCACTGAGCCAAGAACTCCACTAGCTATTTTATATAAAGTACCTCATTTCCTTTTCACAATAACCACAGGTTGTTCCTAGCATTTTCTCCATTTCATATTCTAGGAAGATGAGGCAGAGGAAGATTATGTAACTTGCCTATTGAAAATAATCATGTTGGGAATGTAAGCAGAATAACAGCCTGATACACGAGACTAACCTGTGTCTAACCTCTACACTATACTCTTTCTCCTAAATCCACAAATGGTTTATCACTGATCAGAACATGTCATTTATTTTTTTCCTTTTTTGGCTGCCCTGTGGCATATGGGGCAGGGATTAAATCTGAGCTGCAGTTGCAACCTAAGCCGCAGCTGTGGTAATGCTGGATCCTTAACCCACCATTTGGGGCCAGGGATTGAACCTGCGCCCCAGCACTCCAAAGACATCCCTGGACCCACTGCACTGGAACTCCAAAACTTATCATATTTTCGTATATTTCAATGAATAATTTCTGGATCAACTCTATATGTGGATAACTTTTTACTTAGACTATATTATTATTTTGTCATTGAATTATTATTTTGTCATTATTATTTGGCAATACATAAGAATTCTTTCTTTTCTTTCTTTCTTTCATAGGACTGATTCTAGACTTAGAATCACTTAGATTATTAATTAGAAGGACATGGAGAAAAGATTTCCTCCCTCGCCTCAGTTTCTGCACATCACGAAGAGTTGATCACATTCTTTCTTCTCATAACTATGAGATTAAAATGGTAAAAAAAAAAAAAGCACTTGAGAAGTTAAGGATATAACTTCAAATAATTACATTTATATTAGACTAAAATTAAGATATTTAGAATATCTGTAAATCTCAGTTCACAGAAAAGTTACACAGTCTTATACCATATTAGGTCACAATATTTCTAATGTGGGTCTGCTGCCTTAATACAAATAGAAAAATAAATCCTGTTAATGGTCTAAGAATTGAGATAGATTTCATATAATAATGCTTTTTAATTGAGAAAGTTTTTTGACTGAATTGAGATTTGTGTGAACTTTGCAGATTTCTCAGCAGTTCTTGTAGAACATGCTTTTTCTGAATCATTCATAAATGAGTAATCCTTATAAGCCATTGCACACAATTTTAATTAAAATAATCACTTAGTTTATAAAACTATTTTTGCACATATACATTGTCATACATATTTATTATGGTCATGATAATTACTCATGAGAGTTTGAATACAGGCTTTTACTGTTTTACATTAAATAATTTGTAGTGAAGTATGGGTAGGAATGCTAGCTGTTTGTATTCAATTTTAGTTATCTTGGAGGCTTACAAGATTATATTGTGGAATATAATTTGGGTCATCCTAAGCAAAAGCCAGCTTAGTTGTGGGCCATATGCAGCCAGAAAAAAGTAAAAGCCATAAAGCTTCATGGTTAAAAGTGAGGATTCTAGTCTCAAAACCCAGGTGGTTCAAATCCCACCTCTACCATTTAATCCTCCTCTTACAAAGAGCAAATTCCTTAAACTCCTTCTGCCTTGATTACCTTGGTTTAAAACGGAATAATGATTATACCCATAACAATTTTTTAAATTAAACTTTAAAAAAAATGTTTGAGATAATTATAGATTCACATATGGTGGTAAGAAATAATAGCGAGCGGTCTCATGTACTCTTCTCAACTTCCCCCAATGATAATACCCTGCAAAATGCACAACGCCGCCACCGACCAGGATGGTGGTGTTGATACAGTCGAGATGCAGAACATTTTCATCAGGGCCCCTCATTTGCACTTGTATGGTCACATTCATTTCCCTCTCTCCACCGCAACTCCCTTAATTGCTGCCCATCACTAATCAGTTCTTCATTTCTGTGATTTTGTCATTTCAAGGATGGTACATACATGAAATAATCCAGTAAGTAAACTTTTTGCATTGATTCTTTTTCACCCAGCACAGTTCTCTGGAGGTTGATTTAGGCAGCTGACTATCAAGAGCATGTTGCTTTTCATTACTTATTAGTATTCAATGGTACCCACATACTGCAGCTGAACCATTTGCCAAGTGAAAGATATTTGTGTTTTTCCAGTTCATGAATATTACAAATAAAGCTGCTATAAACATTTGTAGACAGGTTTTTGTGTTAATGTAAGTTTTCATTTCTCTGGAAAAAGGCACATCGTCTAGGTCAACTTCTAGGTCATATGGTACTTGCTTATTTTTTAATTTTTAAAGAAATTGCCAAACTGTTTTCCAGACTGGCCATTACATTTCCATCAGCAATGTATAAGTGACTCACCTTTTTAACATCTTCACCAGAATTTAGTGCTGTCTCCATTTATTGTTGTTGTTTTGTTTAGTCATTCTGATAGATGTGTAGTATCTCATTTTGGTTGCATTGCTCCGATGGCTAATACGCTGACCATCTTTTTATGTGCTAATTTGTAATCTGTAGATATAATTTGCTGAAATATCTTCATATCTTTGCCTATTTTCTAACCGGATTGTTTTTTGTGGGTTTTTTTTTTTTTTTTTTTTTACTGTGGAGTTTTGAGAATTCTTTCTCTTTGTCATATACATGGTCTGGAAATAGTTCTCTACGTTAATAGCTCATATTTTCATACTTTAAGCAGTGTTTCACAGAACAGAAGTTTTTAACTGTGACAAGGCCTGCTTGATGAATTTTCTCTGTTAGGGATCATGCTTTTAGGGTCAAGTCTAACAACTCTTTGTCTAGTCCTGCATTACAAAGATTTTCACTTTGGATAAAAGTGTATATATAAGAGTTCTATAGTTTTACATTTTGACCTTAAGTTCATAATCCATTTTGAGACTCACATTTTATTTTGTTTTATTTTTAACTTCCCTGGAGACTTCCTCTTTGATCCATGGGTTATTTAGAAATGTGTTGTTTAGTTTCAAAAACTTAGAGATTTAAAAATTTCCTATCTATTATCAATTTCAATTTGATTCCACTGCGCTTGGAAGATTTCAAGTTTTTTATTTGTTGGGAACTGTTCTGTGGCCCAGTGTATGGTCTTTTTTGGTATACTACACAGGCACCTGAAAAGACTGGCTCCCAAGTTCCCTATTCTGCATTTTTTGTGAGCCCAACTCTGGAGATAATGAAGACATATATATAGAATTTCTCAGTTTGTTTTATTTCTTCTGTTTCTGGTGGTTTTGTATAGAAAAAGAAGTAACTTAAAACTCCTGATATTGTTGTTAGCTAAGAAATTCGAGTCACAAACTCATTTGATTAACTTACTTGGCAAATATTTCTGAAGTGCCTATTACTAGACCTTGAGGGTCACAGCATGAGTCAAAAATCCACCAGTTTGGTGAACGGGATAGGCTTTAATCAAATGGTCATGGAAGGACATGTAAAAACTTGAGGTCCATCTTCCGATGGACAAGTATTTAGTTCCAAGAATGCACATAACAAAGAAATTGCCCTTAGTCAGGAAAGCTCTGCTGAGCAGTATCTGAAGAGTAAACAAGAGATACAGTCTGGTGTAGCTACATTTACAAGGAGAAATTTGCTTAACTTAGAGCACTTGTTCTCAAAGTGGGCACGAGACGGTAAGTTATCATGGGAATAGTAAAGTGACAGATGGGACATGAAGAGACTACTTTGATAACGTAATATTCAATATCTCTTTGAGGTCTATTTCAGCTGCTGCTGGCCAGATTTCCTCATACAAATCTCAGATAAGCACTTCCTCCCAATTTCTTCCACTTGGCCAAGAGTTACCTCACATCCTTACAAAGTACTTTTTCTGCAGAGATCTCTTCAGATGGTTTAAGATCTTACTAGCATCTCCCTTGTATTCCATCCTTTCATTATCTTTGTCCCTCTGAAGTTGAAAAAGGTGGAGTGTTTTTAAATATTAAGGAATCCATGTGGTGTTTTTTTTTTTTCTTCTGCTTTTGAGCATGTGTGGTAAAGGAGCGATTGATACTTATCATAGAGGACAGAATCATGGTATTGTATATGATAGGTTTATTGGAAGGGGGATAGGAAATATGAGAAGTTATAATCAGTAGAGAAGAAAAAACAAGCACAAATTGAGATCATTAAATTCAACCTCTTCTGTTACATTTCTATGTTCACATATGCTCTCGCAATTTTTTCTTGCCAAAGACGTATTAGATATATTCGTAAGTCTTCAGCACTGTTTTCCTAAATGATCTTTCTTTCAAAAAAAATAATCTCAATTTAGGACCTTTGATGTCAAACTGTGGAAACTCATCTTCAAAGGTGAAAGGAATTTTCATGTCAACTTCTATCTTTGTTGACAACATCCCAAGAAATTTGTTTGGATTTGAAACTTTGCAGCATTAGTCTCAGGAGAGATGTTGTTTTCCATTTGCTCCACTTTCTGTCGCTACCATTTCTCTCCCAACACCCCCACTTTTGGAAGAATAAATTAAATTAGCTCAGTTATTTTTGAGTTATGAGACAGCAAAAATATTTTTTTCCTCCTTTAAAAAAGCTTTATTTGTACCGTTTTAATGCAAAAGTAGATTTAAACTTCACACTTGGCAGTATTATAAGAGGGAAAAAAAATCGAGCCAATATTTTAAAAAGCTTATTACAATCTAAAGCTTAAAACATAAGTGTTTTTGTCCTGAATTTTTGTTATCCAAATACATTATGTCAAAGTACAGGTACACAAAAAGAATATTGTAATTTTGCTCACTTTAATTAAATAAAATAATCACTGACTACCTGCTCTCTAGAAAGGGCCCCACAAACAGGGGGGGAAAAAAAAAAAGAGAGAGAGAGATGAGTAAGATTTCTTCCCTGCTACCAAAAGAGTCTAAAATTGAAGTACAGGATTATTATAGCACAAAGCAGGGATATAAACAAAATTTTATGAGAGTTCAGAGAAGAAACAGATCCTAATCAGCCTGAAATTCCACCACAACCATCCTATTCCAAGCAACTATCTTTTACTGTTTGGACCAAAGCAATAGCCTCCTGACTCATTACAATGACTTCACTCCTATTTTCCTTTAATACATTCTTTCCAAGTGCTCAGACTGATTTTTTAATGTAAATCCAATTATATCACTCCTTTGCTTAAAACTCTCTCCTTGTTTCTCATTGTACTTAAAATGCAGTCCAAATTCCTCATTATACCCTGCAAGTTCCCATGTAATCCAGCTCCTACCACATTCTCTTCTAGTTCTTTAAACATGCTAATGTCTTTTCTGTCTTTGACTCTTTGCCCTTGCTGCTCCCTGAATTTGCAATCTTTTCTCCAAAATTTTGCCTCAACTTGCTCCTTCACATACTTTGTGTGAGAGATCAAATATGCATATAAAATGCTGAGAATAGTACCTGGCACACACTGAGTATTGTAGAAGTGTTTGCTTATCTCATAACTTTCCACCACATTAAAAAAAAATAAGAAGACTTTGTGTTATTGCCTCATCACTTCACAATATATAACCCATGGTTTTTAAATTATTACTTGTTTTCTGGTTTATTATCTATCTCTTCTTACTAGTTTTAAGCTTCATAGGACAATGAGTGTCAGTTTTGCTTTCATTTGGATTTTTAGGACCTAGAATAGTGTCTGATATATTGTGGTCACTTCAAAATATGCCACATGGCTTTCGGAATGGATAAGCAATGAGATCCTGCTATATAGCACTGGAAACCATGTCTAGTCACTTAAGATGGAGCATGATAATGTGAGAAAAAAGAATCTATACATGTAAGTGTAACTGAGTCACCATGATGTACAGTAAAAAACTGACAGAACACTGTAAACCAGCTATAATGGAAAAAATAAAAATCATTATATATGTTTATAAAAATAAAGTATACATGAAGATAAAAAAATACGCCACATAATTTTTTGAATAAAATACTAGTTTAAGTTTCATTAGTTCAGCTTGCTTTAAAATGAGAAGTCCTTTTTAGACAAAGAGCATGTATATGTTACTTGTTTTGGCTCTAAAACTGTGTTTATGTTAAGAGTGGGAATGGACGCAAAGTTTATTTTGGGGTATACATGATGCAATGAGCACTGTGAAGATGACCCCTGACTCGTAATTTTCCATCACAACGTCCCTTCTCTTCCTGCAACCTACTACTAGAACTACATACGTCTGAGATCTGAAAGTTTGCAGAGGGTTTATATTTTAATTCTTCTTTTCCCAAGCTTTATTGAGGGATAATAGACAACCCAAAATTGGTATATACTTAAGGCATACACCCCAGTGTTTGGATATAAATATCCTTGTGTAATGATTACCACAACCAAACTAATTAACATATCCAACACTTGACATATTTACAACTTTTGTGGTAAGAGCACTTATGATCTATTCTCTTAGCAAATTACAAGTATACATTTTTAGGAACTATCATGATGCATTTGTACATATGTACATTTTATCTTTAGACATATTCGTCTTGTACCTGAGAATATGTGCCCTTTGACCAACATCTCCCCATTTCCTTCACTCTCCTAACAGCTAACATTCTACTGTGTATCTATGGTCAACTTTTTAGGATTTCACATGTTAGTGATCTTATGCAATATTTATCTTTCTTTATATGTTCTTTTCATTCAGCGCAATGTCCTATAAATTCATTTACAATGTCACAAATATAAGAACTTCCTTCTTTTTTAGGGCTGTAAAAATTCCTTGGTATATCCATAAAGATATATCATCTCTTTCTTTATCCATTTAGCCACTGATACATACTTGAGCTTCTTTCCACATCTTGGCTATTATGATTAATGCTGCATTGAGCACAGGTGTGCAGAGATCTCAGCTTTCATTTCCTTTGGATATATACTCAGTAGTGGCATTGTTCAATCATATGGTAGTTATATTTTCAATTTTTAAGAAGTTGCATTCTGTTTTCCACATGACTGTAACTTACATTCCTTTTAACAATGTGCTTGGGTTCCCTTGTCTCTATATCCTCACCAACTCTTGGTAGTCTTTTATATTTTTCATAATAGCCATTCTAACAAGTGTGAGGTAGATATCTCATTGTGGGTTCTATTTGCATTTCCTTGATCATTAGTGATGACTTTTTCAAATAGCTCTGTCTTTTGAGAAATGTCTATTAACTTCCTTTGCTCCCCCCTTTTTGATTGGGTTATTTTCTTTTTTTGCTACTAAATTGTTTGTGTATCTTATATACTTCGGATATTAACCTATTACCAGATGTATGACTTGCAAATATGTTTCCCATTCTGCAGGTTACCCTTTCATTTTGTTCACTGTTAATTTTATTGTGCAGAAGCTTTTTGGTTTTATAAAGTTCCACTTGTTGATTGTTGCTTTCACTGCCTGTGCTTTTGGTGTCATTTCCAAAAATGACATTGCTGATATCAATGTCAAAGAGCTTACTCTATACATTTTTTTCTAGGAGTCTTACAGTTTCAGGTCTAACATTTATGTATTTAGTTCAGTTTAGTTGTTGTTTTTTTGTGCAAGGTCAAAGAGAAGGGGTGAGTTCATTTGCCATGTGGTTGTCAAGTTTCACCAACACCATTTATTGAAAATACTATCTTTCCCCAGTGTGTATTTTTGACATCACTGCCAAAAATTAATTGAACATATATATGGGGGGGGGTTGTTTCTGGACTGCCTATTCTATTCATTGTTCTGTGAGTCAAGTTTTATGACAGAACCATATCATATTGATTATATAGCTCTGTCATATAGTTTATAATTAGAATGCATGATGCCTCCAACTTTATTGTTCTTTTCTCAAGATAGCTTTGGCCACTCAAGGTCTTTTGTGATTCTATACATATTTTAGGATTTTTCTTTCCATTTGGATTTTGCATTGTCTTGCTTTGGGTTGTATGGACAACTGAACAATATTAACTCTTCCAATCTATAAACACAGAGTATCTTTCCATTTATTTATTTCTCCTTTATTTTATCATAATCTTATTGTTTTCAGTGTACAGATTTTTCACTTCCCTGGTCTAATTTATTCCTAACATTTTATTATTTTGGATGCTGTTGTAAATGGGATTGTTTTCCTAATTTCCCTTTCTGATAGTGTATAGAAACAACTGATTTTTATATGTTCATTTTGTATCCTGCAACTTTATTGAATTTGGTTACTACTTCAAACTATTTTTGGTAGAGTCTTTAGATTTTTTTGTATATAATATTATGTCATCTGCAAACAGACAATTTAAATTCTTCCTTTCCAGTTTAGATGCTTTTTCTTACCTAAATCCTCTGGCTAGGACTTCCAGTCAGTACTATGGTGAAAAGAAGCTGTGAGAGCAGGTATCCTTGTCTCTTTCTTGACCGAGAGGAAAAGCTTGTAGCTTTTCACTGCTTAATATAATGGCGGCTATAAATTTGTCATATACGGCCTTTATTTTTCCGGGTACATGTCTTCTATATTAATTTGTTGAGAATTTTGATCATGGAAGGATGTCTAATTTTATCAAGGGCCTTTTCTGAATCTATTGAGATGACAATATGTGTTTCATCTTTCATTCAATTAATATGGTGTAACAAGTGTATTGATTTGTGTATGTTGAACTGTTTTTGCATCCCAAGGATAAATCTCACATGATCATGGTGTAATCTTTTTAATGTGCTCTTGAATTTGGTTTGCCAGTATTTTGTTGAGATTTTTGCATTTCTGTTTACCATGTATATTGGCCTGTAATTTTATTTTCTGGTTATGTCCTTATGACTTTAGGATCAAGGCAATTCTAACCTCCTAAAATGAGTTTGGAAGTGTTCTTTCATCTTCTGGGAGAGTTTTAGAAGGATTGACATTAATTCTTCTTTAAATGTTTGGTAGAATTCACCAGGGAAGTCATCTGGTCCCAGGCATTTAGGTTTTTTGGGGAAATTTTTCATTACTGATTCAAACTTCTTGATCATTACTGGTCTTTTCAGTTTTTCAATTTCTTCATGATTCAGTCTTGAATCATAAGTTTCATGTTTGTAGGAATGTGCCCATTTCTCCTAGGTGATTCAATTTATTGGTATATAAATGTTCACAGTAGCCTCTTCTGATTGTATTTTGGTGGTAGAAGTTGTGAGGTTATTTCCAGCTTCCAGAACTAAAGGTAAATAATTTTCTATTGTTTAAAACATCAAGTCTGTGGTATTTTGTTATGATAGCTTGAGTGGACTAGTATAATTATAAAGGGTATTTTGCGGGATGTAGACTTCTGGGTGGAAAGGTTTTTTTTCTTTTTTCTTTTTCTTTCTTTTCTTTGCTTTTTTAATAGCACTTAATTTTTAAAAATTTTTTTTAAATTGTTATTTCCCCAATACAATTTTTTTTCCTACTATACAGCATGGTGACCCAGTTACATATACGTGTACACATTCTATTTTCGCACATTATCATGCTCCATCATAAGTGACTAGACATAGTTCTCAGTGCTACACAGCAGGCTCTCATTGCTTATCCATTTCAAAGGCAGTAGTTTGCATCCATTAACCCCAAGCTCCCCATCCACCCCACTCCCTCCTCCTCCCCCCCTTGGCAACCACAAGTCTATTCTCCAAGCCCATGATTTTCTTTTCTGTGGAAAGGTTCATTTGTGCCGTATATTAGATTCCAGATATAAGTAATATCATATGGTATTTGTCTTTCTCTTTCTGAGACAGAATAAGTTTCTATTGAACCAACAGTTCTAAAGATAACTATAAATTCTGGGTAAAAAAATAACAAACCAACCAACAAAAAAAATTCAAAAAATTTTTGACAAGACAACAGATTCTGAAAGAGAGACAAACCTTCGGAGAAAGGTAAATTTCTTGTTTCAGTGGCTTAGGTCAGTGAGGCTTCATGAAATCAATGCCGCATGGAACAATTAAAACTTCAGTAGAAAACCATAGTCTTTCTGGATTAAAGTAGAGCTTCAACAACCAGGACAGCTAGAAAGTAGGGAGGTAGGATTTTCAAAACTAGAAAGGCAAAAAGAGGAAGTCCCAAATTATGTAAAGAAATTGCCAAATCTCTAGCTGATGCTTAAATGCAGTGACAAATTTCAGCTTACGATTTTAAAAAAAACCACTGAAATTTGAGCTGCCTCCCCCCAGAGAGTTTACAGTTTCAATTCAACCAAGCTAATTTCCTAATAAGACAAAACAATACAAAACAAAAATCAGTACTCTTCGCAAAATATAAGAGAATCCACAACATTATATCCAGACTGTAATCTAAAATTAACCAACACACAAAGAATCAGGAAAATCTGGCACATTCTCAAGAAAAAAACAATCAACAGATATCGACCCTGAAATAATCCAGATGCTTTAACGAGTATAGAAGAATTTTTAAAGATGACATAACTGTGCTTAATCAGATAAAGTCAAATATTCTCATAATGAATAAAAAAGTAGATTTTAGCACAAAAATAAAAACCATAAAAGAGAACCAAATGGAAATTCTACAAGTTCACAATACCAAAAACAAACACTGAATACACCTACAGAAATGAAAATGTACATGAACTTGATGACTTATTAATAAAAATGATCCAAGGACTTCCCTTGTGGTTCAGGGAGTTAAGGATCCAGTGTTGTCACTGCTGTGGCTGGGGTCACTCCTGTGGTGTCATCTTGATCCCCTAGCCTGGGAACTTCCACATCACAGACCAGGGGTACAGCCAAAAACAAACAAACAAACAAAACACACACACAAATCCCCCACAAAAACAGTATGAAAAACATATAAAAAATTGAAAGAATAAATAATAAATACTCATGAACCTGCGGAATAACATAAAAAATGTCCAATATACACTTATTTAGAATACTGGGAGAAGAAAAGACAATGGAGCAGAAGACGAAATAGCAATATAACTGAAGAACTAATAGCCTAAAACATCTGAAATCTGATGTGAGACATAACTTATAAATTCAGGAAGCTTTCCCAAGTAGAATAAATACAAAGAAAACCATATCTATCCATTTCATAGTTAAAATGCTAGTTAGCAAAGATACAGAGAAAAATTTAAGGTAGAGTTTCAATATTGGCACATTACATACACAGAAGCAACCATTTGAAGACTGCTGACTCCTCACTGGAAACTATAAAACTACAGCAGGATGTGTTTGAAGACCAATTAAAGGAAACCAAAAAGAAAACAAAAAGACAGCTTACAGAATGGAAGAAAATAGTTTCAAATGATGCAACTAACAAGGGCTTAATCTCTAGAATATACAAGCAATTTATACAACTCAACAGCAAAAAAGCCAACGACCCAATTGGAAAATAGGCAAAAGACCTGAATAGATATTTTTCCAAGGAAGATGTACAGATGGCCAACAAGCACAGGAAAAAATGCTCCACATCACTGATTATTAGAGAAATGCAAATCAAAACTACTACGAGATAGCACTTCACATCAGTCAGAATGACCATCATTAATAAGTCCACATAACTAGAGATTCTCATACTAAGTGAAGTAAGCAAGAAAGAAGAAGACAAATACCATATGATATCACTTATTTGTGGAATCTAAAATATGGCACAGATGATCCTGTCTACAAAACAGAAACAGATCATGGCCAAGGAAAGCAGACATGTGGTTCCTGGGGGGAGGCGGGAGGGAGGGGGATGGATGGGCAGTTTGGGGTTTTTTTAAACAAACTGTTATATTTGGAATGGATGAGCAATGAAGCCCTACTGTAAAGCCCAGGGAATTCTGTGTTATTGGGTCACTTTGCTGTACAACAGAAATTGAAGAAACACTGTAAATCGCATACAATAAAAAATAAAATAACATTCAGAGCCATACTTGTTAGGGGTTGTGTACATATTTCCAGATAGTATCTTGGAATAATGATGCTTAGATTTTCCTCATTTTTGTATAAAACCCTTATTCAGTCAGAAATATCCACATTGCCCAGCTGAGAAGTAGAATGATTACAGTAAGAATGGAAAGGGGAAGAAACAGGCAAAACTCTTTGATGTCTAAAATAGGCTCCAAAGAGATGGTCTGAGGAAAGAAGAACATAAATTGTACACTTCAACTGCAACACCGGATAACGATGAGAAGCTATAACCATCTAGGTTCTTACTCCTAGAAGATGGTGAGTAGGCTGGGGGGCTGGGGATTGGAGATAAGATGCTAGAGGCGGTCAGAGCAGGGGCCAGGGAGAGAGGAGCCATATTAACATCCATGGCTACTTGGCACTAGGGGTGGCTGTGCCAACAAACTTTAAGGAGAAAAGACAGTGCCTGTAGATCGTTTGTTGCCAACTTAGGGACCAGAATAAGTCATTTGGCCCATTGGGCTAAATGTCTTCTGTCTTCTCGTTGGATGTGGGTCTTCAACTGAAAGCTCTCTTGGGGAATCCACCAGATAGACCCCTCCCTATGCCCGGAGGCTTTGCCAAACCTCTTCTAACTGCCCCATAAAACTATCCACTACATTTTCAATGACCAAGGGCACACAAAAGCTTCTGGAATTATTGGTTCAGGTTCTTCATGCAGAGAGTTGTTGGGGATATAGAAAGTAAAGTCTTGGAGTTCCTGTTGTGGCTCAGTCGTTAATGAACCTGACTAGGATCCATGAGGACATGGGTTTGATACCTGACCTTGATCAGTGGGGTAAGGATCCAGCATTGCCGTGAGCTGTGGTGTAGGTTGCAGACACGGCTCAGATCCCACATTGCTTTGGCTGTAGCGTAGGCTGGCAGCTACAGCTCTGATTGGACCCGTAGCCTGGGAACCTCCATATGCCGCAGGTGTGGCCCTAAAAAAAAAAACAAAAGACAAAAAACAAATAAATACAGCCTCTAAAGTTTGCTCTTGGTTTGGCCTGTAATACAACTCTAATACACCCTCATTACCTTATATTCAGGTAGAGTCCAGGATTTGTTGCTTTGAATAGCTCTATCTACCTACCTTTAAACAAGTCCTTTAATCTCCCTGAGTCACCATTACCTTACTTATAAAACAAAGGTAATACTATCTACTTGCAAAGGTTATTGTTAGGAATAAATGAGATGGTCCTTTGTAAAAAACCTGGCAGATATCAGGCCCTTAATAAAGATTACTATTTATATAATGAAAAAAATTAACAATTGGTTCATCCTATCTCAAAAGTGACCCTTTTCAAAGGACAATCAAGAGCTGGTGGAATAATTTTCTCCTACTTATTGTTAAAACGTTTATATTGAATTCATTCATTCAATCATTTGTTCACTCATCAGACACTTCTTATTACTGTGTACCCATTTTTAATAAGTACTTGGGACACAGCAGAATCAAGACAAACATGATCCTAGTTCTATGGACCTTATAATATGGCAGGAGAGCAGACAGTAAATAATTAATCAGCAATCATTTCTTTGCAATCATTAGAAGTGTTGCAAAAGAGACAGACAAGGCTTTCAACCTCCTACGTAGGATCCTTGGAACATTCCCTCTTGGAGCCTTTAACTTCCCTGGAAGAAGTTTGACTCCCTGATTGGAGAGGGCACATGGAGAGATTCTGAGGTCACACAGAAAGATAGAAGGACCCAACTGAATCCAGCTTTCTGCTTGTTTCCAGCAAGGTGGCAGATAATTCAGTAAAAACATCATGTACCCTACAGATCAGACCACATATTCACTGCAGACATATCCTCAATCAATGTTATGTGGCCAAGTCACTCAGCCAGGTCTAATGAAATTCCCTGCCCCAAATAGCAATAAATGAAATGATGGCAGGGGTTGTTTACCACAAAGGTCTGGGCTAGTGTGTTATGAAACAACATATAAGACAGATTTGAATTCCGTTCAGGGTAATAATTGTGTCCAATTCATAAAAATTTTAGATTGCAGGCCATACTTATAGATATGATAAGAAAAATAAATACATACAATTAAGAAAGTTTACATGAGTGAGAGGTTTGCTTTATGGAAAGAGTTGGGGAGATACAATCTGTGTGGGACCAGGGCCGATGTTGTAACTTATTTTGAGATGTGTCAAATGTTGAGTTTCCTATCACTGGACAGGGCCTGTTGTGTTTCTGGCAGAGGTCACTTTCAAGTAAATACTGTCAAACAGAAAGCCTAGGAAGCAGGCTTGTTGAGACAGGACAGATTTTCTTCCGCTGGCTCTGTGCAGTGCCGAACTGCTGGCTTCAGAGAACATTCTTACTGACAGGCGTGAAGAGGAACCGCGTTGTAACACACAAGAACAGTGTCAGTAAACCACTATCCAACATTTATGCAGTGAAATTCTCGTCTTTACAATTTGGTGACTGAAATCTCTGTTGATCACACTGCTCCATGTTAAGACAGTGAGTCTACATTTATAGGTCACAGAGAAATGGGCGCGGGGTAGCAACAAAGAAACAATGACGTTACTGGTAAGAAGGACCAAACCTGTGGTCCAGCTCTGCTACTTACCAGCTGTGTGGCTTTGGAAAATTTACTGCAGCTCAACTCTACCTCTGGGTAACAGGTATTTCCTTTTTCAGTATCTCAAAGTATTTTCCCTTCCGTCTTGCAAATAACAGGGTAGCAGAGCTTTCAGAAAGTCAGTCTAAAATATAACTGTCTGTTTTAATAAATAGCAATTTTGTAAAAAAGGCTTCCCTTTTCTTCTGGATGCTCATCTTGAGGGCTTTGCTTGCTTTTTAATTGTATGAGTATCTGTTAAAGTAGGGGAGAGCATTCTGCTTTAGAAAATAAGAGTCCCAGATTTGTTTTTAAATGAAGCTATTTAGCAGTTTAAAGCCATTTAAATATTTACTAAGTAAAATAGGAAGAATCAAATATTCATGACACTTCATCATACATACGTATGTATAGAAAAAAAAATTGTAGAGTTTTCCCTGGTGGTTCAGTGGGTTAAGGATATAATATTGTCACTGCTGTGGCCAGGGTTCTATCCCTGGCTCCAGAACTTCCCCCGTGCTACAGATGCAGCTAAAAACAAACAAACAAACAATCAAACAAACAAACAAAAAAAAACGTTATCTATCTACCTACCCATGGCAATAGTATCCATGGTTTCAGACATCCACTAAGGGTCTTGAAATGTATCCCTCACAAAAAATGAGGGAACCACTATGCTTTTGAATCAAACTCACAAAATTATAGTTGCTTCATGGCCACTTTTGCACTGACTTTTAATACAGATTTTAGATTCCAAAGTGCAGAAAAATTGACAGCATGGTTAAGTACCCATTAATTATCATTTCTATAAAAAAAATTGGGTTCTTTATCTATAAAACATGTAACATGAACTACTTGGTTTACTGCTACCTTAAAATGAAATCATAATGTGTAATAATTTCATAAGACTTAGAAGAGTTGAAGTTATACAGTTAATTTTCTTAAACTACTATATTTGTGAAGTGAAGTCTGTGGTGAAACTTCACTATGATTTGATTTAAAGGGAATCAATGATATTGCCAGTCCTGGGTTAAGATAAAAAAAAAAATTAAAGGCTGTAATTCAATTATTTGTTGATTATTTTTGTTGTAGTTTAAAAAATAAGGTTCTGGTAGTTGATATTAATGCTTTTTTATTGTACTCTGGAAGTAAAAATTTAACTGTTCCTTCAAATAATACATTTTATACCCACTGAGAATAAGGATCTAAGTTGTATTTAAATAAAATTTACAAGCAATCAATAACAAAGTATTCTTAAAAATGAAGTTAATAATTATGATTGCTAAATGTTACATTCACGTTCTTTCAATAGAAGCAAAAGTAAAATGTCAATCATAAGACTGTGATATGTACTATTTCAATATTAAAGAAAAGAGAACAAAAAGATTAATGTCAAAAGCAGTCCAGACTCTCAGATAAGGTTTATAAAGTGATCAAATCTGTTTGTAAAAGGCCCTTATTAACATTTATCTTGGGAAGTGATATGTCTAAGGGAACAGGGCATGCTGAGAGACAATGGTTTAATCATTCTAGGAATATTTGTATTAAAAATTATATTCATTTTGCCCACTTACTGTGCTATGCTCATTTAATACCTTGTGCAGGAGAGGTTAAGGGGATAGAGTTCCAAAGAGTTTAGATTAGAAGTAATCCAGGGGCTAAAGCTGGGACAGAAAATTATTTGGGGCATTAGGAAGAATCTATTACCATAAATAAATTATCTCTGATCTGCATATGAAGTTCAATTCTTGTGATGGAACAAATGGTTTTTCCACCATGCCACATTCTTCTTCCTTTCCTTTTTATTTCCTTTCAGCTCCAAGAGTTTAATGGCAAAGACATACAACAGTGCTTGTAGTACCATAGGACTGAAAGGTCTGATAGGAACCATTTGGTAGAGAAGAAAACAGTCTCCAAGTAATCCTGTTTTTCTCCCTCTCCAACTTCTTTGGATTGTGAAAAGTATTCAAAAAGAACAAGAAGAAAAAAAGACAACCACACACAGCAGAGACCACAGTATATTTTATATTTAATTTCAACTTAAATCTGTAGTCTGATATGTGGATTTGCTTCTACCCCATATTCCTCCTTGAACATAAAGTATTGTCTTAGCAAGATTAAGAGCAAAGAATAGTGGGCTCTTGTCCTAAAACTACTATTTGTCTTTACATAGCTAAGTAAAAATTTAGAATGGATAATGTAGTCCCTTCTATGGCTCAAGTAATTAAAAAAATCAACTTATGAAAAAATATTGACTGTCTACTCATTACAAGATACTGTAATTTAGTTAGTGAAGCATGATGATCTTAAAAGGAAAGCATTTTTCCCCAGGAAGTGTGACTCTATTTAAGAAAAGCAGCCATGAAGACAAGTAGAATTTAAAATAATATAATAGGCAAAACTGAAATAGTACAAAATAGTGTGTGATGGAATTGATAATTACTCTGACCCCAGTGGGCAGCCCCAGACTCCTGTCTCCTTCAGGTCCGAGCGTTGAACCCCATCTAGAGTTCAAAAGTAAGTGCGCTTCCATGAGATTCCCATTTACAGAGGTCAAAACAAGAGATTCTCTCCTTCTTTGTCCAAATTACCCCATCCTCTTCTGATCTGACCTGTCTCAGAAAGAAAAGGCCTTCTCTCTCTCTCTCTCTCTCTCTCTCTCTCTGTGTGTGTGTGTGTGTCTTTTTCAGGGCTGCACCTGAGGCATATGGAAGTTCCCAGGCTAGGGGTCGAATCAGAACAATGGCTGCCGGCCTACACCACAGCCACAGCAATTCAGGATCCAAGCCGTGTCTGTGACCTATACCACAGCTCATGGCAATGCCAGATCATTTAACCTACTGAGTGAGGCCAGGGATTGAACCCACATCCTCATGGATGCTAATCAGATTCGTTTCCACTGCACCACAATGGGAACTCCAGAAAAGTCCTTCTCTTAAAATCCTAAAAAAAAAAAAACCACAAACACTAACACCTTGACTCTTTGAACACAAAATCCATAACCAGTGAGCTTCTTTAAATTCTTAGTCTCTTCTCTGATTGTTCCCTTCACATCTGTGTTTTTACTGAACCTGACCTGTCCCCTGAGAAAATGTGTATCTTCAAACGGAATCCAAGCTGTTATTCTGTTCTCTCTGGAGCTGGATGCTCAGTGCCAGGAGGGGAACAGATCATCCTCCTCGCTCTACTTGAGGGTTTGCAAACATAACTACTGCTTCCTTCTGATAACACCTTGCTCATTTGAAGCAAACCCCATCAGGATACACCACCCACTCTCTCACCTCACTACGTTACCCACCAATCTCTTTGCAAACCCTCCATTCATTTGAAATTTTAGCTCTGCTTTATTTGCTCAAGAGTCCTCAGAGTAATTATTTTCTATTCTCAACAAAATCTCTAAGTACTACTTTCGTAGTACTTAGTACTTTCTCAGCTGTCTTCACTTCCTGCACTGTCTAGCAGAGATATTATAATCCATAGTAATATTATAGTAGCAAAAGCTAATATTTATTAAGTACTCTCCACATGCCAGGCACACTACTCAAAATGTTTTACACTGAACTCATCACAACCTCATGAGACACAGTCTATTATTATTCCCATTTCACAAGTGAGGAAACTTAAGGTCAATCATTTAAATCACTTTTCATTTATGATTTTTTTTTGCAAATTCCTCAATTCCCTTCTCAGCTCTCTTCTCACTGTTGTTCTAACCTGCACAACCCTGACGGTGGAGGAACCCAGTCATGTATCTTCTCCTGTAGCACCCAAATGGGCAAACTTTGCATGAATAATGTAATAAATTATATTCAGATATAATATTCAGATTGATTTCACTGTCACTTGGTTTATGTTCTCAAGTGGGCACTCAGAATTAGGGCTCATTTCCCACTCGTTAAGACAACTATTTCATGTCCCACACCTCCCTCCCAATACTTCTCTCTCATTTGATAACTTTACGGCAAACATCATTTAGAAGCAAGATGTCATCCAAAGGAAGCACCTTTATTTTCATACATGTAAATCCATGAGCATACCTGCCCCTGAAACCTCTGATCCTCTTCTCAGGACAGTGATAGACCCTTTATTTTTGCAATAAAAAACTGGGCTTTATGCTTCTGAACTAAATCCCAGCCCTTCCTCAGCCTCTCAAACATTTTAGTCCCTTCCTCCTTTGGGATTATTAACATTTAAAACACCATAAATTGTAGACTGCATCTTTATTTTATGTACTTTTATATTATTTCCTTAATTGTAGTAAAATACACGTAAATAAAATACACCTTTTAACTCATCGTTTTTGGGTGTACAATTCAGTAGCATTAGTACATCCACATTGCTGTGCACCCATCACCACCATCATCTACTGACCTTTTTTCATCTTTCAAATTGAAACAATAACTCCTCATTCTCTGCCTCTACCACAATCTTGGCCTTGGACACCACCATTCTGCTTTCTGCCTCTATAAATCTTATAGCTCTAGGTACATGCTATAAGTGAAATCATACAATATCTGTCTTTTTGTGACTGGATTAGTTCACTTAGCATAATATCTTCTAGGCTCATCCATGATGTAGCATATGTAAGAATTCCCTTCCTTTTTAAAGACTGATAATATTCCATTGCATGGATGCACTGCATTTTGTCTGTTTATCTGTTGATGGACACCTGAGTTGATTCTACTTTTTGACTATTATGAATAATGTCACTATGAATATGGGTGTATAAATATCTATTCAAGTCTCCACTTTTAATTCTTTGGGTAATATACCTGGAAGTGGAATTGCTGGATCATATCCTGTATTTAATCTTTTGAGGAACCACCACACCACTTTCCATGTAGCACACACAAAATTTTACCTATCCATCAACAGTGCACAATGATTCTAATTTCTCCATATCTTTGACAACAGATATTCTTTTGTTTTCTTTATTTTATTTTTATTTTTTTGGCAATTACCTTTATGCACTCTTTTTTTTTAAGAATAAAAGATATCCCTTAACAAGAAACCCAATCAGAAAACTCCCAGCAAAGACCTGCATCCTCAATACAAGGATATGTGAAGACAAAAGTCCATTAGGTAGAAAGGGATAGCAATAAAATGAGCCAATCTCAACCTTGACACAGAATGTAAGGGAGGGGAAAAAATTAGCCCAAGAATTAAATGCAGGCAAGTTCTCAAGCAGGTTTGCAGTATGAATTCATGCTTACAGTGAGATTTAAAGACCTCAGGTGAGACATTTAACCTAAAGATTTTGGTGAATACGGACACAAGATTACTCATGGAAGTGAATGTAAACACTTTGATTCATGGATTATAAGAGGGTCATGAAATCATTAAAATATAATCTTAGAATTGAAAAAATATGGCATTTCAATTTAGCAAATTATTTTCAAGATACATATAAACATGCCTATGTACTTCATATTAAATATACTAAAACTGAGCCTATATTTCTCTCAATTATAAACAAATTTCTTTGATCTGCTTTGTTGATAAATACACAAAAGACCCTGAATAGTCAAAGCACCTCAAGAAAGAAAAACAGCTGGAGGAATCATGCCCCTGACTTTAGACTGTAATACAAAGCTATACTAATCAAAACAGTGTGGTACTGGCACAAAAACAGAAATATAGACTAATGGAATAGAATAGAAAGCCCAGAAATAAATCCATGCACGTAAGGTCAATTAATCTATGACAAGGAGGCAAGAATATACAATAGAGAAAATATAGTCTCTTTAATAAGTGATGCTGGGAAAACTGGACAGCTACATGTAAAAGAATGAAATTAGAACATTTTCTAACACATACAAAAGTAAATTCAAAATGGATTAAAAACCTAAATGTAAGACCAGATACTATAAAACTTCTGGGGGAAAACAGAGGCAGAACACCTTGACATAAATTGTAAGAATATCTTTTTGAATCTGTCTCCCAGAGCAGTGAAAATAAAAACAAAAATAAACAAATGGGACCTAATAAAACTTAAAAGTTCTTGCACAGCAAAGGAAACCATAAACAAAACAAAAAGACAACCTACAGAATGGGAGAAAACATTTACAAACAATGCAACTGACAAGTCTAAGGCTGATCTCCAAATTATACAAACAGCTCATGCAGCTCGAAATCAAAGAAAGAAAGAAACAAAAAAATAACAACAATCAAAAAAGGGTCAGAGGATCTAAAAAGCATTTCTCCAAAGAGGACATACAGATGTCCAATAGGCACATGAAAAGATGCTCAAAAATACCGGTTACTATTAGAGAAATGCAAATAAAAACTAGAATGAGGTATTATCTCACACCAGGCAGAATGGCCATCATCAGAAAGTCTATAAATAATGGAGTTCTCATCGTGGCTCAGCAGAAACTAATGTGACCAGCATCCATGAGGAGGCAGGTTCAATCCCTGGCCTCACTCAGTGAGTTAAGGATCCAGCGTTGCCGTGAGCTGTGGTGTAGGTCGCAGAAATAGCTCTAATTTGACACTGCTGTGGTTGTGGCATAGGCCAGTGGCTGCAGGTCCATCTGATTTGACCCCTAGCCTGGGAACCTCCATGTGCCATGAGTACTACCCTAAACAGACAAAAAAAAAAAAGTCTACAAATAAGAAATGTTGGGGAGGGTATGGAGAAAAAGGAAAATTAAGTAACAAGATTTCTGTGCTGGTTTTGATAAATCATAATTTATATATTTCTATATGTTTGCATAAATGAAAGTTCAACACTTAATTAAAGATAACTGAAATTATTTTGCCAGCCAGAGGCTATTGATGAGGAGTCATTATTATAATATTAACAGAGAAAAACTATACAAAATGTCCACATGTTACAGTATTGTACATGGGGTTACAAAAGTTACATTGTGTTGGCATTAAAAAGCCTGGGTTTGGTCTTAGTGCTATCATTACCTATGTGACCTTAAGTTTCTGATTTTCTCATCTGTTAATCGAGCTGATAGAACCCATCTTGAAAACTTCTCAGTGATGTTGAAGAATAAAAATGGGTGTAGAAGTCACTCTCAAACACTGAGGTATTATATGGATTGGTTTTTATGTCATGTACATGATTTTGTTGGGAAATACAGGTATTGTAAATATGCTGAAACAAGTGTCTATCACACTCATTCCTTAAGCCCTGACCCTGTTATGACCCTTGAGTCTGAATTTCCTCTGAAATAAAGAAGTTACATTTTAACTTGTTCTTTGAAAACCCTGAGTGCCAGTGTCATCTCCCATCTGTGTCTTTGCCTTCTTCTACACAAAGTTAGAAAATGAGCACAAGTAGGGGCCTTTTACTTCTCATTTATTTATTTTAACATGGTAGAAAACCCCCTTCAATTTTCAAAAATGCCCAATCTGGGGATTGCGGAGTAAGAGCAAAGCTCCAAGATTATTCTTGGGACTAGGAATAAAGGAAAGCAAAGACAGAATTGAAAAGAGAAATAATGCAGGATGCTTTCTGTGTCCACCATGATGAATGAAGAGGATGACAGGGAGCCACAGTTCAGTAGGAGCCACCTCATGAGGTCACACTGGCAACAAGTCCAGACTTTCCGCACAACCATAGCCCTAAATTCTTTGGTGCCTTTAGAGCAAACGACTCTGCTTGAGCAGATGTCTACTTATACTGCATTGTTTTCATATGTGCAGAACATTTTTCTATTATGAAACAGTTGCTAGAATACTTTAAAAGTGGGGGTTGAGAGGGGGAGACGGAAGGGGGTCTCAGTCATTGGTGAAAACCTAGGCATGTAGGCAGAGAAAGTAGGTCAAGCACATTTGTTTACGGATTCAGAGCCTTCTACAGGAACTTAGGGGGAGGTCTAACGGGAGCCTTTGAAACATGTCCTGTCTGCTGCAGGATGTTGGAAACTGCTGATAAAAAGCAAATGGGTTCCAGTGATGATGGTGCCTGCCGCATGACCACCACTGAGACTAGACCCAGATGCTGACGAAAAGAGGTAAAGCAATGAAATTTCATCTCAAGAATCATCCTTATTTTAGCTAATAACTATGCTTCAGACCAATTCAACAGATCCAAGAAAAAAAAAATGAATTTCAGTGCTCAGTCCCTTAATCCTTTAAGACAGGCATAAAAAGTTACTGATATATCAATCCTGGAAGGTTATATTTTCTAATTTAGAGAAAAATAGCTATCAGGCAGATAAACGTCTCTCCCACTGATGATACGCTAACCTATTTACCTCTTGACAGTTTTTCCCAAGCCATTGATACCAGCTGGTATCCTGACCACTCAGACCTATGCTGCTCACACCCATATTGATATTCTATGTCACTCATTGAATAGACTCCACCCTTTCCCACCCCATTTTCCTTACCCACAAGAAGAGGCCCCATGACTGAGGGATGAACACTGTATATTGGAGAATCCATTTGCCTTCTTTGCATGGAGCTAGTATCTATGCTTCACCTATCATGATTTTAAGAAGTTCCATGAAATCAGGGATGAAGCCTGTTTTGTTAGCCACCTTATTCCCCCCTGCAACATATTAGGTGCTCAATGAATGACTCAATGAAGCAATGAATGAATCAGGCTGACAGCAGACATGATGCATTTCTGATTAACTTTTCAACAAATGTATGGCTATAAGCAATGCATTCAATATCATTTATATATAGCTTACATCAGAAACATTCTTGGTTAAATAGGACTATATGGCCTTACCTGAGAACACAACTAAGTAAAATATTATTTTCATGGAGAGTGTGTTCCTCACGATTGGTCGGCAAATGAGCTTTTAGGACATAAATTATCTGTCCATTGGCAGTGCCTGTCTTTAAATGTATTTACTGAGTTTTTTTTTTTCTCCTTCTCAAATTTTTGCCTCACAGGATGTGTCTTAACATGTGGCTTTGAGCTTTTTTCGTTCCTTTTTTCCTTCAAAAATGATTTCTCTGAAGGTCTTGGCCACATGTCAATGCTGTATTCACAAGGATTAAGGATCAGCAGGGCTGCTGTGCAGCAATTCAGAAATTGAGTACATCCTGTGGATTGGCAGCACATAGCCTGCTATTGTGCAGGAGGCACCGGTGTTCCAGTAAAGGCATGTTAAATTTAGCAGCTGTCTTGTATTTGTCACTGGGGATGGGGTGGAGGCGGTTGGTTGGCTGTAATCTAGAGCCATTTTGGGAGTTTGACTTGAAAGTTTACTTTAAAGGATTCATCTAAAGGGGAACATGTTTCACATATTCTCAGTGTTTATAAAATTTAACCACTTTGTGATGAAAACACACACAACATGCACGTACTGCACATGCAGGTATTCCTTATGGTTAACGTCTCTTTTGTTGTGAGGACTCTTTTTAATTCCATACAAACTCTCAGTCCACTCAAAGAGGATCTATGGAGGTCATCACTCTGGTTATTTTTGTTCATAATCTAAGTCTGTTTATAAAACAGAAATAAATCATTTTCAAGGAAGTAGGAGAGGTCAGCAAAGGCACTGGCAGTGAATCATCTGTTTTGATGACATGCAGGGGGTTGTTCTTTTTCTAATAAGCAATCATACAGGGTGGGTAATGACAGCTAAGCTCATTTATTTTATATTCTCTCCTTCTATCATCAAATAGTCTCATTACTCTAACTATGATAGAATCAAGGAAACTTCATGATGGAAGGAGCCTTAGAAATCATCTGTCTAGATCAAGCCCCTACCTTGCAACAAAGAAAAACTGAAGTACAAACAAAGGAGGAACAAATTAAAAAGTGATGGCGTAAATGAGAACAGGACATTCGACCTCCAGTCTAGTGATTATTTTACTACTTTACAATAATTTCTCATCACACAGGTGTAATATAAAGCCCTTCTCCACACCTAGGTCTGAGGCTGGGATCTATATTTTTGAAACCTGCGGATGTGCAGGAAGTTCCTCTGGATTTGTTCTTGTAGCCCCTGGCTGAGATTCCCAAAGGGATAGAAAAAGACGTCAATCCATGATGTCATCCTCCTAGTTGTCACCTCTTTGGCATTCCACCCTATATACAGAGTGAGGAGAGACAAAAGGCAAGGTAAAGAGGGAAATAAAAACCCCTACCCCTAACAAGCAACCTATATTCTACTCTGTGTACCACATAGCAAAAAGGTGTTTATAAAACATAACGATTTGGAGTTCCCATCATGGTGCAGCAGAAACAAATCCAACTAATATCCATGAGGATGTGGGTTCGATCCCTGGCTTCACTCAGTGGGTTGGGGATCCAGTGTTGCCATGAGCTGTGATGTAGGTCACAGAAGCAGCTCTGATCCCCTGTTGCTGGGGCTGTGGTGTAGGCCAGCAGCTGTAGCTCCAATATGACCCCTAGACTGGGAACCTCCATATGCCATCAGCATGGCCCTAAAAAGCAAAAACAAACAAACAGAAACATAACAATTTAGAAACTTCTGCTTTACTCTCATTCTCAGGTTTTTAAGTAGAGGTGAGCAGGCCTCCTAGGGGAGGAGGGTAATGAGAATGATTCTATCTTCAGTTGTGCAGAGAACCAAATGGGCAAAGCCCATGGCTGTGGAAACAGTGGACACCTTTCACACACCTAAACATCACAAATCTATTTTCTCTTACTAATAAAAATCATTTTCATAAGCACCTGTTTTGACCTACATCTATTCCTGAAGAACTCTTCATAGGTTGAATACCTCCCTCTCTGGAGTAAATTTTTTGTCACATTATCTGTCTTCAATGAGACAAATATTTAGTATTTGAAGAAATCCAATAAGCACATGCTAATTACGAAGCCCTGGGGATCCGAGGATGGAAAAGACACATCCCTTGTCTACATGAGACATGATTTTCCTGTCCCATCTGTAGTGTTTCTATTATTATTATTATCGTTATTATTGCTGCTGCTGTTGTTGTTGTTGCTTCTTTAGGACTGCACCTGCAGCATGTGGAAGTTCCCAGGCTAGGGGTCGAATCAGAGCTACAGCTGCCGGCCCATGCCACAGCCACAGCAACGCAGGATTCGAGTCACATCTGCAACCTACACCACAGCTCACAGCAATGCCAGATTCTTAAGCCACTGAGTGAAGCCAGGGATTGAATCCACATTCTCATGGATCCTAGTTGGGTTTGTTAACTACTGAGCCATGAAGGGAACTCCCTGAAGTATTATTTACTTTGGGTTTTTCTTAGAGTCCCATCAATTTTTAACTTAGTTTTATCCTAAGTAGTAATGACTGTAAAGTCATGGGGTTCGAGTGCATCTTTTACTTTTCCTGTCCTATATTAAAATACACATACAACAATTAACATAAAATAGAATGTTTATTTACGCCTCATCGAGAATCACTCATATACCAAGTGTTATACAAATAATGTTTAGGTAAGTGTGCCTTTCTTCTGTTCCATTGAAAGAAACACCGTTGATACAGTAATCCCTTAAGAGAGCAAAACAAAACATTACTATGTCAACTATACCCATCAAGTGTGAGATGTAAACTCAGAAACTTCTAAATGCAAAAAAATATGCATTTTAGGATCAATGAGATAGGGTGATAGAAAAATGCATGGGCCAGGTATAGTAATACCACTAAAGAGGGAATAAATTATTATAAAAACTAGCATTTCAATTTCAAGGAGAAGTGGAAAGAAGAAATATTAATTCTGAAATGGGAAACATGTAGTGCAAAGAAGTCCTAGGTGGAGTTCCCATCGTGGCTCAGCAGAAACAAATCTGACTAGCATCCGTGAGGATGCAGGTTCAATCCCTGGCCTTGCTCAGGGGGTTAGGGATCCAGCATTGCCTTGAGCTGTGGTGTAGGTTGCAGATGTGGCTTGGATCTGGTGTTGCTGTGTCTGCAGTGTAGGCCAGCAGATGTAGCTCCAATTCTACCCTACCCCTAGCCTAGGAATCTCCTTATGCCTTGGGTACAGCACTAAAAAAGACCAAAAAAAAAAAAAAGAAAAGAAAAGAAATTCTAGGTGATACTTTACCCTGGAGACTTTGAAAAGGTGAGAGAGCAGGGAGAGAGTACCGGGTACAGAGAAGAGTGTTCTAGAATATAGGTAAGGTGAAAAGGAAGGTTTATCCAAGCTGTACACCTGAATTCAGGAGCCAGTGATAAAAGTTACTGTGTTCCTACTGACACTGGTTCTGTAGAAATGCTGGAGTTTATCCTCTTATTTAGGAAGCTGGGGATTGTGTGGGCTCTAACTTCATTTTTAGCTAAGGGAGAAGAAACATTTTTTTCTTCTTGCTCCTTAGGCTTCTTAGGTTTTCTGCAGCTGATTTCTTTCTCACTTCCTTTTTTTTTTTTTTTTCCCTGTTGGTTATAATACTTTCATCAATAGTATCAAAGTTAGATAAGGCAGTTAAGTGTGAATATGGTCCCAGATTAAGAAACAGCTAAGGAAAAATAGTCTAGACATCATCCACATCCTTCAGTTCTATCCTTGACTCAAACCCTTGTCTAAATTACCATCGGATAATGTCTTTTTTGTAGTTCCAAAAAAGACATTAAAATGCTCTTCCATTTTAAGGTTTTCCATTTTAAAAAATAATATAGATGCTAAAAAACAGAGAAATCCAGTGTGTTTCCTCAACTGAAAATGCTAGTAGTCTTTAAGCTAGAAGGCATTAGGAAAATCACGCACTTTTAAATTTATTTTTGGAGTGAAAATTAAACACATCTAAATAAAACAGAAATTCAAAGATCATATCTGAAAGGAAAGATTCTCTTTTTTGTCTTAACCTTGGGCCAAGGCATTAGTATAAGTTCCAAAATCCAGTAAATTTATTTAAAGGTCTAATTTATTTTACAGAATTTCAATATGGAATCATCTTTACCATCATTTAGAAAAATACTTAGCAATCATTTTGAAAGGAAAATGGGGTGTGCTGAAATTCGAACAATGTAGGCTGCGATGCTGAAAAATACAACATCATTGTTTATTTCAAAGGCTGAACACCCTACCTAACATTCATTTCACTCTGTTCAGTGTACATGAGTGATTCTCGGAGATATTTAAAAACACTTGCTCATTTGATACTTGCCATAGGTGGCAGCAGCAGATTGTTTTTTGTTAACCTGGGCTAACTTTCTGTCACTGCAGTGCAGATGAAGCCAGCTAGCAGGAGACTTGACTTGGTTGCAAGGAGATAATGGAAGATATACAATATTTAGGCTCTCAAAGTATAAGCATCAAGTACTAAGTAAAATGTAATCGATTTGAGACCTTGTCTTATAAAAACAATTTAGAGAAATCTTAAAGTCAATATAATAAATTATAAAAAGGAAATAAATTAAGAAAAGTTTATTTAATGATGATTTTTAAATGAAAATTTATAAAATAATTTTTCTCTGACTCATAAGGATAAACCCAAATCGAGCTCCTTGAATTATAAAAGGAGTCATTAAAATATCATTTGGGTTTCATCTACTTAGGTATTAAATATAAAAATCCAGACTAAATAGGTCTTAACTTTTAGTTTGTTTAGTGGCAAAGGTTTATTTTTTTGTATTTTCAGTTTTTCTTTTTCTTTTTTTGCTTAGTCTTTGGTCAACTTGAACTTTATAATGCATCAGAATTAAGTCATTCTGACTATTGTAGTCCTGGGAAAATGACATTGATTGTACAGGTCACAGTCATAAGAAGAACCCCACCCCCCATTCCCTGATGTATTCATGTCCACCGATGCATATTTTTGGTTTGTAATCTGTTTTCCTCTTCCTTGCCTGTGGCATGGAGTAATGGATTATATCTCTAACATGTACTTACAATATTGTGGCTGATTTTCACTCACATGCAAAAGGCAATATAAATGGAGCTAAATAGGGCTGAAAAGCATTATGATGTTGAAAGCAAGTAGTCAAAAGAATTTGTATGCAAGACTTTCATTTATCCCCATCAATTTTCAGTGCAAATAAGAATATGCAATCCAGTTAACCATACTATGAATATTCATGCTGGATTGTCTGTATTTAGAATCCAAAGAACTAGGAGCATATTTTCACATAATGCTGCATTAACATATGTTTGTTTTATATAATTTTGTTTTTCTTTGAATAAAAATAAATAAGTGAATACATTACAAGATTGGCAAGATGGGAAGAGTAACAGAGCCTTAGCAGAGGGTCTATAGTTATCCAACCTAGTTGATGATCAGAATCACCCCTAAAGCCATTAAAAATAAGTCCCACTTATACCCATTGGGGAATAACTACAGGACAGATGTGATTTTTTTCTTCTCTGCCCCAGATACTTCCCCATATCCTGATGATGTACCTAAGGCTCCCTTTTCTGCATTAGTAAAACTGATTCAGGTTGTCAGAATCTCACCATCCTTGCTGCATTGATCTTGGCTAAATCACAGTATCAGAGCAGCACTGTTTCGCAAAGTTGTACACAGATAGCAAGTAAAGAGAGGAACAGGCATTAATGAAGAATATTGTGAATACAGATTAGTGAATGTTACTGAATATAGATTTACAATATTAATTTATGAACACTACATATTTTATAGCTGAAGAAAGAGGTACACTTTTGCTTTTATATAAACACTTAAATTCCTTCTAAGATGTTCCTTGACTTAGCCTTTTTAAGATGTTCCAAATTGCTAAACTGAAATAACTGTCCAGGGGCATTCCTCAGAAAATAATGCAGATTAAGTATCAAGACCCTTGGAAATCAGGAGAAACAGCTGACATAACATGACTCAACTGAATGGAAGGATGTATTTCTTGTCTTACAGTCTTTCCTTTGTCTCTTTTTCACTTTTTTTGCATTGCATTTTTGTCCTATGTTTTCCTTCACCACCTAAAATTTATTTGTATAAATTACTAAAAAACAGAACAAGAAAGGACTCACTGTCTGATTTTAAGATATGTTATGAAGCTATAGTAATCAAGATAGTGTGGTATTGTTACAGAGGGGCTACACATATATAGATCAATGGAACCAAAAAAAAAAATATCCAGAAATAAGTCCTCCCCCACACAATGATCAATTGATTTTTTTTTTGTCTTTTTGCCTTTTCTAGGGCCACTCCCACAGCATATGGAGGTTCCCAGGCTAGGGGTCGAATTGGAGCCGTAGCCACCTGCCTACACGAGAGCCATAGCAACGCAGGATCCGAGCCATGTCTGTGACCTACACCGCAGCTCACAGCAATGCCAGATCCTTAACCCACTGAGCAAGGCCAGGGATCGAACCCGCAACCTCATGGTTCCTAGTCGGATTCGTTAACCACTGCGCCACGATGGGAACTCCAATGATCAATTGATTTTCAATAAAAGTGTCGAGGTAAAGGAGTAAGAATAACCTTTTCAAAAATAGCACTGTAATAACTGGATATCTATATGCAAAAAAAGGTAATTTGAAATATTATAAACTTACAATACAATAAAATTTCTAGGAGAAAACATAAAAGAAATTCCTAGTGACACTAGAGTAAGCAAAGATATCTTAGAGAACAAACATCATGAACTGCCAAACATTTTTTGATAAATTTAACCTCATGAAATTAAAAAAACCTTCTTTTTGAAAGATACAGTTAATAAAAAGCTACATCATTAACTGAGATAAAATATTTGTAATACATATTTGATAAAATACTTGCATTTAGTATTCATAAAAAACTTTTGAAATTCTAAAACTCAGAAAAAATTTAATTAAAGAAGGAATAAAAGTTTTGAAAAGTCATTCACCAAAGATGAGATAGATGTCATATAAGCCCATGAAAGTATGGCCAACATCACTGATCATTAGGGAAATGTAGATTAAAACCAAAATTTATCACATATCTACCGCAATGGCTAAAATTACAAAAAGAAAAACAGACAATACAAAAGCTAGTGAAAGTGAGGAGAGACTGGAGCTCTTGTACATTACTGGTAGAAATGCAAAGTGATGCAAATACTTTGGAAAACGATTTGGCGGCCTTTTATAAAGGTAAACATACACTTACTAGATAATCCTGCAATACCACCCACAGCTACTTTTGAAAGAGAAAGAAAACGTATGACTACACAAACACCTGTGCATGAATGTTTACGGAATTTTTTCTTTTTCTTTTCTTTTTTTTTTTGTCTTTTTGCCATCTCTTGGGCTGCTCCCGCGGCACATGGAGGCTCCCAGGCCAGGGGTCCAATAGGAGCTGTAGCCTCCGGCCTACGCCAGAGCCACAACAACGCAGGGATCCGAGCCACATCTGCAACCTACACCACAGCTCATGGCAGCGCTGAATCCCTAACCCACCAAGCAAGGCCAGGGATTGAACCTTCAACCTCATGGTTCCTAGTTGGATTCACTAACCACTGAGCCACAACAGGAACTCCCGTTTACGGAATTTTTATTCATGATATCTAAAATTGGAAATAACCCAAATATCCATTACTGGAGGAAGAGTTGTGACATATATGTGTAATGGGATATTACTCAGAAAATAAAAAGAACAAACAACCACTATACCAATAATACAAATAAATCTCCAAACCATTATGCTAAGTGAAAGAAATTAGACTCAAAAAGCTTCATGTTTAATTTATGTAACATCTGAAAAAAAATAAATAAATATAGTGGCCAAAATCAGATCAGCAGTTAACAAGAGGTGGTGTAGAAACAAGGATTGAAATGAAGGGTCATGAGAGGATTTTTTTTGGGGGGGGGGGGTGATGGAGATCTTCTATATTTGATTGCTGTGGTGGTTAGATTATTATACACATTTGTCAAAACCAACTGGAGGCCACACCAAGAAAGGTGAATTTTAGTACATTTTAATGTATGTAAATTCTATCTTGGTAAACCTGACTAAAAAACAAAAAACAAAAACAGTGACTCAGAGAAGGAAAAAAGTGTGAATCATTGTGGAACTACATTCATTGCAGACACAATTTCAAATCTCTGTTCCCCAATGCATTCAAAGAGGCCATGAGCGAGAATATAAAGCTGCAGCCTGGTTGGGAATTGGAGGTTATGTTAGGGAAGTAGTAGAGCACCAGGTCTACCCTCATCTTGAATACAATTTCATCTGGAGGACTGTGGTGAGTATAGCTGTTGGCTTTCATTCTAGAATGCCTTCTAGTTCATAAGAAGCCATGCAATGTAACTCCTGCTCCTGATGCTTACCCAGTCAGCTCTGCCATTTCGCTCATCAACTGGCTGTCCCCCATTAGAATGAAACACAGAGGAGCAGTAATGTGTGCAGGGAATTTGAGTAAATATCTTGGATGTCACCTATTTGCTGTGTAAATTGGAATTGAGTCCCTTATGATTTCCAAGACTAGACATGTCTCATCTATAAAATTAAGGTACTAACATCACCTCATAGAGTTGTCTAATAGGTAGAATAATGCACATGGATGCATTTTGTAAACCACAAAGCCCTATTCAAATACCATGAGTAGCAGTAGCCTGAAAGTTTTTCTTACAGAATTTTGGAAGCATCCCACTATATTTTACATTAGTAACAATCAGGTTATTGTGTCAGTTTTTAACAGTTTTAAGCTGATGAAAAGAATCCGGTGAATAATAAACATGAGTCAGGGATGGAGAAGAAGAACCATGAAGAAAGGTGAAACTGGTGGGAGAGAGTTGCTCTGAAAGAAGAAAATGACTGGAATTGTTTTCAAATGGAGAAGGGAGGTCAGTTGTTAGTCATCACCACCAGAGGCATAAACTAGATAGAAGAGGCACACACAGACAAATTATAAAGAACACAGTTGGGTTTGGGTAAGCAGAGTAAGTTCTTGAATATAATGGCCATTAATCCTGGAACGGTCTTTAAAAAGAAGCTTTACTTTCCTGGAAACCATCAGTAAAATGATCTAGAATTCATATACACAGTGAGTGGGGAGGCCAGGTCAGCAGTGAGGTGGCATCTGCTTGTCTGCTTTGACAGTAAATACAAATATGTTTATTTACAAAGGGTAATTATGCAGGGCTGTCTGAGAGCTCAAGCTTGCTTCACTGTCAAGGTTATTTCTCTTGGTCTGATCTGCAAACTACTTAAAACAGATACATTACTTTGTTGTTAACAAAAGCAGATTTCTGGAAGCCACCCACCAGCAACACTTAAAGATTCTCTGAGAGCTGGACACAACGTCTAAATTTAAGAAGCACCTAGAGTGACTTTGATGCATAATAAAGATTGATAACTGTTCTTTTAAATAACTAACCTACCAATCTGAGTCATTGCTCTATTCCTATAAAACTATGTTAAAACTTGCACACATACTCAAAGAAACTGTCTCAAGCAGAGTGGGAATCTGTTGGCTTTCTTGGTTGGGAACCCCCAAATCTGAGTTGTCTTCTGACACTGCAAGTTCTTGAATATAATGGCAATTACCTACTAGAACAGCCTTTGAAGAAAAGCTTTACTTTCCTGGAAACCATCAGTAAAATAATCTAGAATTCATATACACCAGGGCCTGATTTCTCGCCCTCTCCTATCAGCTCTGCTGTCTTTGCTGTGTTAGTTCCATTCTCAGGATTCGTGTAGTGATAAGACACTGGGCATAGGTCTGGTGTATGGACTTTTGCATTCAAGATGAGAGAAAACATTTCAGAGAGAGAGAGAGGGAGAAGGAAAGGGAGAGGGAAAGAGAGACTGAGATAGAGAGGAAAAGCTGATCCTCCCCTTCATCAATTAAGAGGATCTTGGACATATTTCCTATTGGCCCAAACTGGTCAAACTAATCACTACAGCCAAGGAGAAGGGATGTGGTAATTGACTAATGGTGCAATCAGGGCCCACTTCTAGAGCTGACTGCTTAAGAAAACTCAGTTCCTACTTTATGGCATGAAAGGATAGATCTAGAGCAGTGAAATAACAGATATTCACTTGAAACATCTTGTATTATTTTAAATCTATCTTGAGCACTATAGATCTCAATTTTATCTCCTGTGCAAGCCCAGATACTATGAAATTACAGAGGACATGCTGGCCTTCCAAATTAATTCTAACATGAACTCTGTTCACATACCAGCATGTTCCAGTGGTTAACAGGAAGTGATTATTAATGACATAATGGTATGTATAAGGATGAAGGTTTAAAATAATACATAAAACCCTTTTATCTAGTGTCAGAAACAAGTAAATAATCAATTAAGGAATTTAGTTGTTGAGATGTGACTACAGCTCTACATCCTTTGTATTCATCCACCCATTTTACGGCACTGGTTTTTCTGAAATTCTAATGGTTAATGAAAATCTTAAATTTATTATTAAGATCTTGTGAGGGTGGAATATGCCCTGTGTATTTGTTTCTCATTCTTGCATAAAAAACTACCCTGAAACTTAGTGGCTTAAATAGCCAACATTTATTATTTATCTCACAGTAGCTAAATATCTGAACTTGCCTTTTCTGGGTGCCCTAGCCTCAGCTCAAGTTTTCTCATGGTTCAGAGTCTCTCATGAGGCTGCAATCCCCAAAGGATCATCTGGGACTGCAGTCTTGGTCATCTCAAGCCTCAATTGTGGGAAGATCTGCATCCAAGCTTGACTGATCACGCACATCAGTTTCTTGCCAAGAGGGCCACAGGGCAATTTGCAGCATGGCAGCTGGCTTTCCCAGAGTAAGAGCTCTGAGAGAAAGTGAGCAGGATACCAAAGATGGAAACCAAAGTCCCTGTAACTTCATCTTGGAAGAGACATCCCATGGTATCGTCACTATTCTATGTGTGAGAGGAAAGTCACCAGGTCCAACCCACACTTGAGAGATTATACTGGATGTGGACATCAGGAGGCAGAAGTCATTGGGGGCCAACTTAAGGCTGCCTACCGCAATCTGGACATCTCCCCTGTCTATAGTAATGAACAGAAAGAGGTCTTCAATAAATACTTGTAAATTACCAAGCTCTTCTTAAAAATTAATGATATCTCCATAGAGAAATGAAATATTTTATCAGAGTTTCACCTAACAATCTATTTTAGAAAAAGTCACACTTATCTTCAGAAGGTTTTTGTATCATTCACTACATTAGTGGCATTAACATACTTTGACATATCTTCATGGGGGTAAATATAATTTGGATGTGTGATAAGCAAAATTAGGTGATACTTCACTTTAGCAAGATTATGCTAATAGGTTTGTGTTCTTCCTAACTGAATATTCTGACTTGAAATTCTTTAGTATATTTGTTCTTCTCTTAGGTTTATTTTATCCTTAAATTTTCTAACATTTGTAAAGCTTATACAAATATCATTGGCATTTACTGTGAGATTCTCTAGAATTCCTATAAAATAGACTCAATTTGTATTTCATATTAGAAGTATAATCTGTAGAGGAAAATGGTCCAGTGTTTACAAAATATGAACTTACCTCTGGGTATATTTTCAAAACATAAATTTCTCAATTTATTATCAATTTGCCAGATAATGGAAAAGGTCACAAGTTAGAAATGTTTATCTTTTTCTGATTTGTTTTTCTACCGTAGTATTCACTTTCTAAGCAGGATGAGAAGAAAGAACACAGCTATGGCATAAGAAGTTGATAAACCTTGACTTTAATATTGACTAAATGTGATTTTGGGCAATAACTCTGAGTCCATATGTGTAAATCAGAAATAGACACTTCTCACATGGTTGTAAATTTGGATAAGTTGAGGCATGTGAAGTGCTTCATAAATTTCCAGGTGATCTAGAAAAAAAGTTTATGATTATTAGGTAACTGAAAAGACACAAAGACATAGATGGAGGAGGTCCTCCAAACCTTGACACGTGCTTTAACAAATTAGGATTTTGGGATTGTAACAATAGTTTTGTTTGTTTGTTTGTTTGTTTTTTTACTGTTTATTAAATGCTTTATGTGGATTAGCTTTTATGACAAACAGGGAATATGAAGATAAAAAATATACAAAACTTTCCTTCATGTCACTGAAGGTTTATGGATGAAAAAGAGTACAACCAGACATCTAATAAAATAGAGGAAATTTTAAAGGTCTAATATCATATTGTCTCATTAAGTCTTTAGTTAATACTTATAACTAAATCTTTTTATAAGCAAATATAAACTCTTCCCAAATCAATTATGAGGTTAATGACTAGAGAAAGAGTATCTTTAAATTGCATCATTCTGCAGGTTTAATTTCAGGGTGTAATAATGTTTTTCAGATGCACCAGTAATGTTGCTTAAAACTCTTTGACAGTTTTTGTAAATATGTTATTTACTGTAATAAACAACGATACTTAGAATGTTGACATTTTAAGACTCAATAATGAAATAAGAAAATTATTTCTCCCCAACTCTGAGAACAAATGATAGTGTTTTGTCATTTATTAAACACCAAATTTGGCTGCTGGTGGACGCTTCCTCAAGAAGAAAATAACTTAACTATCTACTTAAATAATAATAATGAATCCACTGTAAGAGCTGATCTTTTTAAAAATTTTTATTATTTATTTATTTTTTAGGGCCATAGGTGCGGCACATGGAAGTTCCTGGACTACGGGTTGAATCAGAGGTGCAGCTTCAGGCCTATGCCACAGCCAAAGTGATATGGGATCTGAGCTGTGTCTGTGACCTACACTGCAGCTTATGGCAATACCAGATTCCTAACCCACCAAGTGGGGCCAGGGATCCAACCTGCATCCTCATGGATACTAGTTGGGTTCAAGTCAGCTGAGGCACAATGGGCATTCCCAAGAGTTGATCTTTAATCAACCTACATTAGCCAGCTTTGGCTGGGTAACAAACAACCCATTAAATCAAAGTGCTTAACACAAACAAGTATCTATTCCTTTCTCATGCTGCATGAATACTGCCATTTATCTACTGTCTCTGCTATAGGTCTGTGGGTTTAAGTAAAGGTCTGCTCCACTTGACATTTCATTTTGTGATGCAGACTGAAGAAATAGCTCCTATCTGGGGTATTCTATTCTCGTGGCAAAGGGAAAAAGCATGACAGACCAAGCTGAACTAGTCTACTTGCATTAAAGCTTTCATTCATTTGTGGTATGCTGTCATAACCACTCAAAAGCCATTAATCAAAGTCACAAGTTAAGCCTGATTCCATTGGGATAGGAAAGGAAGGAAACACTTTTACAAAACTGAAATCTGCAGCAAAATCCTATCTATAGGTACAGTAAAAGTTAAGTCCTCATTTTAAAGATGTACAAATGGAAACATACAACTTAAAAGTCAGTAGATAAAACATAGGAGAATCCAGCAGTGTCCAGAACATAGCAATCATCTCCTAAATGCCACTTTTACTTTCATTAAAATAAACTTCCCAAGTTACTTGGTGAGTGAGTGGGAGAGCTTTAATGAGACACAGAAGTGGTACTTCAGGCTTATGTTCTTTAAGAATGCTTACTTGTCTCCATGTTAAAAGGTCCTTCTCAGATAATATTTAACTAATAAGTCAATTTTACTAGTGCTACCTGGAGATTTCAAAAACATTATACAGAATGGTTCCAAGTAAGTGTGAAAAATTTGAACTAGGATATATCCACATCCCTATTTCATAAAATATAAATAAACAAGAATGTTATGTTATAGATTTTTTAAAGAAAGTAATCATATATCCCTTGACATCATGAAGCACTTGGTAAAATACCATATTCTTTTTTTTTAAACTAAACTTTTTTCAAGACATAAAGATGGCCAAAAAACACATGAAAAGATGTTCAACATCACTCATGATTAGAGAAATGCAAATCAAAACCACTGTGAGGTACCACCTTATACCAGCCAAAATGGCCATCATCAAAAAGTCTACAAACAATAAGTGCTGGACAGGGTGTGGAGAAAAAGGAACCCTCTTACATTGTTGGTGGGAATGTAAATTGGTGCAACCACTGTGGAAAACAGTATAGAGATTTCTCAGAAAACTAAAAATAAAATTACCATTTGATCCAGCAATCCCACTCCTGGGCATCTATCCAGAGAAAACCATGACTCGAAAAGACACATGTACTCCAATGTTCATTGCAGCACTCTATGCGATAGCCAAGACATGGTAACAACCTAAATGCCCATCGACAGAGGAGTGGATAAAGAAGATGGGGTACATATACACAATGGAGTATCACTCAGCCATTAAAAGGAAAGAAATAACAGCATATAAGGCTACATGGATGGACTTAGAAATTATCATGCTAAGAGAAGTCAGTCTTGAGACACCAACGACAAATGCTATCACTTAAATTTGGAATCTAAAAAAAGGACACAATGAACTTCTTTGCAGAACAGATACTGACTCACAGACTTAGAAAAACTTATGGTTTCCAACTGAGACAGCTTGGGGGGTGGGTGATGGGCTGGGGGTTTGGGATGGAAATGCTATAAAATAGGGTTCTGATGATCATTGTACAACTCTAAATGTAATAAAATTCATTGAGTAATTAAAAAAATTTAAAAAGAGAAAAAATACTTTTTTCAAGTAAATTATTTTAAAATAAATTACTTGATAGCTTTTCACTTTTAATAATTAGTAGGTTTTTAATTAACACTTTAATCAGCTGTCTTGAGACTTACATTTAGCACACAAAATATTTTCCTTTTTTAATTTAAACAGGGAATATATTGGTTCTTTCCCCGGACTTTCATTAAATAAATATGAATTTTTGGGAAAAAAGTCATTTTAAATAGTCTAGTTGTGTTTCTCTGAACAATAATTTTATAATATAAAGTATGCTAATAAATTATCTGGTGTCAAATTATTCTTTTTATATGTAACAGTGGATAAAAATACTGTTCCAGGCAAAAGGCCTAAAAAAAAATCTATAACTAATACAAAACCTAACACATTGTTAGAAAACTTAGTACAGATAATGTTTACTAAGATTAAAGAACTCCATCATGTTATAAAATTATTTTGGAAATAGATTTTCTTTCCAATATATGTTGAATATCTGAAATAACAGAGAAACTTTTATTTTTCAGTTAAATGGGACTAATTCACCAATAGCTCATCATTTTCTTTGCCTGCACTGTCAACATCAAAATGTCAGTATTTGGATGAGCAATTATAGGTGACATAGACTGGACAAATTGCTGTAGAGAACTAAAAGAAAATGGAAAGCATCACTTGGCTTCATGTGGGACAACTGATGACAAGCCATTGAAAAACAGAAAACTGGGAGTTCCTATTGTGGCTCAATGAGTTAAGCATCTGATCAGCATCCATGAGGATGTAGGTTTGATCCCTGGCTTTCCTCAGTGGGCAGGATCCAGTATTGTTGCCGACTGCTGAGCAGGTCTCAAATGTGGCTCAGATCTGGTGGTGTTGTGGCTGGGACACTGGCCTGCAGCTGCAGCTCAGATTCAACCCCTAGCCTGGGAACTTCTATATGCTGCCGGTATGGCCATAAAAAAGCAAATAAATAAATAAATAAAATTTTAAAATAACAATGGAAAACCAATCAAACATCAAAAAAGATGATATATAATAATGGCTAAATCTGTTGCTTCTGACCAAAAAAATTGATACTATAGTCAAGATGATCAAAAATGTTTCTCCAGTCCACTTACTTAGATACTGGCTCTTTATACACTGTGTAACACAAATTAAAAAAAAAAAATCCAGAGTTCCAGTCGTGGCGCAGTGGTTAACGAATCCGACTAGGAACCATAAGGTTGCGGGTTCGGTCCCTGCCCTTGCTCAGTGGGTTAACGATCCGGTGTTGCCGTGAGCTGTGGTGTAGGTTGCAGACGCGGCTTGGATCGCGCGTTGCTGTGGCTCAGGCGTAGGCCGGCGGCTACAGCTCCAATTCGACCCCTAGCCTGGGAACCTCCATATGCCACAGAAGCGGCCCAAAGAAATAACAACAACAACAACAAAATCCTAATAACACTATAGAATTCAACCAGTGTCAGAACAAATAGCTGTTGAAAAATAATGTTTATCAGTAGAGCCGAGAACAGATGCATGTATGCTGCTAGAATCATGGAGATTCATAAACTGGATACTCTTACATAATGTAATTAAATTTTGTGCAAGCAGTTGTTCTAGAAAACGTCATGTAAAAAGAGAAATAAGAACTCAAGATCTTAACCTATCTTTTGATTGCAGTCTCAGAACTAGTCTGTGCCATTCCTTAAAACAAAATATAGCTCATTAAAATATAAAACATCAATGTAGGCTAGTATTCAGGTGTAAAACCATGCAACTCAATTAATGTATCCAATAATTTATGCAAAATACGTGTCAATTTCAGGCAAAATTGAGCATAGGGACCATGAGCCTCTTTTTCAGCAAATTTAGAGGAGGAAATAGGAATATGGTCCATGAAGATAAAATTTAGTTTTGTGAGGCTGTCTCTTTCCACCGCTCTTCCATGACACCCTTCTTTGTATTTTATTCTACAAGTATAAATACTTAGATTAGTTTGGCAAGATTATGGATTAAATAATGTTTCTTTGCTATTACTGTAATATTGCCTATTGGTTTCCATATAGACAGTTTTCTTTAGTAAGACCTGGAGACTGGACCTGGTGTCCCATTTTTCCAAAGCCAACCCACAATTTGTGTTTTGAACCAATTTCTTCTTCTATATTTGCAAATTTTCATTCTGTCTCCTTCTGCTTTATCAGTTATTCCTTCATTCTCTCTTCAATCTCTTCATTCTCTCTTTTCCTATCATGTCTTGCCTCTTAGAGTATAAGCATGAACTAAGTAACAAAAAAGCAGGTCAAAACTAAATTCAGCCAACCAAATGGAACCCTTTCTAAGGACCTCCCAACTGCCAAGCCCAACAGAATTTTTTTTTTTTTTGCCTTTGATGTACTAGTTTTCTTGACTATTAGTCTCTTTTGACATTTTCTACTCACTTGTCTCTTTTATCTTTTATCCAATGGTCTTTTGGTTTTCTTCACAACTTCTGGCCACTCCTATATATTTCCTCTGAGATTTTGCTCTATCTATAATGAAAATAAGAATTTCCTTGGGTTCTATCCTTAGTCTGCTATAATTCTCAACTACATGTTCACTTCGAGTGAACATATAATTGCATATTGCTTTTTCAGTGCATCTATATTTTGTCACAGGTGCCTAAAACACAGAGGTTAAGATCATGAATATGGGAATCAGACAGATTATGATTTAAGTTCTACCTCTTCTATATGCATAGGCTTCTGAACTCCACTTCTATGCGAGGTTCAGGTGGATGTTCTCATTCAGGATCTGCCTCTATTCTTCTGTATTCTAATTAGTATTTCAAGCATTCTTGTGTCTTTGCTCAACCCTATTAGACTGTGAGAGTGTGTAATGTGGAGACGTTGTCATCAGTGTATCTCCTATAAATGGCACAATAACGGGAATGTATATAGAGCTGATAGGTGTGGCAATCTACCCTGAATTTTATATCCCTGTTGGAGTTGAGTGAGATCTCTTCTCTGATTCTAACTCCACTACAGTGATTATTTAAAACTTTTATAAGATTGTCCAGGTGCTTATTCTAGCATCATGCTATAATTCTGTTAAAACAGAGCTGGATTCTACTTTCCTTTCATCAGCAGCACCACCATTAATAAATGGCTTTTTGATTAATTTATAAAATTAGAGTCCAAAATTAAGCGCTCAAGGAATATCATGAAAGCACTAGAGGAAAAAAACAGATTCTATTTATATTCAGATGCATTATTTAAATAAAAACAGAATAAATGAGCATTTCTAATGTTTCATATTCATATTACTAGCAGTATATTTTGTAGGTGTGTGTATATATATACATACATACTAGGCTGTGGGTTCAAAAGCCTTCTGCTAGTCAACATGGCACCTTTGTATGAATTGGAAATAAACTCCTCTTCTTGAAGGCCACAACAAGGCACATAGCTCAGTGTATTTCTACTTCGTTCGCCCCTTTGCAATGTGGATAAGACCTATACACACTTAACGTGTATCCCTGAATATTCAAAAGCATTTTACCGACGAGGTGATCCACCATTTTCTAGCTTTGAGCAATTCGTGCCTATTTTCAAAGTCATTCTCAATTATAATCATGCAGTTCAAACTTAAAGATATCAGAGACGATCACTATCTCTAGACAGGTATAACACTACTTAACCAGTAAATACACAGAAGTAAAGAGTGGAGATGGTGCTCACAGCCAGAACCCTATTTAGAACTCACCCATGAATTACCTAAGTTCACAGCGCTGAATTTAGAGATATAGTGATGTAATAGATGACAATTGATATTCATTAAGCACTTATTTTTACCAACCACTGTTGAACGGGTTCTACATGAATTAAAATTTTCCCTCAGAATAATGTAGATATTCCCGTCGCTGCACAGTTTTCCAGATGCACACAGTAGGAAAACGAGGCACCCAGCTTGCCCAGAGAAACATGCCTAATAAAAGACAAAAGGATTCTATAGATATTTAAAGGGCAATTTGAGAAGTTGGCTTCAATTCATCTTTATGTGACTAGAAAGCTGGTTTAAGGGATGAAGCCTATTAGAGCTATATTAGGGCTACCACAAATACAATTGCTTATTATTAGTTCATCATTCATCCATTCATTTAAAACACAGTTACTGAGCACCTACTATGTGCTAGTAACTCCTCTAAGCACTGAGGATAGAATTTTGAAGAAGACACTTTGAATCCCGTTCAGGTGGGGTGTCTTAAGACAAATATGCTTTCCAAAAATAATAAAAGAATAAAATATCATTTCTCCTCTCTCTAGGCCTGCAATACTGTTTTGCCTTTTTTAGTATTTGATGTTCTCTGTGTTGTTATGTATATGCCTGCAAGGGTTTTCCATTTTTTAGATCATTTAACTTTCTATAAAAGCCTGCATGGTTCGAAAATGTGAAACTAATGTTATTTTCACACGGATGCACTTGGCTTTTACCATTTTATCCATTCACCTTATATTATGTCTGATCGTGTGGAGTCTTCAAGGCTTGACTTAGAAGTTCACTTTGTATGCTACTGGGCTTGGTTAAGTCAACATACTGTAACACTAAGCAAAGTGGATACTGAACACAAAAGAGAAATGTTTTGAAATAAGAATTTAAATTCCTGGGATGCAATTCAGTTTCCCAGCGTTTCACCGTATGAATGAATGCATACACTGATGAGACAAAACAGCAAGGGCTTTTTGTGGTAGACAGAATCCTGCCAGCTTCAAACGTCTAGAACATGGATACAAAATGGGAAGTGAACAATAGTAAAAGATATTTAATCAGCATCTAAAACAGCACTCTTGTTACAAAAAGCCATGCATTTTATTTCATAAGTGAAGAATATGGCCATTACAACCTAACCGACACGTATTTAAGCTTCATTAAAAGTTACTATCTCCTGTCAACCTTAAGTCCTGAGCAGAATTGCAAAAGATAGAGCATTAGAAGCAATGAGAAAAAGGATTAAGATTCAATATAGCTGTACTGAGAAGTAAAAGAAGAGAATAACACCAAAATCATGATTACCTGGAAGACAGCTGGGAAGACAGCCGGGAATCACTAGATAGAGGAGAAAATAACCTTCACAGTTCAGTAACTTTAGAGGGCATTATTGTTCTATGTTATATGATGATAAGTTCAAATGACCCAATATTGTGTGCTCTGTTGAAATATTCAAGAAAGTGAATAATGTAGACTTCTAATATTAGCACAGATCTAATCAATGCTCTGCGACAGCAATTTAACTTCATATAATATAAATCATAAAAGGAAAGTTAGGCTTTTTAAATGAAGTACAGGTCTGCAAGTTTTATATGACTATCTCATGCCCTTACACTAATTTAACACATACTTCTAAATGTATGACTCTGCCAAGATTTACAAGGCCCTCAGACAGTACCCTTGTATGAAAGCTTATTATACTTTAATAAGTAATGTAATTCCTGATAGGAAAAGAGAAAACAATATTATTCAGATAACAGAGTATAGTATGATCTTTCAAACAACCACACAAGAGCTGTACCTTACAGATCTTTTTTGATTTGCATAAATGGATAACTAAAATTTAAACATGTGACTACTGCATGTTATTAAACCAAGCAAAATCCAGGATAAGATATTAACTTCCAGAAAGAGAATGATCTCATGAGATGATGCCATAGGAATCTTGTCATAAAGAATATTGATTAACATCAGAGTCCAGCTAACATCTACGAAGTGTAAATGCAAACTACAGATGTCTGGAATACAGGTTTACCATCCTCTCTGAAAGCAGAGCACTTCTGTGAAAACTGAAATGGCTGTAAAGTGAAGAAGTGATTGCCCTAAAACACATCTAGCTAACGTATGCACAAAACAAATTTAGGTTGAGTGCAGAGAGTCACAGACACATTTCAAAACTATGGAAGCTGGGTACCGAGCTGCTGAATGTAGTTCCCAGGGAGGAAGCCTGCTGCTGTCTCTATCAAGGCTTGCTGCAAAACAAACAGTGGATGCTATTTTTGCTTTCTGCCGTGTGTGTGTGTGTGTGTGTGTGTGTGTGTGTGTGTGTGTGTGTAAAAAATAAAACCCTCTTTGGATTTCTTTCAGTTAGTAAAAACAAGTATTAATGTAGGTCTTTTAACACAGGCAAGCGGTGTAAAGTGAAATTTCCCAAAGCAGGGATAGCTATATAGGCAAATGTCAAACCATTCTATATTTTACCCCACAATGTATTTTCTTAGGAGAAAGAACTTATAATACTAAAATGTGAATGTAAAAATTTTCAGAGTCTCTTTATCCACCAATAAACAAATTGATGAAAACTCTGAATACTACACTTAACACTTCTAAACACTTAATCTACAATGAATTAGTACCTAACTTCTCAACACTTAATCTACAATGAATGATTACTCCAATGTATCTGGTTTGCAATTTTAATACTTGATATGGCTACTTATGACCACCACCACCATCATTCCCCTTCCACTAGCATAATATACTTCTGACAATGCCATTTTATTCTAGTATTAAAATTTGTTATTTTGGCATAATTACTTGGACATTTGAATAAAGGCAGAAAGTGAGTATTTGATCCCACTGGAGACATCAGCACTGTACACTGCTAAGAAACAGTGTAATTATAATTACCCAAATGATTCTTAAGAATAGGAAAATAAAATTTTCATAAATCTCCTATTATTAAAAAAATGACCATTTTTGTAAAAAGTAGCTCTTTGGGTACTATATCTTTGTTTCATGAATTGTCACCACTAGAAAAAGAGGATAAAAATTCAAGAATGTTTTAATCAATAGTTATGCTAACCAAAATGTTAAAGTTATTTCTATTTAGTGATAAATTTTGCTTGTAGAATCAACAAAACTTCCATTTTTAAAAAACATTTTAGAGAATTGCCGATATTTGTAATGGTATCTAGAGGATGCATAAACACAGCAGGGAGGCACTCCATAATGGAACAGGTGGTCTTTATTAACAATTATACTTGAATAAACCTACAAACCATGCTACCTTGTTGAACACAGCTTCTTTAATTGATTATAAATAAGTCAGGTTTGTACTCTCTGTTAACCTTTACACAGAAGCTGGCTTTATTACTAGTTATAGTTAATGAAATGCCCATGTAATTCCCACAATTTTCTCATATTTCTCCAGTTGGGTAGTCCCTTATGCTCTCTAATTAGGCAGTTCCTTGAATTTTTATCACTAAAAGCATTTCTTTGGATTGAGGCAGTATTATTTGAATTCTTCTGTAAATCAACAAAAATTCAATGAAATTCCAGGCAATAGAGACCTGCAAGCTAATTCAAAAATGTATACAGAAAGCAAAATGTTAAAACGGATAATACAATTTTTAAATAATAAAGGAAGTTGGAGAATTTATCTGATTTTAAGACTTAATCTGAGGCTATAGAAATCAAGACAGTTGGTAGTTTCCATGTGGCACAGTGGGTTAAGGATTTGGCTTTGCAACTGCAGCAAGGGTTCAATCCCTGGCCCAAGAACATCACATGCTTTGGGTGTGGCCAAAAAAAAAAAAAGAAAGAAATCAAGACAATGTGGTTGGTATTGGTATGAGAATAGTCAAACAGATCAATGCAGCAGAAGATAGAGTACAGAATTTATATGATCATAGTAGAAAGTTACCTTTTGATTGGTCAATTTATCCTCTTGTAAATCCAAAAACGTAAACCTTAACCTTTACTTCATATCACATAAAATGAAACTCAAACTAAATTATAGGCTTAAATCTAGGAGATAAAACTTTTATAAAACTTTGAGAAGGGAACAGACTAAAAAATATTTGTGACCTCAAGTAGGCAAAAAATTCTTAAATAAGACACAAAAAGGACAAACCATAAAAGAAAGAAATGTGATTTCATTAAAATTAAATCTTCTGGGGAAGGAGTGGGATGGACTGGGAGTCTGAGGATAGTAGATGCAAATTATTGCATTTGGAGGTGATAAGCAATGCAACCCTGCTGTGTAAGCACAGGAAACTATATCAAGTCACTTGTGATATAACATGATGGAGGATAATGTGAAAAAAAAGTATATGTATATATGTATGACTGGGTTACTTTTCTGTACAGCAGAAATTGACAGAACAATGTAAATCAACTATAACAGAAAAATAAAAACCTTAAAATAAATAAATAAATAAATATTCTGCCCTTGGAACATACTTCTAAGGGAATGAAAAAGCAAGCCACAAACCAGAAGAAAATATTGGCAAAAAGTCTCTATATGACCAAAAAAACCTTGAATCTAGAATACGTAAGCACTTTTTAATGAGAAGACAAAAAATACAAGTTAAAAAATGTACAGAAATATCTCAACAGGAAACTCCTCAGAGAAGATATGTGGATAATAAATAAGAAAAGATGTTCAACATCACTAGCCGTTAGTAAAATAAATATTAAAACCACACATGGGAACTCCTGCAATACAGGAGTTCTGCAATACAATGGAAAGGCCAAAACAAACAAGCAAACAATCTGATAATATCAAGTGTTGACAAAGATGTGGAGTATCTAAAATACTCACACATTGCTGGAGGAAATGTAAAATGATAAAGCCACTTTGGAGAGCAGCATGACAGTTTCTTAAAAGTTATAATCACTTAAACTATAATCCAACTCAGATGTTTATACAAGATAAATTATTTGTTCACACAAGTAACAATGCTAATGTTCACAACAAGCATGTTTTTATAAAAAGTCAAACACAAGAAGAAACAACAAATTCCATCACCTAGTGAGTGAATAAACTGTGGCACATCCATACACTGAAATACAACTCAGCAATGAAAAGGAATGAATACTGAGATATTCAAGAAAATCGACAGATGTTAAAAGCATTATGCTAAGTGAAAGAAATCAAATACAAAAGTCTACATACTTGATATATGACTTCATATATATAATATTTGAGGGATAAAAAAGATTAATCATTAACATTCATCATTAATCACTGACAGATGCTAAAATGGTGAGAAGAACCCATGAAAACTTTTCAGGGCCATGGGGTGCTTTATATTTTCATTTTGGTAATAGTTGCATATTATGGAGTCAAAATCCACTTTGACAAATACTGTTGTCAAAATCCACCAAACTGTGCACTTTAAAGGGATGATCCTTTCGTGCTCACCCAGGGATGCCAAAAAAATAAATAAAATAAAGGGATGTTCTTTATTATATATTTTTCCTGTCTTTTTTAGGGTCACACCCATGGCATATGGAGGTTCCTGGGCTTGGGGTCAAATTAGAGCTGTAGCCGCTGACCTACACCACAAGCACAACAATGCCAGATCTGAGCCACATCTGTGACCTACGCCACAGCCCACAGCAACGCTGGATCCTTAACCTACTGAGTGAGGCCAGGGATCGAACCTACATCCTCATGGATGCTAGTCAGATTTGTTTCTGATGAGCCACAACAGGAACTCCTGACTTTTATTATATGTTAATATAAAAATAAATGTGATTTAAACACAGAAAATAAAAATATTCCCATTTGATTCCATTTCATCCCAAAATATTTCTCTCTAAAGTACACACTGGGGCTTAAACAGATTGGTGTTTCTTAGAGTACTAAAAGCAGACCCAATCTGGAGTACAGTGTAGAACACATCCAAAGAGGAAAAGGAAATTTCAATGTAATAAAATAAACTTTAATAGATCAAAATCCTTAGTAAATATTATTCCTAAGATGAGCTAAGAGATCAAGAGCAACCAGTCCTGAGACAGGAAAATGTACAATGCTGGATAAGGAACAAAAATAAAGCTAGGGTACTGGACTGTCATTGAGTACTGACTGCATGATAAAATTGCAGATGATAAAATTGCAGGTGTGCTGGCAAAGATTAAACCAGTAGTTTAAATAAAAAGCAGTATAACAGTATATGTAGTAGACACAAACATGCAATCATTGTTGTTGCTTGTTTCCGTTTTTGGTTTTTTTTTTACTTGCTAGCTATCATCAAGCTGGGATCAAGGGCTGGTACAGAGTAAACCAGACAATAAATATGATTTGATGTAAAGAGTGAGTCAAGAAATACCTAGAGCAGGGGACTCAGCCATGGGAATTTCAAGGGCTTAAAGGAGATCCATGTTTCCCCTGGAAGTAGCACAAATATATGAAGACACATGTGGGAAAAGGGACTCATTAACTTCACTTTATGGTTTCATGCCTTAAGTGTTCATTATTAAAGACATATTAAAGTTCTCAAATAGTAATCATAGAACACATTAACTTAGATGCACTGATTATCTCTATAGCTATCCATCTAACTGGAGAGAGGTATATATGCCATAGTTTTAATATAAAACCTTGTATTTTTGGAGTTGCTTTTATTCGGTAATGTACAAGTTTGACTCATTAAAAATAAAACAACAGCAAAGAAAAGCCTAGGATAATAATTTGTAAAAGATTATCTCTGTTCATGATATACTATTATCTGCTTTTGCATTTACTCAAATATTATGTCAAAAATAAGTGAATTTTCACATATTCTACTATAATAATTAGAAATATCTGGTAGAATAAGTGAATATTCACATATTCTATTATAATAATTAGAAATACCTGGTATAAGAGTAAAATTGGATAGTAAGGTAATAAAATTTCACACAATATTAAATTGAGGGCAAACTGAAATAAAATTATTTTTCTCCTGCAATAAATCCATTTGAGTCATACTAAAGATATTTTCAGTGAACTAAGACTTTAACCTTAGTGTTCCAATAATTACTTTAGACCAAGTGTTTAGTAGGTCAAGCCTTAAAAATTAGCTACCTGTTTCTATGAACATCTCTACCTGCAATAGAGTTAATTTCTTAAAAAATAAATAATTGGTTTTTTAATTAATAATATTAAGCCTGAGTTTCTGACTCTTTATTTTGAAAAGTTGTATTTCTGTTTCTAAAACTGCTAATAAAGAGCTGGGTTATAGGTAAAATAAATGCCATGAGCTCAGCTTTTTCAGGACTAAAATAACCAAGATCAGGTTAGTATGCCAAGGTCAGAAATTGTAAAATAAAGCTGAAATAGAGGAGAAAATAGCAAAGTGGGAGTAAGTTCCAGTGTCTGATAAATGGAGCAGGTGAAGTACAGCATGGAAATAAGACACGTATAGTTCCAAACCAGCCGTGCACTGCAGTCTGACACTGACTGCAGAGTTAATGCCTGTATTTTCTGCCTGACTCTTCCTACCAAATTTTGACACATTTGATCTTTTTTTCTATTGCTGTCTCCTTCCTGCTCCCTTTTCTTTCTTTCCCTCCTTCCTTGCCTCTCTCCTTCCTTCCTGCCTTTCTTCTCTTCCTTCCTTCCTCTTATTCAACAAATATTTAATGAGCAATCACTATGTGCCAGGAACCTTACTAGACACATGTATTGATGTTATTTTACTATTAATAATGTATTATTGCATTTAACATTTAAAATATTACTTAATAACAGGGACTTTATATTATTCTGAAATGGTGTTATTTTTCTCCTTACAATAATACATTTGAGTATAACATGTACAAGTTATACTAGTCAATGGTTTTAATTATTTTTTCATTTAATTGCTTGAAAATTTCTATGTGTATAATTTTCAGGATGTTCAATATTCCACTTTTGAGGCTTTCTTCTTCCCTAAACTGTCTAAGAACCGAGACATATACTCTGTTTATGGGGAATCTGTCCTATGCCTGATTCCTGGAACAAAGGTGAGAAAGACATTCAAAGCCTAAAGCCATGGCTTCTCCTGATGCATTGTGTTATCTAAATAGTGGTGGCAGCGCTGCAGAAGGAACAGTGTCCCTACTACGCAGATTGGGCTTTGCATCTAAATTAGCAACCTAATTCAAGCATCCTTTCTGACATAATAAACATCCGTGCTCTCTCCCATTCTCTTGGACCTGCCTTACTAGGTTGCTGCTTCCCTCATTAATGAATTCAGTAAATCTTTGACACATGTTGACTTTGTATTCATAGGACACTTGGGCTTTAAAATTTTGGAGACTACACACATTATGAAGAGACCTTCTTGGTAGTCTTCATGGTACTAGGATTATGAGAAAGGAAGGAAAATCTTGTTTCCTGCCAAACTGATTGACAGAATTTATCACTCTCAGGGGAATATTATCACATAATTCTTCTTGCCAATGATGGTTTTTTACAATTTTTGTAACAAAGTGTCTGTAAAAGATAAGAGAAAGTGAGAACTTGCACACTTTTTAAAAAATCATGATGAACCTTGTTATTAATTTTTTGGCTAAGTACATTTAGAAAAATTAATGAGATAAGGGGAAGCATAGAGTGATGGCTTATTTATTAAAAAATATTACTGAGTTAAGAGTACATAATCATGAAAGATATGTGACTGTATCTCTGAATGTGTTTATTTTTTTAAATTAACATATATCAAAATCGACTTTTTGCTTTTGGCATTAAATTCTATGAGTTTTAACACATGCAAAGCTTCATAAAACTACTACCCCAATCAGGGTGCATGATTGTTTTATTACTCCATGCTATATGTTAGATCCTCAGAATTTATTCTCGTAACTGAAGTTTGTACACTTTGACCAACATCTCTTCATCACCAGCTCTCGCTCCAGCCCCTGGCAATCACCAATCTACTCTAAGAGTTCAGATTTTTTAGATTTTACACATTAGTGAGATATTGTAGTCTGTCTTTCCTCCACTGATTTATTTTTATTTAACATAATGACCTCAAGTTTCATCCGTATCTTTGTGAATGATATATTTGGTTACCTGTTATGGGATGTTAAGAAAATTCCTTTTTATTTCTCGTGTGGTGAGGTTTTGGTTTTTATAAATGGATATTGAATTTTGACAAATACTTTCCTTGTATCAGTTGCTATAATTTTTTTGAGTCTGCAAATATTGTGGACTACAGTGAATAATTTTCAAATATTTAAACCAATCTTGTATTTCCAGGACACATAGCACTTGGTCGTGATATATTATCCTTTGCATATGTTCTTGGCTTTAATGTATTCTGGTATTAGGTTGAAAATTATTTGAATCTATATTCACAAAGAATAACTGTAGCTCTATTTTCTTGTGTTGTCTTTGTGGGGTTTTGATAGCAGGATAATTCTGACTTCATGGAATTAATTGTAAGATACTTTCTCATATTATCTGGAAGAGATTGTGTAGCCTTAGTGTAATTTCTCACTTAACATGTTTTATGAAACTTTCCAGGGAAATTATATGGGTCTACAAACCATCTTTTTTAGAAGGTTTTGAACTAGAAATTCAAATTTCCTTAATTATTATGTTGCTATTCAGTTTATGTATTTCTTCATGGGTAAACTGTCAAAACTTGGGACTTTCAAAGAATTGTTTTATATTGTCTAAGTTGTAAGATTTATGTGTTTAAATTCATATTATTCCTCTATTTTCCACTAATTATTTGTAAGGTCTGTGGTTCTCTCCCTCTTTCACTTCTGTTACTGGTAATTTGTGCCCATTTTTTCTTAGTCTAGTTAAAAGTTTTTTTATCAAGCTTATTGATATTCGTAAATATAAATGTACAGAATGCATATTGCAAAAATAGAAATTTTTCTAAATAATTTAAAGGTGAGAATATATGTCCATAATACACATGTTTAAATAGATAGACAAGTAGATAGATTGACAGATATGATTGGAGCAAAACACAAACAAGAGATAAATCTCATCTTTGTAGTAATTTTGTAACTTTTCTATAAATTTGAAATCATTATCAAAATAAAATGTAACAAAATAAGTCAGTAAGAATAAAGGCTAAATATGGGAGGAAAAAAAGACCAAGAGCATCAGAATACTAATACTAGTACTAGTACTAATACTTCAGTTACGAGAATACTGTTTCAGTTTCTCTGGACAAGTGGTAGAGTATAGGACTTACTTAGTTGTACTTTGTCAATAATTTTGTACAATGTTAAATGTTAATTAATATTAAGGTCTACGTAGAAAAAGTTTAATTAGGGATTTTAAATTATTGAGTAGGATATTTTAAAAAGAAGGGGAAAAAAGCAGACCATATGTCTTCTTTGTTCAAGACTAGTCTCTCCTCGCTTTGGCATAGTTTCCCCATCTGCTATTGCTTAGGCCAGTCAAGGTCAAGGCAGCCCAACAGCTACTCTGAGAAATGAGTGTGGGAGGGCTTGCCATATTTCTTATTCCAATTCTACCAGGAAATCTGAAATAATATGAAAAGCATTTAGACTCTTCTGTTCATTTACTGTATCTATAAGCGAGAAAAGCTTTTACTGAATTCTGCTTATCCAAATGGAACTGAACTGGATGCTTTAATTCAGTTGCATGAATTTCTTTTCTCTGCATTTTTCTGTTTCTTTCTCCCTTTTCCCATGTCTCTGTCTCTTTGTTCTGTCTCTTTTTCTCTATCCATCTATCATCTATCTATCCATCTGCTACATATTTAGTATGCATTATGCATATATATGGAAATATATATGTTCCATTTTCTTAAAGGATAGTGACTTTTATAACACAAGTGCTACCTGGATTAGTAGCTATTTCAGCCCAACTATATGTTTAATCATAACTCAAAGAATCTATGAATAAAAAGTGTCTCAGTTTATAAATTTCACTTTACACTCAAAGAGAGTTAGGATATTGTCTGTTTTTAACAAATGTATTCTCAGCACCAATAATTTCTACTAGTTTCAAAGCATCCTTTACAAGAATTTTGTAAATAACTGATTTAAGAGACTACATCCTATCTACCAAATTCCATTAAAACACTTGATCTTCTTAGATGCATTAACATGATTCCTGTCTAACACAATCCAGTGGACTTAATGCTGGGCTTTTTGGAGAATTCAGAAATGACCTTAAGTACAATTTTATGTTGATTAGAAGTCAATGTATACTGGTATGCATAAAAAATTAATGAATAATGACTGGTTTCAATTACTAAATATTAGAGCTCAATTTAGACACTATGGAATGATACACAGTAACACACTAAGATACCATAACAGAGTACATTAAAAGCAGTAAAAGTTAACACGGGCCCTGTACATGTTTACAACTATGTTGAGACTTACTCTTAAATGTCATCAAGGTTTCCAGGATATAGAAAGTACAAGAAGAATTCTAAATAACTCATTGCCAAAAAAATCTCATTTGAATCTTTTGTTCAGAATAAACGCTTATGTGTCTTGCCAATGAGCAGACTAATTACTTTTGAAATATTGCTATAAAGACCAGGCATTCTTTCAGGGACTCAGAAAGTGATGGTGAAAGTTTACCTTACATACTATTAATCAAATACATATTCTAAGCTTAGAAAATTAACCATTTATATCTGAAAAGGAATACAGGGGAATATTTTGGCAAGTTTTGTATCCTATGTGACACATGTGAAAGTCCTTTATTTATAAAACAAGTAGTCCCTTCTGGAAATTAATGTATATGTTTAGGAAGCATGGAAATGAGCCCTTTAAAAATATTACTTGCTTCAACTCTGTCAAGCTTAATGACAGCGACACTTTACATACTGAAGAATAAACAAAATATCTCAGCAAATTTTTTTTTACCTCCTAATGCAGTATAAGCAATTTTTCCACTTCTTAATACTATTTTATCCTCCTAAAGTTTACTTGTCAGAAATGATAAAAAATGAAAAAGGACTTTATAGTTTACATTATGCTAGCCTTAGGTAAAATATCTTTTAAAGTCCACTACTTTCTTCTTTTCTAGTGTTAAAGGTTATTAGTAATGTGAAGATAAAATTTAGAATAATGACTGTAACATTATAGAAATGGGGGTAGATGATGCATTAAAATAGTAATATGCATATTAAATAGAATTTATAGGAGTTTCTGTCATGGCACAGTGGAAATGAATCCAACCAGGAACCATGAGGTTGCGGGTTCGTTCCCTGACCTCGCTCAGTGGGTTAAGGATCTGGCGTTGCCGTGAGCTGTGGGGTAGGTCAACCTGTTAAAGTATATGCAATCTGTTAATGAAATAATTTTATTTAAGCCATCTATAGGATATTGACTTGTTCGTTTCTTTCTCAGTATAATTTTAAACAGAAATTATGTGAAAAATAAATTATCAATCAGAAGTATAATAATACTGGAAAAATGGTTCCATGTGGAATTTTTATGGTGAGCTTTATTTATTATCAAATCCAATCATCTTAAACACTGGGAAGTAATTCTTGGAAATAGTAACTAAAGAGTAATAAGAAATGGTCTATTATTGAAAAGTAATATATTATTTACAGGAATCCAGTATATTGGCAACACTGAAAATTTAATACATATGAACAAAGGTCTGTATTTTGTAGTAATTGAAATAGTTTACTGTATTTATTTAAATATTTTTAGAAGAATACAATAACATTTTACTTTCTCTTTATATCTTTTATATTTGAATAGTAGCAGTAGTTGTTTTATAAGTATATACTTTCTCAATCCCCCCTCCCAGCCTTTATTAATGTTATGTGGAAGTCTAAGCATGCTAATGAATCATGATCACGTTTGGCTTTAAAATCTTGTCATTTGCTAATAAACTGGCAGGACTCAGCAAACCAATAATTTGCTTGACATACCAGGGGAAAGACAGTGGGAACCCTGAGAATTCACTCAACAGTGAAGGTCTCTGAGGAAGGCTAAAATCACTCAGCTCATGGAAAAGATGCTCTAGGGTTACAGAGGGCAGCAGTAGAGAAAGGCAGAAGTAGGGTATTGAGAAATAGACTACATGAAAGACAGCAACTGTGAGTAGAGACCATTAAGACAATACTCCTTTCTCCAGCCAAACTTAAATGAGCTTAGATTATGATCTTTAGGTTTCTGTATAATGAAAACAGTCAACACACAGTTGAAAATTCCTATTGACCTCCTAGTGGCTTTGACAGCTTAGCTATAATTATGTCTCTCTCTGTTCCCTGGTGAGAGCTGGAAGTGAGGTAAGCCCAGTATGTATAAATGAAGCATGTATAGAAGATATGTCCTACCTAGAGGTGCAGGTGCTATTGGCATCAAAAGAGATCATGATATCAGGAGTGAGGCTGGGAAGAGAATGAATACATAATTTCAATAGGACAAAAAAATCTAGTAAAAGTGTAAGAAAATAAAAGATCTTTTTACAGACATAAAGAAAACTGGAATGCAAAGCCACAGCATTGACGAAATCAAGTATACAAATAGGATCACTTCAGAGACCCAAGAATTTCAACTGCCATTTTTTTTTTTTTTGGCTTTTTGCCTTTTCTAGGGCCGCTCCCATGGCACATGGAGGTTCCCAGGCTAGGGGTCCAATCAGAGCTGTAGCCACCGGCCTAGACCAGAGCCACAGGAACACAGGATCCAAGCTCCGTCTGCAACCTATACCACAGCTCACAGCAACGCTGGATCCTTAACCCACTGAGTGAGGCCAGGGATCAAACTGGCAACCTCATGGTTCCTAGTCAGATTTATTAACCACTGAGCCACGATGGGAACTCCCTCAACTGCTCTTAAAAGCTCCATGAACAATACTGCTTAGGCTTGTCAATTATGTTACAAGAGCCAGGAAAGATGTAACATCAAACTTCTTTACCCTCTTCTGGCCTAAGATCTTTAAGTGTGCTAGAATGTTTTGAAGTGGGAACTTTCTCCAGGCTTAGTCCTTTCCCAGTGAGCGAAGCACCAGAAGTGACTGTTGTGTCATTAGGAATCCTGAAGCACTTTCTGGATGTTCTCAATCTCATCTGTAATTACGGAGATTGAACACTGGTTTTATAAATGGAGGGTTAGGTCATTGTATATTGACTTAATTTTATTCTGATTTTCCTCTTGATGGACTGACTGGGGGCTGAAAGCTTGGGAGATGTAATAAAAAATAATTCCCAAGGCTGAGAAATATGGCATTCTGGGTGGGAGGGTTCAGTGAGTTCCTTTTTTTCCCCTTTGAATTTCAGTTTAGCCCAGATTGATTAGATGGGCAAGTTGTATTAACTCTGGAAGGCATAGGAAATGAGTACAAACACGTGGACAAACATTATATCAGGTAGAGTCTATAAAAGTAAGCGTGAGAGTTCCTAGTTATTCACATATTCTGGTAGTTAGATGAGACATTCCTCTTTGCCATTGATCTGTGGGTGTCCAGTGGTATATGCAGATGTGAAACGTTCTCAGTGTTATCTTCCATATCAAAGACAAATTGAGAATATTGGTTGTGTTTTTAAGTGCCTGGCTCGGTAGAGAGGAACATTCTTTTAAAAGAGGAACATCTTTGGAGCAAGTGGGTGGTTGATGACAGAGAGTAACTGCGTCACTTCAGAGTATGGTAGAGCTGTATGAAGATGGTTCTAATGAAATATATACTGGTTTATTTGGGGGTAACTGGAGTTAAGATTAAATGTAGCAGCATTTTAGTCTACTGGGATGTCTTTGCCCTGAGTGTGTATATTATGGGTTTGTAAACTATCAGCCAAGAAATGTCATTAACATCTGCGCTAAATAGTGTGCTAAGGCTTGTGTATATAGCTGTGAACCAGTCAGTGTCCATTCTTTTCATAAAGTTGAAACTCACAAGTCTGATCTGGACCATTAGTAGTCAATGTAGACTATGTTTAAAATTTGGATTACAGCCTAGTGCCCTGTCAGGGTGGCATTATCACCAGCCTGCTCATCAGTAGAACAACTCTCTCTTTTGCTATTTCCCCACCAGGGATTACCTCTGAATAGCTCTGGATCTTGCTATCTTGCTCTCTATCTTGCTAAGGAAACACCCGTAATATCTCAAAGGATGCCCTCGGGAATGAATACCAATGTCAATAATTGAGTTTTAAGGTAAGATAAAGTAGCTACCTATTGATATAACTGATATATTTTTAATCTGTGAGGATAATGCACTGGAATAGGGAGCATGAAGAAATAATTTTACATTTGTTTTAAAGTCCCACAATGTCTCCCTTGTAATTAATGTTTAAGTTACAGTGTAGTATGTTCTAATTTTGTAGCTAAAGAAACCACATGTGGTATTTTGAAAAGTTAGATTGTAAACATAGTATCCTGGTGTTTATGGGATAACATAGTATATAAAAAGCCCCCATCAGTGCACTGCTTTCATTGTTCTCTTACTACCCATTAAAGTATTTACACATTCCCCACCCTTCAAAAACTGTAAGCCATACTTCAGTGAAGGTATACATTTTAATATCTTAATCATTTCGTGGTCTATCCTGTTTACTTTAGTAAACTGACAATCCATACATTTTATTAAATGCAGCAGAGTGTGATTCAGCCAAATTCCCTGGTATACTAATATCGTGAAACACCACATGGTGGTAGCTCACTCCAATTGTAGGCAAAATACTCAGGTAGAAATAAACAGGCTTTTCATTTTTAAATTTGAAAAGACAAACCTGTAAAATGAAGGCAAATTTTATTTGTACTTATGCCTTTAAAGGTTTAGTGACACAGATGGAAAGGAATTATTAACAGGAGCTGCATATTGCAAGTCAAATGAGGTGCAGAGGTGTTAAGGTCAGGCCTGACTAGAACATGATGAAATGTACATAATTTATAGGGATATAGCTAGATATATAAATGAAGTGAAGTAATGAGATGTATCAAAAGAGAGGCAACTGGAGAACCATATATAAGGATGGTAATGAGATGCTTATGCCTTAGAAAAGTTAGATTTTAAGAAAGAACTGCAGCCAGGCATAAGGAAGCACAGTTGGATCCTTATTTTTTTATATAATCACTAGGAAAGCCTCTCCTCACCCTCACAACACCAGCATGTTCCCTGCTTTGCACCCAGCAAATCACTTGATGATATTCTTGCTTTGTAAAATTGTTTGTATTTCTGAAATAGCACTTCCCCTTAGGGTAAGGTGATTTGGTCAAGAGATGGCTGATAAAATTGAATTAATTAAAACTGCACTTTAACTAAGGTAATTTTCTGTGTGGGGTTTTTTGGGTTTTTTTTTTTTTTTTGGTATTTAAATGGCAAATGGATGCAAATGTCACAGCCAATAATGGAAAACAAAAGAAAAACAGTAAGCTGTACTGAGTAAAATTAAGAAAGAGAAATTTACCTTAACAAAAAATATTTTAAAATATTATAATACTAAAGCTTACAATGATGAGAATCAAATTAGGCCAATAGAGTAGCTAAATTTATCAACTTTAAACCGTTTATAACTTCTTTTTTAATTTGGAAAATAAACTTACAGAGAGTAAACATCACTTCCAATCCTCTTTTTCAGCTAGCTTTAGTAAAGAAAAATAACTTAGCTTTATATCTGTAATACATGCTCATTACTACATAGAGTAGGCAAAACTCTACCTCTACCCATCTTAAGTCTGCAGTTCAGACTCTAACACAAAAAGATTAACACGAAAAAAACAAAATTTTCAATCCATATGGAACACATTGCATGGAAGAAACCAAAACCAAAAGTGAAAATTATGAAATTTTGAAAAAAAAAAACCAAAACTGAAACCATTTTGAAAATGGTGGCTTAGAATTCCAGCTTATATAGCATCTTCAAGAAAGAACAATTTGTAAAGAAATGACAGAACAAAGGAAAGCAGTTTAAAATCCCTGAAGGGCAGCAAACTGTGGAAAGGTAAATATATGGGAAGAAACTAAAGGAGCAAGATTTGTTCGCAGATTCCTTGGTGCCATTTCTGGGTTCATAAGAGTCTATCTCCACTTAAAGGAGAATTTCTATCTTGTCTTTAAGCAGAAGAGGGGAGCCTTTGCTTTTTTTTTTTTTTTTCCTGCTTTTTAGGGCTACACTTGTGGCATATGGAAGTTCCCTCACTAGGGGTCAAATCAGAGCTGCAGCTGCCGACCCATGCCACAGCCACAGCCACAGCAACATGGGATCCGAGCTGTATCTGTGACCTACACCACAGCTCATGGCAATGCCGGATCCTTAACCCACTGAGCAAGGCTAGGGATCAAACCCACATCCTCATGAATGCTAGTCAGTTCTGTCACTGTTTAGCCACCATGGGTACTCCTAGATTGGTGTTTCTAAATGATGTTTAGCTGAAAATGATCCTTATGTCAAAGAGGCATATCTTGGGCTTCTTTCTGGTTTCTTTCGACTCAAAAAAGAACACAGAGATAACCAAAAAGAGGAAGATGAAAACCATATTCAATTCTGACCAAGAAAATTAGTGTCAAAACTATGACACAGGAGTTCCCATTGTGGCTCAGCAGGTTAAGAACCTGACTAGTATGCATGAGAATATGGGTTTGAACCCTAGCCTTGCTCAGTGGGTTAAAGATCTGGCTAAGGCTCTGACTTCATTTGACCCCGAGCCTGGGAAACTCTATATGCTGTAGGTGTGGGCCTAAAAAGACCAAAACAAACCAACCAACCAACCAACCAACCCCCAAAACCAAACCAAACCAAA